>NC_056526.1:99351555-99459238 GCF_019175285.1 Sceloporus undulatus
AGTCTCCCTTGCTTTGACAATGATAGTGTGGTGGTGGTGGTGGTGATGATGATGATGATGATGATGATGATGATGACAATGATAATGATATGAGTCAGCTTGAGAGGCATGCACGCACTGTTTCTGAAGCCAAGAGAGTGTGACTTTCCAAAGTGCCTTTTCTGTGTGTTTTTGGTTCTTTAATGGCGATATTGATATCAGAAAACCTCTGAGGCAAGGCCAATGTAAATTGCTGTGATTTTTACAAACCCATGCACAGTGAAGAAAAACCAAAGTCCCTTAACCAAGTACACATTTCTGAGAAGTACACTTGGTCCAAGAACGGTGAAACCACCTTGACATGTTCAATATGCATAGCCATGTTAAACCCAAGGGGTTTGATTATGGAATAAGCCTCTGAAATATGCAAGAGGCCATGTTAAGTAAAGCCATGTGAAATGCACAACTGTGCTGTTGTGTGTGTTTTGGAATGCAGGTTGGGGGTGTTTGTCCAGAAAGGCACCGAGGAGGAGAGGGCGGGCACACGCCTCCTCCTCCTTGCAGGGCTTTGGTAGAGGCTCCGCCCCGGAGAGTGGCTCCGCCCCAGAGGATGGCTCTGCCCCGGAGGGTGGCTCCGCCCTGGAGGGTGGAAGCTCCGCCCCCAGCATGCAGCCACGCCCCGGAGGGTGGAAGCTCCACCCCCCGGCTTCGGCCCCCGGCTTCGGCCCCCGACTTGTCGGGGGGACACCAACCCGGCCCCCGGCTCCAAAAGTTTGCCTACCCCTGTCTTAAGTACTCCTTGCCAAAGAAAATCCTATGAAATTCAAGGAACTGCCTATGAAATCCTATGACATTCATGGCAACCTGAAAGCACATAAACACACATATAGAATCATAGAATTGTAGAGTTGGAAGAGACCACAAGGGCCATCCAGTTCACCCCCTGCCATCTACGTCATCAGAGGGAGAGTGAGGCCTGCCAGTTCCATCGGGCCTGGCCTGAACTAAGTAGTAGTGCCCTCCCTCCAGTCCATCTGCCTTGGTTCAGGCCTCAGAGGGAGAGAAAAACTGCTGGACCTGATCACCTTCCCCACTACCATTCCCTTCTCCTTTTGTGTCGTGTCTTTTTAGATTGTAAGCTTGAGGGCAGGGAACCGTCTAATTAAAAATAATTGTTAGCTGCTCTGATACCCTTTAGTGCTGAAGGGCAGGGTATAAGTACTCTAATAATAATAAAAAATAATAATGCAGGAATTCTCATAGAATCATAGAATCATAGAGTTGGAAGAGACCTCAAGGACCATCCAGTCCAATCCCCTGCCATGCAAGAAATTACAATCAAATCATCCCCGACAGATGGCCATCCAGCCTCTGTTTAAAGACCTCTAAGGAAGGAGACTCCGAGGAAGCATGTTCCACTGTCAAACAGCCCTTACTGTCAGGAAGTTCCTCCTAATGTTGAGGTGGAATCTCTTTTCCTGTAGCTTGCATCCATTATTCCGGGTCCTGTTCTCTGGAGCAGTAGAAAACAAACTTGCTCCCTCCTCAATATGACATCCCTTCAAATATTTAAACAGGGCTATCATATCACCTCTTAACCTTCTCTTCTCCAGGCTAAACATCTCCAGTTCCCTAAGTCATTCCATGGAGGAGAGAGATCTTGTAGCACCTTTGAGACTAACTGAAATAAAGACATTGGCAGCATGAGCTTTTTTAGACTTCAGTCTATTTCCTCAGTTAGTCTCAAAGATGCTACAAGATCTCTCTACGTACTGATTCTGCGGACTAACATGGCTATATATTTGAATTCAACCACATGGAGGAGAGGCTGCTCTCTAATATTTTCCCATCCTTTTGGAAATCCTTTTGGCAGTCTAAGCGTAAGAAAATTCAGCACAACACTATTTACAGTTCTTTTAATGACAGATCTATAACATATATTTAGAACTGTGGTTAGTAAAAATTAGTAAAAACCTATGAGAGGTGATCAAAACATGAAAATTACCTCTGTCTGTGCTTTAGGGTCTCCAGCTTTTGCTCTTTCCAAATGTTCTTCAAACAGTATCTCTTGTTCCTCCATCATGGCCTCTAAAAAACCAGTCAAAACAAAATTTGAAGTTTACTAAGAGATCCTATGAACAGCACTAGCTACAAACATTGGGCAATTATACAGCCCGGTGGTCCATGTCTTCATCAACATCTGAACATAATGATTAAGAGACAGCTTCCAGGATTGCAAGTCAAGTGCTTTATCACTGTAGAAATGAGTTTCTACAAGTAATGAGGCTAATTTACACTTGTAATAAAATGTTACTCATAGCATGATACAGTAGGACCTCCACATTCACAGGGGTTAGGGGTCCAATGTGGAAAAACCGCAAATTATTCCCCCCTGAAGCCTGTTAAAGGGACAGGTGGGTGAGATAAGAGGAGCAGGAGCATGCACATGGTCCTCTTTTTCTCCTGCCCTGACATCCCTTTAACTGGCTCCCTGCCCCTTTCCCAGGTAGATAGCTGGAAAGGGGTGGGGTTGGTGCATGCACCCTTCCCATCTTCTTCCTCCTGGGCTTTTTCCCAAGGGGAAAGACCTGGGAGGGAGGAGGAGGAGTGTGTGTGCAGGTAGCCTTGACCTCATGAATAATCAAAACCGTGAGTGCCAAAGCCACAAATGTTGAGGGACAATTGCTTGATGTACTATTAGCTTTATGTCACTGGAATTGTAATAAGTATGTCGCAACATCTCTAACTCTCCTCTTGAATAGAATTTTTAAAAACCTGGTAAGAATAAAGCAGCATGGAGAAACACTGTCTCAGAACTACCAAGACAAAGATATAGTTTGATTTTATTTCTCTCCTCCACATTCCTGGTTAATTTGTATTTGGAGGACATGTTTATTTTCAGCTCAGAGCTAGGCCTTTTAAAGAATTCTGACTCATATAAACGAATGGCTAATCTTCAAAACAAATCCATACTTTAAAGGTCACTTTCTTAGCTGTTGGAGGGAAACTTTGGCCCAGTACAGATGGGCCTTTTAGCACGTAAGGAGTACAGGGCGCTGCTTACAGATGCCCCGCAACCCTACTACATATACTGTACATCAAAATGGTGGCACCCTGTACAGACGGGTGCTGCCATTATGATGTCATGGCCGTGCGGCATCCAAATGGTGTGGCGCAGGCATGATGTCTTCGTGCCGCATCAGGCTGCTTGTGGCGGCCTAACAGCAATGCCGAAAGGAGCTCCAAAACGGAGCTGAAGCATGATAATAAAATCTCATGACCTTTATTTACTTGGTTCTATGGCTATTCATACTATGAACTACACAGTACATTCTAGAAAACATCAAGGTAAGCAGTGTTGCTTCATCAATTTCAGGCAGAATTTTCAAATACATATTAGACCCAACATATTTTTTATTACAAAGAAGTGGAGGGAAAATGTTGGAATTGTACATTTCTTCATCCTCCACCAGTTGCAGCCAAAATGAGGTAAATAAGATATATGCATTCTATTCCATGTGCAAATCAAGTATTTATTATATTATGTAATTTGGCACCCATTGAAAAAGATTTTCTTTTCTTAGTTTTCTTACCTGTGAATACCTCTTTAGGAATTTCTAGGTCCTCAGTTTGTGCATTTTGGTTGGCCAAATAAAGGTACAGTCACCCCTCCATTTTCGTGAACTTCAGATCCACAACCCTTGCTTGTGAAGAGCAAACGGAGGGGGGGAAATGGGGCAGGCACCTTTGGTACGCACATGCAGGCATCCATGGGTATGCACTGCCATTCAAGCCACTGGGGCTTGAATAGCCACAATTTTCATTTTTGCGCATGGGGGGTGGGTGGGTCCGGAACGGATCCCCTGTGAAAGCAGAAGGGCAACTATATTACTGTTTTGTGATTTTGGATGTTACTTTGATATGTGGCCAACATGGCTCCCCCGAATATATTTTCTGGAAGTGAAGTAAAGGCTACTTCATATATATATTTAAAGGGTCATGATGTTACTATTCTTTCAATACTACCTTATCCAGGAGACAGATTGGGAGCAATCATTTTAAAAGCACCTGGATTTACCTCAATAAGATAAGATTTTTGTCTTCAGTGTTCCAAAGACTCTGTACTTGCAGCATTCCTTCAATAAAGATGAGTGAGATTTATCTCAATAGTGGTGTATTACAATATGTTATCAATGGACATATGGCAAGAGAATACCAAATAAAATGATCCAGATTTACACAATCTAAAATGGCTCACCCACATGCAGGTCCACACATGTTACTTAGTAATAGGCTCGTCACTTTTGTATAATCTTGACTGCCAGTACTATCAAGAAGCAGGAGAATAGTCTTATTCCTCACACAAGCAGATTCTTCCCCACAACATCCTTATATGCATGCAAAAAGAGACAGCACCCTCCACTTACATACCCATCCACATTATAAATAGGATTGCAATACCAGCCAACTGATAGGTTCAATAAAAACTGGCAGGTGTCATCTTGCTGTCTGTTGTCAGACATTCTATTCCAAGAAGTCAGGATACCAATAATCTTTCAAGAACTGGTGTGATGTTCACTTAGCACAACTGCATTTTGAAAACTATTGCCTCTTTTGCTTTTGAGTTTTGTCTGACTCTAGTGCACAGGAAAAGACCTATGGTACTCAAATGAGCCACTTATAGAAACCTTAGCTAACAGAAGGCCAAAACACACTGCAGAAATAATCCAGTTTGACACTGCTTTATATGGTGCCCAATCACTGGGAATCTGGGTGGCTTACAACACAGGGGATAATAGACGGTTCCCTGCCCTCAGGCTTACAAGAAACTACAGTTCCCAGAATTCCTCAGCACTGAGCCAAAAGCAGTCTCAAATTGGATTATTTCTGCAGTGTGTTTTGGGCCAGAGTTAAAAGGCAAAATATTTTATTAGAGCTGCATGAAAGTTATTTTGTTTCACAGTAAGTTATTAATTAATAGTAGTAGTTTGAGTACTGGATTATGATTCTGGAGCTCAGGATTCAATTACCCGTATGGATGTGAAACCCACTGGGTAACCCTGGCAAGTCACTCTCTCTCAGCTTCAGGGGAAGGCAATGAACAAATATTGCCAAGAAAACCCCATTATAGGATCGCCTTAGGGTAGTCATAAGTCAGAAAGAACTTGAAGGCACACAATAACAATAATGAACAAACAGCAACAACAAACAAAAGCTGTATAAGGCACATATAGATCAGTTCTCTCTCTATGCCCCCATGCACGCCTCAATGTTTTGGTTTAACATTTTGTGGGCTCCAGATATCACTGAGCATGCTCAGCCTTCACTAACTATGATGTAAGGGCAAAGCATCATATGATCCTCTTTATTTATCAAAACTGTCTAGCCCTGATAACACAGAACTGCATTATGTTTGCTATTAGAGGGAATTACAATTGTTTATCTGATTCTACCGACAGAAAGGCAAATATTTAAGTCAGCTGTTTCAGAAGCACACTCATCTGTTTGTCTGCCAGTTCCTTCTTCATTATAGGCACCCTCAAAAGTAGGGCTGCCTATAATGAATTTGCCTATACCAAACATTTACACAAATATAGAAAACACTTATATAACTTTCAATATAGTGACTATAATATAGAATTTTCAAACACTATTGAAGATGTTTCTATACTGGAACTGAAGACATAGGTGGCCGACATTTTTTTTGTTTAGAGCTTGATTTTAACACAACATACACAAAGATTCCTGAATACCAGCATTAAGTACAGAAAATCTCCCACTGGAAACTTTTTGACTTCTTCCTCCAGGGCAAGTGCAGCTGCTGTAATAGTATCCTGAACTAAAAATGAGACCAGATATCAACAGGAGTTGCTGTTGTTGTTGTTGTGTGCCATTTCCGACACACAGTGCCTCTAAGGAGAACCTACCACAGGATTTTCTTGGCAAGATGTGGCAAGGTTGCAAATAAAAGGTTGAAAGCAGCAAAGCTTTCAGAAGAATAGGTTCAAAATACAATGAGAAGCCTTTTTCCTCACTTTGGCCTGTTACAGACTGCCAAAATAAAGCTGCTTCGTGTCTCTTTGGAGGTATGCTGTTTAAATGATGCCTGCATCCTAAGAATCCGGAAGCTGCACCAAAGCTGCACTCCAGTGCTTAGGAATGGAGTGTGGCTTTGGCGCGACCTCCGGACTCTTAGGACCCATGCATCATTTGAATAGCATACTGTACCTCCAAAGAGACCTGAAGCAGCTTTATTTTGGCAGTTTTTAACAGGCGATAGATTCTAAGGCAGGAGACAAAAAGGAAAAAGGTGGAGGTTACCATCTCTGAAGTGAGTCAAGTCAGCTCAACCAGCATCCAAAAGCAAAGGCAGTTGGCTAAAGCTATAGGTATATATTTGAGAACAAGAGTCCATCCATATGCTCCTTGGGGTTGACTACTGTACAAACCAAGCTTGGGACTGTTCTGGAGTGGACATCGTAAAACAAATGACAATGCATGCCCATAGGAAAACCATACTTGTGCATGGGGGAATACTTGCCCATAGGGAAACATAGGGGAATACCTGCCCATAGGGAAACATAGGGGAATACCTGCCCATAGGGAAACATGGGGGAATACTGCCCATAGGTGAATCTATGGGTGAATACTTGCCCTAGGGAAACATGGGGAATACCTGCCCATAGGGAAACATGGGGGAATACCGGCCCATAGGGAAACATGGGGGTATGGAATAATTCTGCCCATAGGGAATAGGGAAGCATGGGGGAATACCTGCCCATAGGGAAACATAGGGGAATACCTGCCCATAGGGAAACATAGGGGAATACCTGCCCATAGGGAAACATAGGGGAATACCTCCCCCATAGGGAAACAAGGGGAATACCTGACCATGAGGGAAACATGGGGGAATACTCCCATAGGGAAACATGGGGAATACCTGCCCATAGGGAAACATAGGGGAATACCTCCCATAGGAAACATAGGGGAATAACTGCCCATAGGGAACAGGGGGGATCTCTGCCCATAGGGAAACATGGGGGAATACTTGCCCAAAGAAACATGGGGGAATAATTGCCTATAGGCGAAAAATAGGGAAACATGGGGGAATACTTGCCCATAGGGAAACTGGGGATATTGCCCATAGGGAAACATGGGGGAATACTTGCCCATAGGGAAACAGGGGGAATACTTGCCCATAGGAACATGGGGGAATACTTGCCCATGAGGGAAACAAAATGGGGGAATACCTGCCCATAGGGAAACTAGGGGAATACTGCCATAGGAAACATAGGGGGAATACCCTGCCAGAGGAACCTGGGGATACTTTTGCCATAGGGAAACATGGGGGAATACTTGCACCATAGGGAAACATAGGGGAATACCTGCCCATAGGGAAAACATAGGGATACACTGCCCATAGGGAACATAGGGGGATACCTGCCCATAGGGAAACATGGGGAATACCTGCCCATAGGAACATGGGGGAATACTTGCCCATAGGGAAACATGGGGAATACTTGCTCCATAGGGAAACATGGGGTGAATGACCTGCACTATGGGAAATCAGGGGGGAATACCTCCGCCCATAAGGGAAACATGGGGGGAATATCCTCCCATAGGGAAACTATGGGGGAAATACCTGCCCATGAGGGAAACATAGGAATACCTCTGTTCCTATGGGAAACATAGGGGAATACCTGCCCATAGGGAAACATAGGGGAATACTCACCTATAGAGAACCAACAGAGAATACTTTCCCATAGAAAAACTATACTTGCCCATAGGGAGTCATTGGAGAAAACTTGCCCAGAGGTAAAGATTGGGCAAGTATTCAATGTTTCCCTATGGGCAAGTATTCTGCAGTGGTTCTCTGTGGGCAAGTATGGCTTCTTTTCTCTGGGCAAATCCTGTCATTTGTTTTAGTCTGTCCCATTCTGGAGCCTTGTGGACATTTCCTAGAAGCTGATCAGGGGCCGTCTACCTGCTGCCCTGGAAGTCTCCCTCTGCTGAGTCCCCTCTCCGAAGGCGGCTCTGAGGGAGGGAGGGAGGGAGGGAGGCAGGGAGGCTCCACTCTTCGGGACCTCCGACCGGGATGGGGATGGGGCGCCTCAGAGGGACCCCGAGAAGGGGGGAAGGGCTTAGGGAGGCTCAGGAAGTGGCCTCACCCTCTTGGAGTAAGAGAGGGGCGAAGCCTCCGAGGCAAAGCTTCCACGACCGAGGCCTGGCTCCGCGGCGCCTGGGAGGGAGGAGTCCAGGGCCAGCTGCTTCCTGCCCGCCTGTCCCCCGAGGAAAGGCCTCAACAGCCCCGCCCCACCAGCCCCGCCTCCATCCTGGATAAGAGAGGGCCCAGGGGGAGAGCAGGCAGAGGACAGGCCTCGCCTCATGGCCTCCCCCAGAAGGGAAGGGAAGGGGCCCGTCCCTAGGCAGACCCCCTCCTGAGGGCCTAGGACACGATAGGGAGGGACAGAAGGGTCCCCAGAATGGGTCAGGCCTAGGATTGGCCTCACAGTGTGGGAACTCATGGTGTTACACAGACACGTCCCATTGGCCTCCTTGATGTGATAGCCCTGTTGAGATACTTGAAGGAGGGAGCAAGCTTGTTTTCTGATGCTCCAGATAACAGGACCCGGAACACTGGATGCAAGCTCCAGGAAAAGAGATTCCACCTAGACATTAGGAGGAACTTCCTGACAATAAGGGAAGTTCCACAGTGGAACAAACTTCCTCGGAGTGTAGTGGAGTCTCCCTCCTTGGAGGTCTTTAAACAGAGGCTGGACGGACATCTGTCAGGGATGCTTTGATTGAGAGTTCCTGCATGTCAGAATAGGGTTGGACTGGATGGCCCTTGCAGTCTCTTCCAACTCTAGGATTCTGTGATCCTCACATTTCGCACCAAACAGAATCCTTAGCAATGCTTTTTTTTTAATTAATGTTACTCATAAATCATAATTCCTGTATATTATTGAATATGTAATGCTAATAGTTGTGACATAAACAACCAGCAAAATTAAAATTATACCTTCAGATTACAATATCATACACACAGCCTAAATGTATTTTACATACAAATAGTGAAGATTGGGTTAAAATGGGATTTTTTTTTAAAAAAAAGAACATTTGAAAAAGAATATTTTTTAAAAAACAGTCAACAGTTTTTTAATTTTTTAAAAAAAATAAAAAATATTTTTGTTAAAATTTGAAGTTATAAGCCTCTCCTTTCTCCTCTGACTGAGTTTCACCCCACTCCTACTTTCTCTTAAAGCCTTTTAAAGGGAAGCAGATGAATGGCACAACCCATTGCTGCCAAAAAGTTGGTGTTTGAGGAGCAGTGGTGTCACCCCCGCACCAGGGTGACATCTGTCCACACACCCCTAGTGATGCCACTGGGTAAGGCAAGGGGGCATACTAGCTCACATGTTCAACTTGTATGCAGTGGCACTACTAGGGTTGGTGTCACCCAGTGTGGGAACTCATGGAACACACACACATACCATTGACCACCTCCCTCCCATTTCAAACCACACAGAATCCCTCGTTTTTGCACTAATGTTCCTTGTAAATCAATAATTCCCATCTGCCACTGAATGTCACACTCACAGTTGTGACATAAACAACTAGCAAAGTTAGAATTATACCTTCGAATGACAATATACAGAGAAGCTAAACATTTTTACATATATCCATCAGTGACACCTTTATTGGCCAACCAAAATGCACAATATACTTGTAAGCTTTTGAAGCTCCATGGGCTTCTTCATCAGGAAAAATGTTAGAAACCAAACAGGATTGGGGGGGGGGGGAACCAATGGGAGATTTTAGTGTAACATCTTGCCTGATGAAGAAGCCCATGGAGCTTCGAAAGCTTGTGTGAGATACAGATTTTTCTAAGTACAGTACCAAAGTACCAAATCAAATGAATCAGGACAAAACAAGTGAAGCAGCATTTTCCAGTTTATTAGTTACAATCTTGCAAGAAGGGTGTCTCAGGCAAGAGGTTTCACACAGTATTTATAACACATTTCCTGTTACAATATTTCTATCTCATTTTTTATTGGCCAGATCTAGACATGTGATCAATTTTAAGACCACCTTTTTAAGTATGTAAAAACTCCACCCATAACATATCTCATCATACGTCTCATGACATTTAAATTAGCCATTATAGATTCATAGGTGTGTTCTAATATTGATCACCCCCCATTACGCATGCTCAAAAGGGGATATCTCTTGACTTTTAGTAACCCCACTAAAAAAACAGTGTTCTTGGCATTTAATGAGGATGGAGCTCTCTTATCAGTTGGCTCCAAAAACTGTTTTGCCTCCTTCTTTGCAACGTTGTCCTTGACTTCCAGGTGCAGTCTTATTTATTTATTTATTTATTTATTAAATAGAACACTTAGCCATTTTGATAATCTTAACAGAGACAAAAATACTATTTAAAATAACTTAAGTCCAGCATATTTTATAAGTGTATCTTATTTATTATCAACAATATAACCCCCCTTTATTCCTATAAAATAATATATTTAATATTTAATAAATAACAGTGTTATAAAAAGCTTATCTAAAAACTCTTTCTTTTACTAACTTATATATTTTTATAAAATTCCCTTTCACTTAAAGGGCCTCAGCTGAGCTTTACTCAATCTTATTAGAATATATATATTGATTATAATAATATACAGTGGAACCTCGCCATAGGCGGGCGCGCCATAGGCGGCCTTGAGCATATGCGCTCAAGCTGCGGCACACGCGGGGGGCAGAAGGGGCGGCGCGTCCCATTCAGTTGAATGGGCGCATGCGCCCGTTGCGCCACACGCACCTCCGCGCCGCCATGCACGAGCCCCATTGTTTACAATGGGGCTCGAGCATAGGCAGAAATCGCCATACGTGGCGGGCTCTGGAACGGATCCCCCGCGTATGGCGAGGTTCCACTGTACATGTATATATGTAGTTTCATATTATCTATACAGTATATGTATTTTAATTATAGTATACATTTATATAGTCTAACACGATTTCTACTCTATTCATGTGTTTCTAACTCTTTTTAAACCTTATGTGTTTGATTCAAATCCATTTCTCTCAGCTTGCAACAAGTATATTGTGCATTTCGGTTGGCCAATAAAGGTATCACTGATGGATTTTTGTTTGTATTTATTAAATGGCCAACACAGCTACCTCTGAATGTTTTCTGTATTTACATATACATAGTGAAGGTTTGATTAAAATGTGATGTTTTTAAATAAAATTTTAAAAGAATAAACTTTTCTTATTTTTTTAAAAATTGAAATTTTGAAATAATAATTTTTAAAAATTCTGTGGCCTCTCCTTTGTCCTTTCTATTCCCATCATCTCTTAATCCATTTTAAAGGGAAGCAGGTGATGCTGCAGCCTGTTTCTGCCAAAGGATAGGTGTTTGAGGAGCAGTGGTGTCACACACCCCTTACGGTGTCACCTGGTGTGGGCCAAGTGATGCCACTGGGCCTTACCATGTCCTGAAGGTGCTTAGGACCAGTGGCTTCTGACAGGACACAATATGGAGGAACAGAAAGATTCCTGTTTGGCAGAGGGATCAGGCGAGGGCGCATATGATCACCCTATGTGCTCAACTTGAAAGCAGAACATGTTGTAAGGAAAGCAGGTTCAGAACAAGAGGAGGAGTAAGGTAGGAGCTTCCTCAATCAACATCAACAATCTCAGACATGGGGATGACCCAATATGACTAGGGGGAAACATCACAGACTTGGCAAAATTGCTAAGGGAGGTCAAAAAAGAAAGTGCAAAGGCAGGATTACTGCTGAACGTAAAGAAAACAAAAATAGTGACCACAGAGGATCTTCACAAGTTCAATCTAGACAATAAGCACATAGAAATAGTAAAAGAGTTCTCATATTTTGGATCAAACATTTACCAGAACAGCAGTTCTGCTTTCCTCACTGTCCAGCTCTCGCAACCATAGATGGTAATAGGGAAAACAAAGGCTTGTACATTTTTGACTTTCGTGCTCAATTTTATACCTTTACATTTAACCACTTCTGAGAATTCCTTGCCCAAGAAAACTTTATGAAATTCATCCCATCACCATAAATCAATAGGCGATTGGAAGGCACATACACCCAAGGCACATACACCCTTCCCCACCACCCTTCCCTTCGCCTTTTGTGTCGTTTATAATCTTAACAAACTTTAAGATTATACTTCTATATATATAAACTTCCTTACCTATTTTTATCATTCATCTGTGATTAATGACAGAACTGGCCTCAAGATGATAGAACCTTTGAAAACATGGAAACTTCTTGAGGAATTCATTGTCCTCTGTGCATTTCAGTTGGCCAATAAAGGTATCACTGTTTGGTGGATTTTTTTGTTTGAATTTACACAGCTCCCCCTGCATGTTTTCTGGATTGTGAGATACCACATTGTAGCTGCAACAGGGGAACCCTGAAAAGTGAGCCAGTGGATTGGGACCTTCAACCAAAGTAAAACAACTTTTTTTCTTCTCAAATTTGGACTGGATTGGCATGTTTTACCTCTCCATCACCAAAATGTACCTGATGCAAAAACATTAAGACTTTCTGAAGAATCCATTGTCCTCTGCCTACAAACAAGTCTGTTACCTCACTGGAACAGAGACACATTGGACTGCAACAGAGGGGTCCCTGTTGAGAATGCAAATGGATTTTAAATTTCCTGGACTTTGAAAATCTCCCTTCCCTTCTGGCCATGGGGCAACTGGGAGATTTTCAAAGTCCAGGAAATTTAAAATCCATTTGCATTCTCAACAAGGACTGTTCTCTTGCAACCCAGCATGTTTCCATTCCTGTGAGTCTGAGGAACAGCCCTTACTGCCAGGAAGTTCTTCCTAATGCTGAGATGGAATCTCTTTTCCTGTAGCTTGCATGCATCCATTGTTCCATGTCCTATTCTCTGGAGCAGCAGGAAAAAAGCTTGCTCCATCCTCAATAAGATAAATAGGTAGCTCTGACATGGCTGCCTCAACCACCAGGGGGCGCTCCAGCCCCGCTCTCTCCCGCCCTGAAGGGGCAGAAGGGCCTAGTAGTCAGTTCTCAGCAGCAGGAGACGAAGCAGGAGGGCAGGCTCCTTCTTGGCCATTGGTTAGCCTCCTGCCCATCGGGAGGCGGGGCGGGAGGGCTCTGAGGGTTCTCTGAGAGGCTGCTCTGCTCCCAGCCAGAAGAAGGAAGCAGCGCAGAGCCCCAGGTAAGTTGGAGGAGGGAGCCCTGGGTGCGAATCCTGCTCTTCTGGGCCGCTGGGGAGGGCGGTGAGTTGGGAACAGACCAGGCCACCCTTCTGGAGTGTGCTTCAGCTGACAGTGTTTCACCCCGGAATCATGCTTTTGTATAATGTTTTGGTTTTCTTTAAAGAAAGAAAAAACTTTTGTATGTTTTCAATGTAGGTTATTTTCATTAGGTTTTTTTTTTTATTGTAAGTGTTTTTATCTTGTGAGCCGCCTTGAGTCCCTTTTTGGGAGAAAGGCGGCATTACAATCAAGTAAATGAATGAATAAATCAGAGGTTCGTACTAAAACAAGTGACAACGTTTGCCCATAGAGAATCATAGGAAAATACTTGCCCATAGCAAGTATTCCTCAATGATTCTCTATGAACAAGTATGGTTTCACTATTGTTCTCCAATTATTCCTGATGGAAAGTATTCTGCAGTGATTTCCTATGGGCAAATATTCCCCAGTGATTCTATATGGAAAGTGTTCTCCAATGATTCCCTATGGACAAATATTCTTACATAGGGCATCATTGGAGAACACTTCTCTATGCCATGGGAAGTATTCACTATTCAATACTTCTCTATGCCATGGGAAGTATTCACTCATGATTCCCTATGGGCAAGTACTCTCCAATGATTCCCTATGTGTAAATATTCTCCAGTCATTCCCTATGAGCAAGTCATTTGTTTTAGTACGTCCCAATAAATAGTCAGGATAAATAGGCTGCCCAGTGCTTTTCCTTAGCTCCAGTCAGATTTAGCCCCTGGAAATGGTGGGGAGTCCGCCTTATTCAGGTCCTCCAAGTCCAGGCCTTTTATACCAGAGGACCCTGTTAGATTCGTGTGATCTTCATAGGCCCATGGGAGACTTGTAGGCACACAGTCACACTCATCCTTTCAGACAGCTAGGGCAATATGAAAGGCCCTCTTGCCATGTGGCTTCTTGTTAAAGAAGTCCTCTCAGGGTTGCCTTAGACTCATAGAGCTGGAAGACACCTCAAGGGCCATACAGTCCAACCCCCCATCTCCCATGCAGGAACTCACAAAGCATCCCCAACAGATGGCCATGCGGCCTCTGTTTAAAAACCTCCAAAGGAGACTTGCTGTGTATCATTTGGTGGAATGGCATTTCCCAGGGACTCAATTAGAATAATAGAATCACAGAGCTGGAAGAGATCCCCAAAGGCCATCCAGTCCAACCCCTTGCCATGCAGGAACTCATGATCAAAGCACCCCTGGTAGATGGTCATCCAGCCTCTTAAAAACCTCCAAAGAAGGAGACTCCACCTCACTTCATCACACACAGTGACAAGGACTGTGACTCTCCCTACATTTTGTAGTTCATTTATAACACTTGGTCACCCTGTTCTGGCCTCCCACCTACCAGAAAGGAAGTGCCATGGTGGTTTTACTTTTTTATCTTTACTTTGTGAGGTACCTCTGATGGTAGGGAAAGACGGGATATAAAATCATAGAGTTGGAAGAGACCCCAAGGGCCATCCAGTCCAACCTGCTGTCATGCAGGAACTCACAACCAAAGCACCCCCAACAGACAACCATCCAGTCTCTTTTTATTTGGCTGGTGGCTCTTCCTCACCCGCTTTAGCATTACATCAGTGGGGCTTGGGTATTCCCTATATAGAGAAGGAGCTTCCGTATTAGAATGGGAAAAGGTAGGAGTTTGTGCTCAGACTTCAGGTTTCTTGCTTGCTTGATCCTGTGAATGGTTCCTAAGGGGCAAACCATACACAGGCTGCAACCACACTGTAAGAATAATCTGGTTTGACACTGCTTTAACTGCCACAGCTCAGTGCTGTGGAATTCTAGGAAACCATCTTTGCCCTGGTGCCACAACAAACTACAGTCCCCAGCATTCCATAGCCTTGAGACATGGCAGCTAAATTGGTCTCAAACCAGATTATTTCTGCAGTGCGGATGCAGCCATAGTGTAACATTTTGATTTTCACTTAAAAGCAGCCACAGCCATACATTCCAGTGAGGTCAAGTGCCTTAAACATGACAGTTAAACATGCTGGTGGGAAAAGGTTCATAACACTTTTGTCTAAAAGGGAAAGCAGCTGATTGTTAAGGAGAGGCAAGTAAACAATAAATAGCCCTCCCTCTTTCTTTCCTCCTGCCAATGTTGGAAGAGGGCAGTAAAAGAGGGAGGACCCCCACCAGGGTCAGCGCCACCTCCTCTAAGATCTGCCACTTCTGGCGAGAGCAGGAAAGACACGGGCAAAAGAAGGCACTCTCTTATGTCCCCCTTGACCCACTGGAGAGGATGCCCACTGGCCAGAGCTGAGGATTGCCACGTGGCATGGACGGTTGATGATTGACCCCCATTCCCCCCAAGTGACTGTGCCAAAGATTGGGTCCAAGTAGCCCAGTCCTCCACAGGCTTCCACTGAGAGAGGGTGAGCAAACAGGTAATGATGGTGGCTCCTCCTCAGTCACTCTCTGGTTGAGTCAGGCCAGTACTTCCTGCTGAAGACACAAGAACTTCAAGGCAAGAACCCAAAGATATAAGCATCATAAGCAGGTAGAGCATGATGAAATCAGGAGGAGAGAGCCCTTGCCTATTGTTTCTCCTGAGAGAAGAAGGAAAAGCTGAATGGCTAGGAGGAGACAGCCTTTTTCGAACAATGGTCACATTATTTATTCTTAATTATTTGAAAACTGAATCTGTGGACATTTCACACAGTATGTGGCAACATATGCAAATATGTTGGCATATGAACACTGTTTTTATGTGCCTTCAAGCCATTTTTTACATATGGCAATCCTAAGGTGACCCTACCATGGGGTTTTCTTGGCAAGATTTGTTCAGAGGGGGTTTGCCTTTGCCTTCCTCTGAGCTGAGAGAGTATGACTTACCCAAGGTCAATCAATGGGCTTGTATGGCTGAGTGGAGATTCAAACCCTGGTTTCCTGGATTCCTGGTCTAATACCCAAACCACTACATCATGCTGGCACTCTAAATATGAACACTGACACTCCTTTAAAATTACTGTTCTTGAGTACGTGCACTGAATGTACACATTAACATTGTAAGGTGGCACTAAGGAAAGCTCACTGACCTTAGATGAAGTAGGGGTGATGATGATTAGCTGGGGCAGAATAAGAGGTGGTATTTGCTCTACAGGTAGTGGATTTGTCATTTTCTGTTTGCAGACTCTATATCCTGTCTATTTTTAGATGTTAAGTATATGCTAAGCTTCTTGGTATGGAAGGAGGACAGTTTGCTTCTCTTGAAACCTGCTGTAAACTGAGTTCCACTGCAACATTTTTGCTCTCTTTGGGACTTAATGGGTTAAATCTTGTTTAATCCAACGAAGGTAAGCCCATCATAGCTGCAGGGTTTACAGAATTTTTGACCTAACATCCAGCAATTGATTCAATGGTCTATAATAGGTGGAACTAGAAATTGGATTTAAGAGAATTTTTCAAAAGAAAATGCTACAATGTATTTGTCTCACACTCTGAGATTGGCTTTCAGTGTTAATGGTAAAGCAACTGTCTTTGCCTGTGGTTATATGCGCCAACCCTAGTTCTTGAACAGAACCATGTTGGAGTTTTCTTGAGAGTCCTGCTAGAGCGAGCTGTTGCAAATATCCGGGGGGGGGGGAAGCAAACACAAGTCTACGTTGATCGACATTAGATTTTTTACAAGCTTTTGATATGATTAGTCTTGATACTAGGATTGTGCTTTATCCTACTACACTGAGGCTTGTTTATTTCTTTTATACCCACTATACAGAGATCTATAAAATTTGCTATTGTTTACAACAGATGGGTTAAAAACGAATAAAACTATACTGTTGCATGTCTCTCAGTGGAGTGGGAAGTTACAGGTGCACTAGCAGGTGGGTTTGTCTTCCTTTCACTGATAATTAAACAGGTTAACAAGATATTTTAAAAAATATGTATTTTTAAAAAGTCATTAACTATTTGTTTAATGTAAAATTTGATCTTAAAAATTGAAGCCCATATCTACGTTAGTGCCAACTAGAGTAAACCCATTAAATCTATAGGAACTTGATAAGTCAAAATTTATGCAAGTTTTATTGCTTCAATGGGTCTACTCTAGTTACTCTAATCATTGGATTTAGGCATGTTTTCCTTCCAAATAAAATTTTTCTCCCTTTAGTAATTTTCCTCAAAAACATGACAGACTGTATCTTATAATCTATCTATCTATCTATCTATCTATCTCAACTTCTGTGCAAACTAAACTATGAAAAAAATCAACACTTAATTTTTGGGGTCCTTCTCATATCACCATGCACAATTCGTTATATCAAGGTACCATATACAACACAGTTTCTTTTATCAGGTTATATCAAGGTAACAGTCACTTCATGCTCTCACATGAGACCGGAATATAGTGGGGGGAAGGTATAGCCATCTGACTGTGACACACTGAGCCCAGTGTATCCTGGCAGTTGCCCACTGAATTATGAGTAAACAGAACATAAGTAAGGGTCTGTTAATAGATCAGTAAAGGTTTCTAACTCCCAGCTGTTGAACACAAAAATGGCCTTTTCCACTTAAATTAGGATGCTGAAATGAAGAGTTACTACAGTTTTCCCAAAGGAATATCATATTACAAACAGATCAACTTTAGCTGGGCATGTCCATTATATTCATCTGATACTTTCTTCTTGTCAACTAATCTACATTAATTTTTGTTTTGTGTTTCCTTTAGCACTTGCCATTTTAATGGGCAGAACTGTTTGGCAATTGCTATAACATACATGTGAGTATATATCATTTACACTATGTCTAAGAAGAGTCGCACAAAGGTAGAGAAGGCTGACATGGAGGCTGAAGCTATCCAAGCGTCTCATGAAGAACTGCGGATTAAATTTAACAACATCCAGACTGAATATCAGCAGGAAAAAGTCAAGGTGTGTAAACTTAAGGCTAGACAGAGTAGGTTGAGTTGATGGTGACTAGATCATTGATATGATTAAGATTCAGTGGGACTTAAAGAAAGAACCATTTATCATATATGATGATGATGATGATGATGATGATGATGATGATGATGATGATTTGTATCCTGCTCTTTTCCCAGAACTGGGACTCAGAGTAGTTCAACAATATTAAAAGAATAATGCAATTAAAAACAGAAAAGAAGTGCCTTAAAAAGGAATTGAATTATTACAATATTAAAATAGATAGCTATTACAAGAATAAAATACATTTTTAAAAGATAAAACTGTTTCAAACACTTTAAAATGAAACAACATTGTAAGCCAGTCCTTTACAAACATCCCGTTTTAAAAGCCTGTCTTAGCCTGCCAGCAGAAGGCCAACAAGGAGGGAGCCATTCTGGTCTCCTTGGGAATGGAGTTCCACAGTTTAGGGGCAGCCATAAAAAAAGCCCTCTCTCGTGTCCCCACCAACCTTGCTTGTGATGGTGGTGGAACAGAGAGAAGGGCCTCTCCAGAAGATCTTGGTGTCTAGGATGGTTCATACAGGGAGATACGGCCTGCCAAATAGCCTGGACCCCATATAGGGCTTTATATGTTGTACTTCCACAACTAATTACAGTTGTATATTGTACGTCCATAACCAGTTTCATAATACAGTTTTGTATTATGAAAAGGAATTTCACCATACATTTGATTATGTTCTCTGTGAAGTAAATTAAGGATTACATAACAGAGTAATTTAAATGGTCACTTTACAAAGCAAGGATAGCTGCTCTCCCAAGCCTTAATAGTGCAATTCTAACTCAGCAAGAGGGCCAACAACTGGGTGAGGCAACATTAAGACAGCTGAAACTGTGCTAAATCCAAACCTCAGTCCTTCCAGGATAGGTGTGGCTCTGGCCAACAGACTGGGACTCAGAATTTTATTGTGGAGGAGCTCCCAATGGTTTCCATGGGTTGGCAGTAACCTATAGGGCCCATGTCTCTGGGCTCAAGCAGGTTTGAATGTAGCGTTAATTCAGCTCTTCCCCTGTTCCACTCCTTTTTGGCTGATTTCTGAACTGACTGATCCCTGGGATCAGCTGGCACAAGGGAGTTATGGCAGCATAATGGGAGTTCAGCCGGTTAAGGGCTAGTTAAGCCACCGTAAGTGCCTTACACCTCATCTAACCCTCTCCAGCTGGTCTGTCTTTGAGTTAGGATTGCACTGCTAGTCTTCTGATTTTTTGATTGATAAGTACGTCAAAGTAATAAAAAAAAGTAAGTCAAAGGTACAGAAAATATTTAACTAGTTTGATCCTACTTTCTGTATAGTATATATAAATTAAATTAAGTAAAATACATAGAGTATAGAATTGTAGAATCATAGAGGTGGAAGAGACCACAAGGGCCATCCAGTCCAACCTCTGCCATGTAGGAACTCACAATCAAAGCATCCCCAACAGATAGCCAGGGAACAAAGCATCCCAATAGATGGCTGAGTAGTAAAATGCATCCTCCTTGTCCATTGAAAATCATTCTGTATCTCCATATTCTGCCCTGACAATGGCTTATTGTGTCAAGTATAAACTGTATAGCAGGACAATCAAATGTTGTGGCACACACACCTCTTTTATAGAAATCCATCATTTTTATGATCTACACCAGTGGTTCCCAATGTGCAATCCTCCAAGTGTTTTTGACTTTGGCTCCCAGAATGTCTGGCTGTTGGTTAAGGTGGCTGGGCTTTCTGGGAGTTGAAGTCCAAAAACCTGTAGGACCAAAGTCTGGGAATCACTGATCTACACAATGAAAATTTTGGCATAATCTATAAAGCACAAGTTGATTTTCTTCTGATACTCTTTGTTGTGCTCCATTAGCTGATGATGGTTTGTAGTGCTGAGCCCAGCTTTGACGTCTAGCATTTTTTAATCCATATATGGTAAAAGTCTTGGTTGTAAAATCTTGAGCATCACTTTACTTGCATAGATGATTAATGTTCCCTTTCTCGGAGATTTGGGATGTATATCCATTTTCCAGTCTGTAGACCATTGGTTTGTTTTCCATATTTGTTGGCAAAATGTTAGAAATGAATGAATTCCATCTCTATAGCTTGAAGCAGCTTTATTGGTATGTTGTGAATTGTTAGTATTTTTCCCCCAACTGCTTTGAGAGTCTCTCCTATTTTCAAAAATTATGGATTCATTACCAAAGGTTCTTCCTTGCTTGTAGGAATCTGCCATTCTTTCATCACTTTAATATAGTTCTTCAGTATATTGCTACCAGTGTCTTTTTATATTAACCTAATCATACAATGCTGATCATTCAGCATTCCTATTGTTGGTCCAATTTCTGTTTTTTGCATTGATTGTTATAATTGTTCCCTTTTCCTTGTGTACAAATCAATAATTGTGTTTAGGATTCTGACTGTATTTTTGTTACCCTTTACTGGGATGCCATTTAGATTGTATTTTGGTACTATAATTTACCAGTGCAACTTGGTACCTCAGACAGTCATTCAAAGGGGAGATGCCATCCTTAGTTGGGCTGCTTCAGTCACCAAGGATGGCATCTCCCCTCTGAATGACTGTCTGTGGTCAGTAATGGACTGGATGAAGGAAAATAGACTTAAGCTGAATCCAAACAAAATGGAGGTACTCGCTATGGGTAACCCTAATCTGGGTATGGAGATGCGTTCACCAGTCCTGGATGGGGTCACACTTCCCCTAAAGGACTGTGTTCGCAGCTTGGGGGTGCTCCTGGATTCGTCGCTCCAGCTATCAACTCAGATAGACGTGACAGCCAGGAGTGCCTGTTATCAGCTTTGTCTGATATGCCAGCTGCGGCCCTACCTGAACCTAGAAACGATTGTACATGCTCTGGTAACCTCTCGTCTCGATTTCTGTAACACACTCTACATGGGGCAACCCTTGTGTTACATTCGGAAGCTGCAATTGATTCAAAACATGGCAGTTAGACTGGTTCTTGGAAAATCAAAATTTGACTGCATTACACCGATTCTAAAGTCTTTATATTGGCTGCCTATTAGCTTCTGAGCACAGTACAAGGTGTTGGTTTTTACCTATAAAGCCCTACATGGCTTGGGTCCAGCTTACTTGAGGAAACGCCTCCTCCCATACAGTCTTTTTCACACACTCATGTCCTCTGGGAAGAATCTATTGCAGCCAAATAAAGCAAGATTAGTGGCAACTTCCCAGAGGACCTTTTCAGCTACTACTCCAAATATTTGGAATGATCCGTCACATCACATCTCTTGACGCCTTAAAAAGGTGATAAAAACTGATCTCTTCTGGCTGGCCTTCCCTGACTAACCCCCAAGAAGAACATCCAAACACCTTCCAAACAAATTTCCCTTCATAAGGCCACCTCACTCTAATTTTTATAAGTTCTGTTTTTTCTTATCGTAATTAATTGTTAGTGTGGATTACATGATTTGATTGTATTGTCTTATTTTTGGGAGGGAGGGAAGGTTGAAGGGATGAATTGTTTGGGAAATGTTTTTATTATTGTTTTTGTAATTTGTCATTTGAATTGCTGTTACCTGCCTCGATTCTCAAAAAGGGAGAGGTGGAATACAAATAAATATTTTATTATTGATATTATTATTATTATTATTATTATTACTTTAGTTTCTCTGTAATTTTTTTATTGGCAGTTCATGGTTTGTGTCACAAGCTGTTCCTGGTCTCTTTTGCCTCTGTAGTTGTAGCATAAACTTGGATTACAGTTGTATTAATAGGTTTAGCATGAACGCTTAGCCACTCTTAATGACACTTCATTGCTTATTATATTGTCATTTCTAGAGGAAAATACTATGGATGTTATCATACGAGCCCCTTACTTGCCACAATTATGCTAATTAATAAAAATGCAAACATACTGGTTTGAGAGGAGTCTTTGCAGTTGTGTGACTGGGGCTGCTGCCACCATCACACTCTCTTCCAGACTCCTCCTTAACCCTTAACTTTTTGTGGGTTCTTTTTCCTGCGGAGGGAAGCCACACATTTTGGTGGCTGTGGCTTCCCTCTGCAGGAAAAAACGCCGCTGCCAGCCTAGACATAATGCAAGGTATGTCCTGGGCCTAGGTTGGAATGCCCCTTGTATCCCAGAGTGGCATATAAATTAAATAAGTAAATGATATAGTTAACTATGGAGAAAATGATGTGGGAAAGGAAAAAGGAAAAATGATTTTCAGAGTGGTGATTAGGGATATGAGATGATTTATATAGGAAAGGGGTAAGTTTTTGTGAAATTGTGAGAGCATTTAGGAGGGCAGGATCAGAACAGAAGGAGATGAAGGGAATTCAGCAGTTTTGGACCAGAGCAGCAAAGGTTGAAGGACAGAGTTGCCAAATCAGGGACAGTTTCTAGAGTGGGACAGTATGGTTTGGGGGGGGGGGAGATGTGATGATAAAGGGGGGTGCCAATATCTCAGACAGAAGCAGACTGAAAACAAAGCCAATTGAAGAAAACTGAAGAGCTAATGAGGGGAGCACAAATAGCAAAGTGTTGGGCAAAGAGAAAGTAGGCAACAGAGAAGAATTTCTATTCAGGATGTTAGCAGTGGGGTGGAATAATAACTAAAACAGAAACTAATTGTCTTATAGACTAATTAGGAAGCAAAATAGAAGAATTCCTTCCCTTTATTTTCTGGCCTGTTCTCTTTGGAAGCTCTTGCTGAGTTTCACTGGGAATATGTGAAGGTGAGTTAAGTACTGTATTAAATTATTTGTTATTTATGCTAGCATGATGTAGAATACCAATGTAATATGAGCCTGTGTTAAAAAGGAGGAGAAATTATTATAATTGCTTGTGTTTTGTGTGTTGACTTACCGTGACCCCATAAATTTCATAGAGTTTTCTTGGGCAAGGAATATCAGATGTAGTTTCCCCAGCTTCTTCCTTTGAAATACAGCTTGCACTACTTAGTATTCATTGATGGCCTCCCATCCAAGTACTAACCAGTTAGGATCCTACTTAGTTTCCCATATTAGACTTGATGTGGTGCCATTAGGGTATTTGGGCCCTTGGGTAGGAGGTAAAAAACTTTCATTGTATCAGGAAATCCATCCAAGGATAGAAAAGGAGATAAACAAACAAAACAAAAAAAATCAAATTAGACCTGGCTACAGGAGCCCTTAGAACTAGCTCCTAGGCATGTCAACCAGGGTCTTATCCAGGCACGTGTATACATACCTTTTCTCCTTCTCCCATGTAAAACCACTTGCAACTCAATAGACAACTTTGAAGTTCTTCCCTGGCTTGTTGTCTCTTTTGATGCCTATAACCCTAGGTATGGCAAGTGAACATCTGAGAGCTAGCCAGAAATCAAGACAAGAAACTGATGTGAAGACCTTTGGTTAGATTTGCAGTCTCCTTTCTCTACAGACCTCTAGTGCTTCAAGGCATTCATATACTGCTTCAAATTGGAGTTACTGAACATGTGTCCATCTGTCTGAAATAAAAATGAAGCCTAAGCCCTTTCTCACTCTCACTTAGAGTAGAGAAGTCAGAGGCCTGAATCTTATTGGTAGTCCCAACTAGAGTAAGCTATTGAATCAAAGAGAAATTATATAAGGATAGACCCACCAACTGACAAATCATAGAATCATAGAGTTGGAAGGGGTTCCATGGGCTATTGAGTTCAAACCCCCTGCAATGCACGATCTTCAGCTAAAGCATCTCCAGCATGTAGCTGTCCAACCTCTTCATAGAAAGAGACAGAGACCCCACTACTTCTCTAGGCATTTGGTTCCATGACTGAACTGCTCTTATTATCAAAAAGTTCCATATAATGTTCAATCAAAATCTACCTTTCTGTAACTGAAAACTATTAGACCTGGCCCTGCTTTCTGTGTCAGCAAAGATTGAACCTCTACCCTCCTCTCTATGACAGCCTTTGAGGAACAGTCAGCCCTCCATATCTATACATTCTTTATCCATGGATTCAACTACCGATAGCTTGAAAATATATTTTAAAGCAAACTTTGATTTTGCTATTTTTAATAAGCGATATCATTGTATTTAAGAAGCGATATCATTGTATATAATAGGATTTGAGCATCACAGATTATGGTATGTATGGAGTCTTGGAACCAAACCCGTGCAGTAATATTACTGGTAAATCTTCTCTTCACCAAGCTGAATAGCCGCTTCAGTTTTTCCTCATATGTTTTGTTCTTCATACCATCCTTGTTGCCTTTCTTTGAACCTGATCCAACTTGTCTATATCCTTTTTAAACTGATTGCATCTACTCTCGTTCAGATTACCAATTGGATTTAGGTTAAAGCGATCCCATATGACTAGAGCATGGATGATACAGGAAGGTATCCAAAACTCAGAAAAGCAGCAGTAGTAGCAATGGGAAATAAAGGCAGCCACACTGCCCTTCAACAGTTGACTCCAAGGCACTTAGTTACCTGGTGTCCTCAAAGGCAATGCAAACACTGTGGGAGATGGAGTGGAAAATGGCCTGACCTCTCATGATTTTTAAGATCACTATACCTTGGCTCCAAGGATCCCTTCAAGCTGGGTATTCTGTAAGAGGCAACTCATAACTAACCTCTGGAAGGCAGGAGGTGGCTTCTTCCCTTGTGCCTCTGTATGCTGCCAGAACATTCTCCTTCTCTCACATAAGTTTTCTGATGTGCCAAAACTGTATAAGAACCTAGCCTAGGTGTATCATTTCTACCAAAAATATTGCAACAGCTTTTTAAATTTTACTATGTACACCGCTTTGATCACTGCGGGAAAGCGGTATTGAAATAATAATAATAATAATAATAATAATAATAATAATAATAATAATAATAATAATTATTATTATTATTATTAAATTTGAATTTATATACCGTCTTTCTCCCAAAATAGGATTCTAATCTACTGCCTGTTTGTATTCCAGGTGGGTAAACTGAGAGAGAAGTTGCAAGAAGTGAAACAAGAGGGAGAACAAGTTCAGCACAAACATAAAGTCTACATATCTGAATTGAAGGCTAAACTCCATGAAGAGAAAGTGAAAGAACTCCAGGCTCTCAGGGAAATACTGATTAGACAGCATGAACAAGAAGTGGCTCGTATGATGAAAATAAAAGACAGTGAAATTCAGAGATTGCAGTCCACAGTGAATATGTTGCAAGATGGAGCAGCTGACAAAGTGAAAACTGTCTTGTTAAATGAAGCTAGGGAAGAAGCCCGGAAACTATTTGATAGTGAGCGGATAAAAATGCAGCAGGAGATACTAGAACTCAAGTCAGGGAAGAAACAGTTAGAGGAAGCCTTGAGTAACATCATGCAGGCAGATAAAATGAAGGCAGCTGACCTGCGCATTGCCTACCAATCACATCAAGATGAAATTAATAGGATAAAGCGTGAATGTGAAAAGGACATCCGCAGGCTGGTAGGTTTATTGCAATGCATACTTGACACTTTGAATATTTATAGTTGTAGCATATGATGGCCCATATTTTTAAACTGAATTAATTTTAATACTGCCATGTAAAATTATCTTTTAATAGAAGATGGGTATCCTAGGATGTGTGGTGTGTTCCATCCACTCCCAGAGGCGGGCCCTATTCCAAGATTTCTTTGCCAGGATGGAAGAGCTCCCATTACTGATATTGCCTTTTGCAACAGAGCAGATTTTCTAATAGTTGCAGTAACGTTTTAGACCTGCTGATTCTGTTTTCAGTTATATTTTTCTCTTCCATTCTTTCAGCTTTCACCAGCGGAGTGAGTGAGAGTAAAGGGCATTTTAGGATGAGGTGGAAAGATTATATTTTCTTCTTCTCCTCGAATGATGAAGTGTAGAATTTCACACTAACCTGGTGTGTTCACTCCTGCAGTCCTGCAAGGCTGCTGGATGCCCTTTGTTGAGTTTCACTCTTCCTGCTCCACCCTTCAGAGACAGAGCTGTCATCTTTTATGCAATTAATAATATAACTGATAGATATAATTACTTGGTGTAGAATGATTCTCATGACTTGAATATAACAACTGAAGGAGATAACCTGTTTTAAAAAAATAGCTGTGGAACAAAAAGAGAATGAGTGGCATTATATCTCAAAGACAAATTAAATTGTATAGACATCCACAAGAATGATCAGAGTGGACCAGAAGAGAAAAAATAAATGGAAAATAAATAAAAGCAACATTGTGGTAGGCATTTAGTGTTGTTGCTGTTGTTGACTTATGGCAACCTTAAGGCACCCTATCATGGAATTTTCTTGGCAAGTTTCTTAAAGTTTCAAGTTTGCCATTGCCATCCTCTGAGGCTGAGAGAGTGTGACTTGTCCAAGGTCACCAAGTCGGTTTACATAGCTGAGCCTGATTCGAACCCTGGTCTACAGAGTCTTAGTCCAATGCTCAAACTACTATGCCATGCTGGCTCTCTGCCAACATCTACTACAGGCCACCAAACCAAGAGGTGGTAAATGATGCTTTTCTGAAGCAAATCTCGGATACATATGGATCTCTGTTTTCTCACCCCCTTTAAATTTTTATTAATGGGCTGAGAAATTAGCCACCTCCTTGGGTTAGGCATGAAAATCTTCAGATGGTTCATTTGCAAATGAACTGTGAGACAAGAATATCCATTTGAAATTCATTCTGAATGATTTTGTGTCCTCAGTGCTAAGTTGAGCACTTAAGCAACACGGGTGCAATTCACACCCTCCTTTGTTGTTGCCCTGTACTTTCAAGTCATTTCTGACTTAGGGCAACCCTAAGTCAAACCTATTGCAAGGTTTTTATGGCAAGATTTGTTTAGAGAGAGTGTGCCTTTGCCTTCCACTGAGGCTGAGAGAGTGTGACTTAGACAAGGTCACCCAGTTGGTTTCTGACCCAGGGGCCTGATGCTTTTTAGGGCCATCTTAGATCATAGGCTCCAGGGGCTGCAGAGATTTAAATTGTGTGTGTCTATGCCGTCAAGTAGCACAGCTTCCATGATCCAGATGCAGCTGACTGCATTGCCCAGGATTTCTCAACGTTGGCTGCACCAGCTAGGGGATGCTGGGACCTGTCATCCAACAATAACTGGAAGGCCATATGTTATGATAAAATAATATAATGCCCAAAAACAGCTTTTTAAAAAAGAAATAGCTGTATGATTGAATGGAACATCTGTGTTCTCTATTGAGTTCAGAGAGGAATACATGGGCATGGATTTAAATCCAGTAATCTTGTGAGGTAGGCCTCAAACTGACACTGACTGCCATAAAGCAACAATGTAAATTTAGGTTGTATCAAGGATGGGAACCTAGATCTTTCCACCTAAAGTCCAACATACTAAACATCACACTGGACTGTATTTTCTATGTGTGTTGGCTGATCCAAATAAGATGGGCATTACAATATGAACTGGAGAGAAGGGAGATGGAGAGATAGAATTGGAAAAGTTTGGAACAATAGCTCCTACAATCCCCCACCCAGCTATGGGATATACATTCCAGAAAAGGCAGTGTTTCCAAGCTCTGACAGATAAGGAACAATACAACTGAATGGATATTTGTAGTCTCTTCTGGGAGCTACCTTTGAGGACCACAGTGTGCGTGTATTTCCTGAGCTACACAGAATGCTTCTTCAAACAGTTGATTTTGGTTTGAATGCAACACATAAGGAACTGAAATGAAAAACTGATCCCAGCTTGTCTTTACTATATTCTTAAAAACTATACCTTCCCATAAAAGATACCTTCCCCTGCCATTGTGTGACATTTTCTGTTTTAGGAATGACAAATTTGAATCCAGTCATTTGCAAAAACAACACAGAATTTCAGCATCTCATTGTCAATGTGTTTGGCTTTATTTATTATGATCTACAATGGCCCCAGAAAGCACAGAAACCCACTGGGTGACCTTAGGCAAGTCACATTCTCTCATCCTCAGAGGAAGGCAATAGTAAAGCCCCTCTGACAAATCCTGCCAAGAAAATCTTGTAGTGGGCCCTTGGTATACGCGGGGATCCGCTCCAGACCCCCCCCCGCGTATACCAAAATCCGCGTATGCTCAAGTCCCATTTGTTCCCAATGGCGGTGCGTGTGCACGAGTGCTGCCATTGGGAACCAGAGTCTCTGGCCTTCCCTCCCTCGCTTCCCTCCTCCCTGCCTCCCTCCTTCCCTCTTACATTCCTCTTCACCGCCTCCACGCCTTTCCTTTTGAAGAGGAGACACGAAGCGCAGCAGCACCAGAGGCTTTCAAAGCCTCCCGCACTGTCACCCAGCCTCCTCACTGCTGCCGTGGAAGGGCCGGGTGTCGGTGTTGGGGGCCTATAGGCCTCCAACACCGGTATCCGGCCCTTCCAGGGCGGCAGAGGCATCAAGGCCGGATGCCAGCGCTGGAGGTCTTGAAGGCCTCCATGGTGGCTCTGCCTCCTCGCCGCCGCTGTGGGAAAGGCCCAGTGGCGGTGCTGTTGAGGCCAAGAGGCCTCCAACACTACCATCGGGTCCTTTTGCGGTGGCAGCGAGGAGGCTGAGGCTTGGCCTCCGCCACCACCGCCACTACCCGGCTTTTCCCGCAGTGGCAGCGAGGCCAAGCAGTCACACCGGAGGCCCTCAAGGTAAGTAAGAGGGAGGAAAGGGAGGGAGGCAGGGAGGGAAGCAAGGAGAGGAGGGGAGAAGAAGGAAGTTGTCCCCAATGGCGGCGTGCGTGCATGCGCACCGCCATTGAGGACAACTTCCCGGTTTGCCATCCGCGGATGCTCATATCCGTGGATGACAAATCCGCGTATAAGAAGGGCTGACTGTAATAGGTTTGCATTAGGGTCATTAAAGTCAGAAATGAAAAGAATAAAAAGAAGTCAATTGCAACCCCTGAGCCATTACAATCACTGATATACAGGGATTATGATTTATGAGTAACATTGGTACAAAAAACATTACCAAAGAAAGATTCTGTATGGCGTGGTATAGGAGGTGGTCAAGGGGGAGTGACACTATGGAGTATATCACACAGAGCTTTTTGGAGATTTTGCAGCTCAGATCCAACGTGAGTGCAGGTCCAATGATGCAGATTCACGTCCTAACGTAAATGTGTTATCAGATGAGATTCATTTCTGTGGGAGCTCCTTCCGTGGCACTTCTGCAGTGATTCCAAAGTGACCCCTCATTTTGGTGAATTCACAGAATTCGCATTCAAGCTCACTTCGATTTCACTCCAAATTGGTCTGGTGTGGAATGCAACTTTGGCGGGTTACAAACCGCCATAAAGTACGCGCTCCGCGCGTACTAGGGTTAGGAAGGGCCGTATTAGGGTTAGGAAGGTTCTTACCTTCCTGACGGCCCTTCCTCCCAGTACGTGTGGAGCGCGTACTTTTTTGCGGTGCCCATCCACATGGGCGCCGCCATGTTGACGTACTGGACGCTGTGCGTCCAGACGTGTCGCGGCGGAAGTGACATCGCGAGGGCGCACTCCACCCCTCGCGGCGCCACTTCCGCGTTCAAAAAAGGAGCGGCATTTCGCTGCTCCTTTTTTGCTGCGCAGGGAAGCCTCACGGTCTGGCAGCTGGGGCTTCCCTGCGCAACGAATGGCGGTGGCGGGAAAACGGCCCCTTGAGGGCCGTTTGTAACCCGCCTATGTTTCCCTCCCGGTACACCCTCCCAAACCTCCAAAGAGACAAATTTCCTATGATGCTGCACTGCAATTTCCTCCCAATTGCTTCCGTTGCTCAGAAGGGTAGATGACAGGGATGGAGGGAATGAACAGGAGGCTGGGGGGAGCAACAAATTCCAGCTCCCAGAATTCCATAGCCTCGAGCCAAGGACCCCACAACAAACCCCAACCCCAGAATTCCATAGCACTGAGCCAGGCCAGTGAAAGCGGAGTTAAACTGGAGGCAACTGTTAAAAAGGGAAGGAGAGTGGATTGGATTCAGGGAGATGGTACTTTAGGGAGCATGGAGAATAACTATAATAATTATAATAAAAAACAATTTTAATAATAATAATAATAATAATAATAATAATTTATTTTAAAAATAATAATAATACAAATAATAAGTTATTAGTTTGCTGAGCCACCAGAGCTCTCTGGCAAAGAAGGTTCAATGTTTCACAACACTACAGTTCCCAAAATTCCATAGCGCTGAGCCAGGACAGTTAAAGTGGAGTTAAACCGGATTATCTCTCCAGTGCAGATGCAACCTAAGAGAAGGCAACTGTTACAAAAGGAAGGAGAGTGGATTGGATTCAGGGAGGTGGTACTTTACATGGAGAATAAGGGATAAGAGAATAATACAATCCTCCAAAATGGGTCTCCTTCAGATCCAAAGGATTTACTTCCAAGTAAACCTGCAGCTTCTACACTGATTATTTTGCAGTGAATAATAATAATAATAATTCCTTAATAATAATAAATGGATGGGGGTGCTGACATGGAAGATAGATATAGATGTGGCTGAAATGGATGAGGAGAATAACAGGAAAATAGATGTAGATATAGCTGAAATAGATGAGGAGAATGACAGGAAGAGAGATGTAAATGTGGCTGAAATGGATAGGGGCTGGAGGACCCGTTTGAATTTGGCTGCCAGAGATGGGGAAATAGAAGGGAGTCATTCACGTGAGGCTGTAATTCACATGAAAATGGAACCAGGCTCCCTTCTTCCCCCCGGAAGTGCAAAGGTTCAGGATGCGTTCAGACCCCCACTGAGCACGCCCAACCGTCCAAATTCGAATCAAGTTGAATCCGCATGGCATGTCCTGGTGTGGTAATACAATGTATACTCACTCAGCTTTGCTTGAATCCGCATCACGTGACTTGCTTGGAATCGAACTGACTCCTCTTCTCCCTCGATTCGGAAGGGCAATGGAAAGGCAACAGATGTGGTAAAACATCACGTTTTAACGTGAATTTGCATTGCTAGACAGGAGTGACTCCGGACCTGGTGTGAAAAAACATCACTTTTTGCACTGCTAGAACAGGAGTGACTGCGGATCTGAGCTGCAGACCCTCCATGTGTGATAAGGGCCTGTGACTTACAGCACCAGGTGACATCAACCCTAGTGATACCACTGGCAGAGAACAGATCTTGAGTGTGAAGTCAAAGGCTTTCATGGCCAGCATACAGTTTTTTATAGGTTTTTCGGGTTATGTGGCCATGTTCTAGAAGAGTTTATTCCTAGGAATAAACTCTTCTAAAACATGGCCACATAGTCTGAAAAACCCACAAAAACCTATAGATCTTGAATTACTAGGCTCAAATTACAAGAGAGATTTTAAACAAGTTTTAAAAAGAAGCTGTTCAACAGTGGAAAAGGTAAACTTCAAAGGTGATGGCATTTCTATTATAGGTTCATGGATACTGGATGGCCATTTACCAAGATATTCATTCTAGAAGTGAATTTCCTGTTTGGCAGCTGATTACACAGAACAGCAAAGTTGATTTTGCAAGCTGCAATTTTTTCATATGGAAGTGTGAATAAAGTTACAACTTAAAGTTTTGTAATGGCAAGCATAACTATATCAAACACAACACATTTTTAGGTTAAATCATAGCAGCAATACTTTGCCAACTTGGATCCAGAGGATCAGTTTGTATTACAGTTGAGTTGGTGTTTTAGTAAGGGCTCAGAGATTCAGTAAGGTTTAAACTGTACTATTGACTACATTTACAGGGAAATTACAAAAGGAGATTGCTTTAGCAATTTTGGTCTAAATGGCACAGTGCTCCCTTCCCTTACACGGGGAACCGTTCCAGACCCACCTACCCTGCGTAACAGGAAAATCGCATATGCTCACCTTTCACTAGATTCTTCTGGTAAAAGCCACGGAAGTGAAGCCTGCATATGGCATTGGTTCACTGTATTATGAGTCCCAACTAGAGTAAATCCATTGAAATCAACTGATTTGGGGGAAGTGAACACTTAGTGAAATTCTTCTGATTCAGTGGGTCTGTTCTGGTTTCCTATGCATTTCATAGGACCCCACCCCACCCCATTTTTTAACATAAGGCTTTTTGTGCTCTTTAACATACAAATCAATTTAATTATTGATTACAATGTATAGAACCAGTGAATTGGTCAAACATGTACTGCATATAGAATGTAATAATCACTTGCTATCTGGTTGTTTCTATGTAGACCAGGCGTCGGCAACCTGTGGCCCACGGGCCGCATCCGGCCCGCGAAGCCTCTAGGACTGGCCCGCGCTTGCCCCTGACGCCGATTGGCGCCGCTCCGACCGCCATTTTGTTTTTTAAAATGGCGGCGCCCCTCTAGGAGGCCCGGGGCGCTTGCTGCAGCCCTGTTCCAGGGCTGCAGGGCCGCGCCAGCCCTCCGAATGGGCTCCGCCCTCCTCCCTTCTCTCTCTGCCCTCCGCCCTCCTGGCTCCGTTTTCCTAGCTCTGCCCTCCTCTCTCCGCTTCCCGCTATGAATACAAGAGTGTGGAGGGAAGGGAAAGGAGGAGGCGGCAGAGAAAAGGAAAGCGAAAGTAAGAGAGCCAGCCAGCCAGCCAGCTGGAGCGAGCCACTGAAGAGGTTGGTTGGTGCATGTATTTTCCTCTGCTTGGTGACTGTGATTTACTCTCCCTTGGTATCTTTGCAAAAACCCCCTCTCCCATGCTCCTTTGGGCATGCTTTGATTCTGATTTCCTGCATGGCAGGGGGTTGGACTGGATGGCCCTTGGGGTCTCTTCCAACTCTATGATTCTATGTTTCTCCTATGCTTTGTGACTCCCTTACTATCTTTGCAAACCCCCATGCTCCTTTGGGCATGCTTTGATTCTGATTTCCTGCATGGCAGGGGTTTGGACTGGATGGCCCTTGGGGGTCTCTTCCAACTCTATGACTCTATGAGGAGAGGGAGAGAGAGAAAGGGTGGGAGTGAGGAGGAGGGAGGAAGGGAGAGAAAGAGAGGGAAGAGAGAGAGAGGAGAGAAACCACAGCCACTGAGCCAGGTGAGAGGTTTGTTCATTGGGGGAGGGGGTTATACTACCTGTGCCTTTGTGTTTTGGAGACGTGGCAATGCAGTTTTTGCTGTTTTGTGGCCTTGCCTAGTAGCTTCTATCCTTGCAAATATTGCTATTATTATTGTTGTTATCCCTTGGTATTGTCTTTGCAAGATCCCCCCACATGGACTTGCTTGCACTTTTCTGGGTTCAGACAGTGGCATGCATTTTTTGCTGTTTTGTGGCCTTGCCTAGTCGCTTCTTGCAAATATTGTTATTATTATGCGGCTCCGCCCCAGAGGGTGGAAACTCCACCCCTGACATGTGGCCCCGCCTCCAGATAGTGGAAGCTCCACCCTGGCATGCAGCTCCGCCCCAGAGGGTGGAAGCTCCACCCCCGTGTACAGCTCTGCCCCCGGAGGGTGGAAGCTCCACCCCCGGCTTCGGCCCCCCAGTTGTCTGAGGGACAGCAACCCGGCCCCCGGTTCAAAAAGGTTGCCTACCCCTGATGTAGACTTAGAATTTCTAATATTTTGATAACTCTGACGTGCCCTGATCCCATAGTCAGGGATTTAGGATAATTTTTTTTGTTCCGTATATGCATAGATATGGAACACTATTGTATATGTGGGGAGTGGTTTAGCTAATATTAGCTGATTAAGTAGAATGGAGCAGGCATAAAAAACTTCAGATACAGGGTAGGTTAGAAATATTTTAATAAATAACCCAGGTTCAAGTAATTTATTGTTTTAAGCTTAACAGTGAAACCCAAGGCATATTCACTCAGGTTCTTAGTTCACTTTGAGCTTACTCCCAAGTTAAGTGTGCATAGATTGTTTCAGTATATATATAGAATAAAGAAGTTCAAGTGTACAATCATGTAAATAATCATGGCATGTGAGATACTGGGAATGATCAAATTCAGGATTTTTCTTAATAGACACAGGATTAACTTTATATCATGCAGTTGTACATCTGGATAACATAATATCATATATCCTCAACTATAAGTCAACCTCACGTATAAGTTGAGGGCAAGTTTTGGAGCCAAAATTATGGATTTTACTATGATCTGTGGATAGGCTGAGGGTAAAACTTGGAGGGTCCTTCAATGTATGTATGTGTGTGCACGGCAGGAGGGGCTCTCATTGAGACTTTTTGCTTCAGTATTCAGCTTTCCTTTCAACCTTCAGACAGCGAGGTGGACAGGCAGGAGAGAGACTCTTAAACAAACAGCAATAGCAATCAATCACCTAGGACTCTTTCTGCTTGGCTCAAGAGAGGAAGAAACTGCATGAGGAAATCTGAAAGAGCTGTTTTCACATTACCATAGTGACCCATTTATAAGTCGACCTGGGATTTTGGAGTCAATTTTTGGGCATAAATTTGTAGACTTATAGACAAGTATATACTGTATATTAAATTAAAAATGAAATATGAATTCCAAAAGCATATTTTTGTTATTGTTTATTGATTTATTCTATCTGAATTTATACAGATAAATTCCTCTTGACTGCTTTACTCTGTAAAATTGTTTGAGATTCACTCATGAACTCCAGTATTTTATCTGATAATTTACTATTTTTGATATTTACATACTACTGAAAGATTTTGGACTTGAATATTTAAAATAGTCAAAAGAATTTTCTGAGTACAAACCTGAAGTTACTGTATCAGTTGATTAGCCACTAAACGTATGGTAGAATTATTGCCTGTTCAAGAAATTGCTATCCTTAAGCAATATACAGTTAGGAGATTTCACAAAAGCATATAGCCAGACCTTTTATTGTGATGTTTTGAAAATGAATGTTGAGCTGATAGTGACTTTTTTATGAAGTGTTTTTTCCTAGCCTCAAATTACATATCCTCAGATGCTATGTCTGTCTGTTCACAGTTGATCTACATTGTCTATTTCCAACCTTTATGGGAAGGAATCCACAGTTCTCAAAGGAGTTTATCAGACAAGGGAAATTGGAAGTATAATCCAATGGCAATCTGAACACAATCATGGAATTTAACGTTATTGCATGATAGACTGCCACACACAATTTCGGGCAATGGGAAGTCAGTCTGAGCGCAATCATGAGGTTTCACGTTACTGTGTGATAGACTGCCACATGCAAATTCAGGCAATGGCATGCTATTTTGGGGAAAATGGGGAGCCAGTTCGAATGCAATGAGCATTCACGTAATTTCGCTAAACTAAGAGAAATTCCTCACGTGTGATAAACTCCAAAGGAATCTATGTTTCAATATTTCCAAAAAAGTTAAAGGTACAAACTAAACCAAACCTGCAAGTAGAATTTTGTTCTACTGGAAGAATGAAGGGAAAAAAATAACACTGTTTTACTTGGAAGGGCTTGAATAAGTTATTTTGTTTGTTGCTGTTGGTTTTCTAACTCTCTTTAAGATGGATGAGATAAAGAGCAAAGACCGAGTGATTCTGGCTTTGGAGAAGGAACTTGGTGCCCAAGCGGGCCATACACGAAAGTTGCTGCTCCAGAAAGAAGCTCTGGATGAGCAGCTTGTTCAGGTCAAAGAAGCGGAACGATACCATGGCAGCCCAAAGAAAGAACTTCCTCTTGGAGCAGGAGAGATAAATGAACTGGTAGGAGGCCCAGTAAGAGAACCATTTTTAAAAACATACCTATAATACCTTAGTGAAAAGATGGGGAATTTCCACTCACAAGCCAAATTCCACACCAGGCTAGCCCTATTGCTCCACAGGGCCTCAGAACATGGCCATTCCCCCTCCGCAAAGCCCCACTTTTTGAAAGGGAGTGTGTCAGGAGAACAACTGATATGTAGCCTAGAGAAAGTTTAGTTTTCATTGCTCTGAACACAGGAGATTAACTGTGTATTCAGCTAGCACCTGAAAACTATATTGGTAAGGTGAAGGATAAGTGAAGGCACCCCAACAGAGGCATCATCTGGAGGAGTTCCCAGCAGCCTTCATGGTGTTGAGCAATGGTGTCATTGTTGTGTGCCTTCAGATTGTTTCTAATTTATGATTACCCTCAGACAAACCTATTAGGGTTTTCTTGGCAAGATTTTTTTAGAGGGGGTTTGCCTTTGCCTTCCTCTGAGGCTGAAAGAATGTGACCTGCCCAGGATCACCCAGTGGGTTTCCATGGTTGCATCCAATCTCTCATCTCTAGTCATAGTCCAGTGCTCAAACCACTATACCACACTGGCTTTCTGAAAAGTACTACATTTATTTAAATGTGGGATGGGTATAGGGAGGGGTGTAATATAAACTCTAGCTATTAGAAAGTTTCCCACTCCCACCTTAGCTGTTATAAAAGTGTGATTATTCCAGCAAATAAATGGGGGGAAACAGACACGAAGGGGATGCTTCAAGGCGCCCCTGCCCAAGATGTCTTGGGACAGCAGCAGCCACACGCTGTGAGCCCAAATCGAAGCAGAAAAAAACGCTCCTTTTTGGGTTGGGTTTCTATGGTCCAGGTGCAGCTTCGGTGTATCTTCCACATATCTTGGGGGCATATATAATCCAATCACCACAGCAGAGGTGGATGCAGAACAGAACAAAAGGTGAACCCTGGCGCCACAAACACTGAGAGGGAATCTAACTAAGCACAGGCAGCCCTCCATATCCACGGATTCTGTATCCATGGGTTCAAGTACTCATGGCTTGAAAAATACCCCCCCCCCCCAAAAAAAAAGAAATTCTAAAAAGCAAACCTTGATTATGCAATTTTATATAGGTGACAGCAATTTACTATTCCACTGTATAAAATGGGACTTCAGTATCCATGGTGTGTGTGTCCATCCTGGAAACAAACCCTAGTGAATTCCAAGGGGCTCACTGGGCAACTATACCTAGTGATTAAAAGGGATAGATTTACAGGGAATAAAGTTTCAACTTGTCAAAAATCCTCTACTTCCACCGTTGGGTCCCACCACTGAATGACTGAATTGGGTATTCTCCAAGTCATACAAAAATAAGGTTAGCCCTGTTGATTATAAGGAAGATTCCAAAATCTCTGTTAAGATAATGCCATTATTAAGGTAACTAAATTGGCATACACACACACACACACACACACACAGAGAGAGAGAGAGAGAGAGAGAGAGTTCGTGTATGTGTTTATATGCTAACATTGGGTTTATAGAGTAGAATTCTGTATGAAAATACTTTTTCCCTTATTAAAATATAATTGGGTCTTGTTTGTCTTGTTATATTGCATTCCATGTTAGATACTGATATGAAGTATTTGTTAACAGTTATATCAGTAATGTGATTTCCAATCTTGATGCGAATCCTACTGCTTCTATTTTATATAATGGTTAATTGTTTTGTCTACGCTGATCTACCTTATGATATGAAATTGTTGGCAGTTTTATGTTTTAATACATCTTTTATATTTTAAAGGAGCAACATACAGATGAGCGAGACATACGGAGATTTCAACTAAAAATTGCAGAACTCAGTGCTATAATACAGAAGCTAGAAGACAGAAACACACTTTTAGTAGATGAAAGGAATGAACTGGTAAAGTAACTCTCACCACTGTGCTAAAACACACAAAACAAAAGATTGCTTGAACCTTTATCAGCTACCTTCATATTCCATAATTAACTAGATGCTGAAGAAAAATTTAGAGAACTCCCAGGGGTTGGAGGAATATTCAAAACACCAGTATGAAAAATCCTTTATACCTACGAACGTTCAAATCCCTTATCAGCATTAGTAAGATTTATTTTAGACACAGATTATACTAATAATATAAATAAGATTATGCTTTTTATAAAAAGTGTCAGTTTATAGACATTTTAAAACAACATTAGTTTATTGGACACTGAGGGGTAGCACATGCAAGGAACTACTAACTCCTCTCTTTATAGTGAGTGTCAAAAACATACATTGGTGTTTTATCTCATCCCTTTAGGAGAGAGCAGACAGAAATTAGGATTGGGACTGTGAAAAAAAATAGGATTAGAATGTGTTAGTGTGATAAATTGAGCAATAGGAAAATGATTTTACCTGGTAACAATAATATCAGTTTATAATGTTACAGTGAAGAATTAACTCATATTCTCACTATTTAATTTTCCACTTTTTTGCAGTTGAAACAATGTCGAGACACAGAAGTACAGCTTAAGCCACTTGTAGAAAAAAACAAAAGACTGACTAAAAAAATTGAGAATATGTTGCAGAATATACAAAGAATGGAGGAAAAAATTAAAAACCTTTCCAGGGAAAATATGGAAATGGTAAGCTGTTGTTCTCTTTGCATCATAAATTCTGATCAGTATTCTTGTTTACTTAGAACTGATTTGGGTAATAGTAGTAAGTTTTTAAAAGCACATTTGACACAAAGTATTTGAAATCTCCACCTTTTTCCAATATGTAAATTAGCTTGAGCAGAACAATCTTCTCATTCATCCAAAGATTATCATTGCTAGATCAGAAAATAGACCTACCATTACCACAAATCAGAAAATAGACCTACCTACCACAAAATGTTCATTAGTGATTATGAAGCTGTAGACTGGTTGGGTCTTGCATAAATACTGACTCCCTGGCCTTCTGTTTTGCTATACTTTTATTATTTATTTAAATATTTATATATCATCCAAGCTTAAGTGCTTGGATATACAAACTAGATCAGTTTAAAACAATATGAAACAATCTAATAATTTAAACAATTTGAAACAATTAAAACAGTTTAAAACCAAGTACTATGCACCTATACAGATTTGGGCAAAACCTTTAAACTCCAGTGGGGTTGATAAAATGCCATATTTTCACTTGGTGTTAGAATGAACCCAGCATTGGGAGATACCAGTTAGGACTCTAAGGAGGTAGCAATCCACAACTGACACACAACAGCAGAGAGGTTGTCTTCCATGTTCCCTTGTAGATGCTGCTGTGCAGTGCAACAGAGGAGAGCCCCTGGAGCAGACCGTTGCTGTGTGGTCCCGTAATCCTAGCATGGCGGGAGCACGGCGCTATTGCGCCATCTGTGCCACACCAAAGAAACAGCTAGAATAGCAGTATGTTTATGGAATCTTAGACCAGATCACATGGACTGAGTTCCAACATATTGCCCAATAAGTCACATGTCACATAAGTTTCTTTTTATTGATGTGTGTCCCCAAAAGGAGCAAAGTTGGATAATTTAGTAACAGGCATACTTACTTGAAAGGAATATATGCATGAAGTAGAAGCAACAGCAGCTGGATTAATTGTTAATATTTATGTCTTAACTTTACTTCATTGACACCAAAGTGGTATTGAGATCAAGATGACTGCTTTTTCACACCTTTTTATCATAAAGTAAGTCAGATTGAGATAGAGTGATTGGTCCACAATCACTCAGGCAATTTGTGAAGTCAAAAGTTTTCACAGTCAGCAGCCATAGTTTTTGTGGGTTTTTCAAGCTATTTAGCCGTGTTCTGGAAGAATTTATTCCTGATGTTTCACCTGCATCTGTGGCTGGCATCCTCAGAGGGTGGTGGCATGGATTTTCCTGTTCTTGATAAGCCTGGGTTGTATATAGCTGCATATGGGCTGCCTACCGGGAATGCAGGAAGATCCATCATTGACACATGTCTATTCCATTGGAGATAGTCACGTGTGATAACCTCCTCAGAATTGCAGTCTTCTGTGTTCCAGTCCAACATTCTAACAACTGGACCACTGTTGCTCTGCTTAGGATGATGGGCTGTCCATCTATTTCATTCGTAATGGTGATGTTTTTACACATGTGTTCCTTGGTTTTTTTTAGACAAGTTTAGAATTTAGCTTGATTGAAGGTGACAAGATGAGGCTATTTGTATGAATATTTCTCTGGGCTTAATCCAGTCTTTTTGTAAGTGTAATTTCTTACTATGTTAATGAAATACATTTTTTATAGAAAGAAAAGTTATCTGTTCAGCCAACCTTGAGAAGGCATACTTCGTTGAATGACATCAGCAGCAGACGGGAAGAAAAGGAAATTGAATTTCTTAAACTACAGATCATACAGCAGCAGCATCTTATTGATAATCTCACAGTGGTAATATTCCAGTATTTGTCATAGTCAGCCTTTGCCTTAATTTCTTATTCCTTCTTAGACAGACCTTTGTAAAGACATATTTTCATTTGATTGAAATATAACATAACTTGCATTTTGTGCAACCTGTCTCCCATGAGCTTTCCTTCATACTCTCTGCTTCCCCTTCATTCTGCTACAATTAGAGAGAGTGAAATGAATTTGAAAAAAGAGATTTGGGCGCAGTACAGATTGCCAAAAAGCAGTGTACTAGCGCCGGTATTAGGGTTAGAGAGCATGCACCATCTACATGCTCTCTAACCCTAATACGTACCCCCAGCGGCATAATGGCAGCATTCTGTGTACACAGGCACCACCATTATGAAATTAGGGCCGCGCCACGTCCAAACGACATGGCACGAGCATGATGTGTTCGCGCCACGTCAGGCCACTTGTGGCGGCCTAACAGAGGTGCTGAAAGGAGCTCTGAAACGGAGCTCCTTCTGGAGGGTGCCTCATTCCCACAGCCACCAAACTGTTGTGGGAACAGCGCCAGGGAGAAAGGGGCCGAATGGCCCCTTTCTCTCCTGGCTGTGGCTCCCGGGGTGTCCTGGGGCATGAAGCCCCAAGGACACCCCTTTTTGCCACTTCTCCCTGGTCCTGAAAAGCACTGGATTGGGGCCTCTGGGCTGCCGCTGTGGATGCCCTGGCCCCAATCTGTGCCTGAATGGAGCGGCTGCAGGCCGCCCCAAAGGGACGGTCTGTATCCCGCCTTGGTTTACTGGGGGAAAGAGGGAGAAGAGAGGAAAAGCTGGCCAATGGATGGGGGCTTTTGTAAGGCTGTATCCATGTTAGAGGCTTGAGGCTCACCTGGATCAGGGCTTTTGTAAGGCTGTATTCATGTTATAGGCTTGAGGCTCACCTGGATCGGGGCTTTTGTAAGGCTGTATCCATGCTACAGGCTTGAGGCTCCCCAGGAGTAAATCATATTTAACTCAATGGTACTTTATTCTGAGTAGATACATATAGGATTACATGTGAGGGCAATTATACTTTTGAGGCTGCAATTCGATGCATACCTACTTCGCTAAACTCTGCTAAATAGAATATGAATATGCACACATAAAAACAGCTGAAAACCAGCCAAGATGGTTCCTGGAAGTGATGCAAATGTGCGGTACCACTTGCAGAGGATGGGGCACTATCACCATTAAGTTGCCTGCCTGTCTTGTTACGGAAGAATCCAGGCATCTAAACCTATGAAGAAAGTACATCCTGCAAGTGAAGATGGCATTGTTTCCACAAAAATGGAAGCCATCTGGCTAGAGCAGTGAAGTGTTTCACTGTCCTGTGCTGTTAAAGCATCTAAATGGGCAAAGAATGGAGGCTGGTGGGTAGCTGCAGGGGAAAAAGACAAATACATTTACCATGTCTCTAGTCCCAATCAGAATTGGGCTCCATGCTAGAGCAAGAAGACAAATTAAATACTACTGTGAAAGAGCAGGAGACAAATTAAGTTTTAAAGATTAGAATCTCAGTGGAAGAGCAGTAATTAGGGCAGAAGTGGATGAAGTTAATAACAACAGCAATTGGCCCCATCTTGGACTAGTAGAACACTATGAAGAGTTCTACTAGGCTATGGAATTCTGGGATTTGTAGTTTTGTGGGACATTTAATCTTCTCTGTCAGAGCGCTTTGGTGTCATGACAAACTACAAATCCCAAGATTCTACAGCACTGAGCGATGACAATTAAAGTGGTGTCAAATTGGATTATTTCTGCAGTGTGGATGCAGCCTATGTCTCTAGGGAAAAGATGAGTTAGTTGTGGAAAGAGAAGAGGAATGGAAACATCCCTAGGATTATCAGATTACATCACAAACCGGGATCAGTATAGGTAGACTTGGAGGGAGCTCATTGAAGGTTACTCTTAATTATCTCTAAGTCTATTACTACTCCCCACTCGGAGGCATTAACTCTTTCATCACAGAGTACGTTTTGCACTTCCAACACATATTACTATGGGTGAGAAGAGACCCCAAAACTTGGGGATTTCCTGAGATGGCTCATGCAAAGATAATATCTGTCTGCTTGTTTAAAGTATTCTGCCACACCTCTATGTTGTCAAAAGGCTATGCCTGATTCTCTCCCCACCCCCATTTGAAATACACTTTTCTGTTTCCAGACCTCAATAGCAAAAAAAGTTGGGAACTGCATAATTAATTAACCCAACTGAGAGATGAAATATATTAGGGAAATTATGCAGATTTTGATTCAGTCTTCTTATACTTGGTCAAAAATGTGTGCATTGTAGATGGAGTGACCCCCCACCTCCAGTTATACAAATGTGGGAAACATTACAAAAAGTGCATCTTCCAATAGTAATAAAAAAGGGGGTCTGTAGTTTTCCTGTGGAACATACTGGACCTTATGAATACACTGTAATAATCCTGTGCATTTCTCTAGAAATCCCCTTGTGTGCATCTGTGCATGTAAACAGACGCACATCCTTGCAGATTACAGTTGGCCTGGCTAATTCATGGATTTTGCATCCACGGATTCAACTATGCACAACTTCAAAATATATATTTTTTAAAAATAAAAAAAAAAACCTTGATTTTTGCAATGTTATATAAGGGACACCTTTTTATTGTGTCATTGTATATATTTGGACATGAGCATTGTCAGATTTTGATATCCGTTGGTCGGTCCTGGAACCGAACCCCAGCAGATACCAAAGACCCACTGCATTTACATATACATTCACACATACCTATATGTTTCTATGTACATAATGACTTTTTTTACTATAGGAACAGGAGCAATTGTTACACTCTAAGAAACAGAGAAGAAAATCTGTGAAATCCCCAAAGGTGAGTAACGTTTGTCTCTATCATGATGGCAATTTTCCTCGAAAATGTTGATATTAAAATTTGTCATTAAAAGAATGACTTCATTATTAATATTTAATTATATTTAATTAATGGAGAAAAACTGCATGGCTTGCTGCTGCTGTTGTAATTATGTAGACGTTAGATATTTACCGTAGTCTGCAGTATAAGCTTGAACATTGATAGCTGATAGTGATGTTTTATTATGCCTTTCTGTTTCACACAGTTTACTCTGTAATCCTATACTATTGGTAATTTGATAAAATTACCAGCTTGTTAGATGAAAGAAATGCTGTGGATATAGTATATCTTGATTTCAATAAGGCGTTTGACAAAGTTCTCCATGACATTCTTGCAAACAAGCTTGTAAAACGTGGATTAGACAAAGCAACTGTTACATGGATTTGTAATTGGTTGACTGACCGAAGCCAAAGGGTGCTCAACAATGGCTCCTTTTCATCCTGGAAAGAAGTGACCAGTGGCGTCCCACAGGGCTCTGTCCTGGGCCCAGTGCTATTCAACATCTTTATCAATGACTTGGAAGATAAAATTGAGGGCATACTTATCAAATTTGCAGATGACACCAAACTAGGGGGAGTAGCTAATACCCCAGAGGACAGGATCAAAATTCAAGATGACCTAGAAAGCTGGGCCACTGCTAACAAAATGAAATTCAACAGGGAGAAATGTAAGGTACTGCACTTAGGGCGGAAAAATGAAATGCACAGATATAGGATGGGCGACACCTGGCTGAATGAAACTACATGTGAAAGGGATCTGGGAGTCCAAGTAGACCACAAGTTGAACATGAATCAACAGTGCGACGCAGCAGCTAAAAAGGCCAATGCAATTTTAGGCTGCATCAATAAAAGTATAGTGTCTAGATCAAGGGAAGTAATAGTGCCACTATATTCTGCTCTGGTTAGGCTCCACCTGGAATATTGCGTCCAGTTCTGGGCACCACAATTTAAAAAGGATGTGGAGAAACTGGAGCATGTCCAAAGGAGAGCAACTAAAATGGTGAAGGGTCTGGAAGCCATGCCCAACGAGGAATGACTCAGGGAGCTGGGGATGTTTAGCCTGGAGAAGAGAAGGTTAAGAGGTGATATGATAGCCCTGTTTAAATATTTGAAGGGATGTCATATTGAGGAGGGAGCAAGTTTGTTTTCTGCTGCTCCAGAGACTAGGGCCCAGAGTAATGGATGCAAGCTACAGGAAAAGAGATTCCACCTCAACATTAGGAAGAACTTCCTGACAGTAAGGGCTGTTCGACAGTGGAACACACTCCCTCAGTGTAGTGGAATCTCCTTACTTAGAGGTTTTTAAACAAAGGCTGGATGTTGCATCTGTCGGGGATGATTTGATTGTAATTTCCTGCATGGCAGGGGGTTGGACTGGCTGGCCCTTGTGGTCTCTTCCAACTCTATTATTCTATGATTCTACTCAATTACCAGGCAAAAAGGCACATTGAATTTAATAGCACTACTTAGCAGCAGACATGGCCATAGCATTACTGTGTATTTTGTTATTATTATTTATTATTAATATTATATTTCTAACCTTCCCTTTTCCCCAGATTAGGATTCAAAGTGGCTTAAAATTATTAAAGAAGATCATTGTTAACAATAACATGGTTAAAACTATTGTTTTTAAAAAATACATGTGGAAATCGCTGATTATGTACTTCTGTTTGACATCATACCTAACAGCTTTTTTGAAATAACACAAAATCCAACAACCCCCCTAAAAAGTAATAAAATAATAAAGAGTCAGATATAGCAAATGAAAACAACTAAAATTCAAGGACCCAGCATACATTGGAATATTTGTTTGGATTCTTGACAAATGTGATTTTTTTTAAATGGAGTTATAGTTGCTTTGGTTTTTAAAAAATTCTTTAACCAACACTACATAGATATTGTACCTGAAATTCAAATCAGATGAATAGGGGTGGACAGGTAAATTGAGACCATGTCATTTTTTACATTGTTTACATACGGTATCTTGTTTCTCATTTATTTGTAAATTTGTTTTAATGAAAACAAATATTTGTACATATTTTTGGAGTTTGTCTCAGAAAATATGCACCTCATTTCTCTCAAAATATGCATTTCTAAATGTTTTTAATTTTAAAATAGATGCAGATTGGTCTGCATTTCTATATATTTTGGAGCTCAGAACTACATTGCAAAATATGGAGAATTGCAACATAGCCATGTTCTTGGAAAGTTGAGAATCTTTTTAAAATAAAGGAACATGATAAAAAAAAAATAACCAAGAGAGTGTTCAGATCAAGTGTAATAATTTCCCTTTTCCTGCAGTCTTTGTTCTGATCAATATTTGAACAAAGGTATGGGAACTCTATTTCAATTTTTTGTTGCCTAGGATGAATTCCTATAGATCTTCCATGGCCATTGTTTTTGTTTTTTGATGTTCAGCATTAACCCAACCTTGGTATTTTCCTCCTTGACTTTTTTCAGTACTTGCTCCAGGTCTTTTTTGGTTTATGCTAGTAGTATTATGTCATCTGCATATCTTAGGTTGTTAATGTCCCTTCCTCCTATCATATATCTTGAGTCCAAGCCCACTCTGCATATGACATTTTCTGCATATAAATTGAATAAATATGGTGCCTTGCCTGACCCCTTTGCTGACTGAGAACCATTCTGTTTCTCTGGATTCTGTTCTGATGGCAGCCTCATGTCCTCAGTATGGGTTAGCATCAGAACAATCACATGCAGTACTCCCATTCCTCTAAATGCAAACCATAGCTTTTTGTGATCTATGAAGTCAAATACTTTGCTGTAGTCCAAAAAGCACATGCATATTTACTTCTGGAATTCTCTTGTGTACTCCATTATCCAATATATGTTTGCAATGTGATCCTCACTGCCTCTTCCTTTTCCAGCTTGCATCAGGGATTTCTTGCTCCATATATGGTAGGAATCTTTGCTGCAGAATTTTAAGCATGACTTTGCTTGCATGGGAAATTACTGTGATGGTTCTATAATTACTGCAATCTTTTTTGTCTCCTTTTTTGTGGCTGGGGATGTATAAGGATTGCTTCTATTCTGTGGACCACTGCTTTTTTTCCATATTTGTTGACAGATTTTAGTTAAAGCTAAGCTTGACTCTGTCTCTGTGAGTTATAGTAATTACAAAAAGGAAAGTCGATTATCTGTTCCTGATTATTTGTTCTCTCCAATTGCTTTTATAGCAACTCCCACATCACTTTCCAAAATTGGGGATTAATCTTCATAAGTTTCTTCTTCCCATGTGTAATTCATATTTTCACATTTTTATATAGCTCTTCTGTGTATTGTTTCCATATTTTTTTTAAAATTTCATCACGCTCATGAATTGTGTTACTCTTCTTTTTCTAGAGTACCTCTACTCTTGGTTTAAATTTCTTCTTGCATTCTTGGATCTTGTGGAAGAGGTCTCTTGTTCTTTCTTTTATTATTGTTGGCTCCTATTTGTTTGTATTGATTGTTGTAGCAGTTCTCTTTATCCATACACACTGAACAGTAGGATTTAAGCTTCAGATTAAATTTCTGTCTCCTTTTCCTTTTGCTTTTCTTCTTTCCTTCTTTCCAGATGAAATGTTTAATCTCTCATGCATTGTTTCTTCTCCTTCATTTTAGCTACTGATATTGTCTTTCTGCATTCCTCTTTGACTGTCCTTGATGTCCGTCCATAGTTTTTCTGGTTCCTAGTAAACTAGGCTTAATAGTGCAAATCTATTTCTCACCTTGTCTTTTAATTCCATGTCACCCTTTATTCTTCTCTTCTCCAGGCTAAATATACTCAGCTCCTTAAGTTGCTCCTCATAGTGAATTGTTTCCAACATTTCACTGTTTTGGTCACCCTTCTGTGGACACATTCCAGCTTGTCAACATCCTACTTGAACTGTAGCGACCAGAACACACTGCCTTGGAGAGTGGTGGAGTCGCCTTCTTAGGAGGTCTTTAAACAGAGGCTGAATGGCTTTGATTGTGCATGGCAGGAAGTTGGACTGGCTGGCCCTTGTGGTCTCTTCCAACTCTCTGATTCTATGAAAAGAGATGCCACTAACATTAGGAGGAACTTCCTGACAGTAAGAGCTGTTTGACAGTGGAACACACTCCCTTGGAGAGTGGTGGAGTCTTCTTCTTTGGAGGTTTTTAAACAGAGGCTGGATGGCCATCTGTGAGGGATGCTTTGATTGTGAGTGAGTGAAAAATCAACTTAACATTTATTGTACTAGCCAAAGGCCATGATAGAATGAGCTTATCAAAAAGGATAAAACATTTAACATTTAAAACAAAAGGCACAGAATAGAAATGACAAAAATGTCTTAACATGTAATGTGCAGTTAAAAATAGTTAACTGTTAAAAAAGGACAAAAGGAAAAAGAGACACCTTTCCTGGATATTAGTAAACATATTTGATATAATCATAAAATCTAATTAATACTTGGCATCTCTCTGGCAATTTATGGGAATTTTGTTTAACTCTCTCTATTTAATCTTTTTTTAAATAAATTTTATTATTAAAAACAGAAAATGACAAAAACAGTATTTACATTCAAACATATACAGTAACACATACATTACACTTCCACCTATTATCACTCTTTATCTATTTTACAAATACCTAGTCAGAAAAGTCAGGGGGACTTATAGATGACACCCCTTTATTGCTTCCCCTCATAAATATCAAATCTTAAATACCTTAAATAATCTTCTTACTCCTCCTGTCTCCCTAATACCATCTACTTATTCTATTGCTTGTACCTTCCTCTCTGTCTTTCTCTCCACTTCAATCTTCTCCCTCTATAATTCTGCACCTTGACCATTTTGGTCCATTCCTACCTTGTCTTAAGTATCTTCCACATACCATCTCTACCTTCTCCAACCCTCTACACTTACTGTATCCCTTTAACTTTCTTTCCCTTCTTCTTTCCAATCCCCATTCAACTCTTCTGACATCATTCTTTCTTCTTCATTCTCTCTTAGACATCTTCATACTTTCCTATTTCTTCTTTCACACTCATTCATACAAACTGACTTCCTTCCTACCAATGCTTGTCTGATTTATGTTAGTTTTGACTTTCTTAATTCCACTCTCCTTTAATTTTAATGTAAATTAATAGTCGCTATTTTACCCCAATTCTCTTCTAAAAATTTAATTACTTCATCCCATTCACCTATAAATTGTTCCTTGTTTTTATTTCTTAATGCCTGCATTCATTTATCCATTTCTATCCCATCATATAATTTCGTCAACCAATCTTCCTTTGATGGAATATAATTACATTTCCATTTTTGGGCAAAGCACATTCAAGCAACAGATATCATGTAGAATACAACTTCTCTTTCTAATCTTTTTTGCAGCCTTGGCAAAAAGAGCCACTCTATGTGTTACATAGTCATTGGCGTCACTCAAAAGGAATTGGACTGAATCAACAGTAGAGCTCCCACTTTTGTTTATCAGCAAGGGTGTTAAAACATTTGTTTCTAGGGTTGCTGTACAATGGACAAATTAATAAGTAGTGAACAATGTCCTCCACCTGAGGCTGACTGCAGATGCATAGTCTGTTCTTAAAAGGCGCTTTATTGTAGCGTACATCTAGAACCGCAGTAGGCATTAATTGAAGTCGTAGCTCAGTGAAGGCCATTTTTAAAGTAGGCGAATTGAGTTTAGTCAAATATCTGTCTCTGAAATGTTCAGTCTTCAAAAAGGAGAACCAAAAGGAAAATTGTGAGGTCCTAATTGACTGCAGATCTTTTCTTGAATCAGTCAAAAAAAGGAATTCTCTTAATTGTCTCTCATCCATGCCAATAACAGCGTTCAACTCAGAAAAGTTATATTTTTGTAAAAGAATTTGAAAACTTGATTTTCAGAACTGGTTGACACACATTTACAAGTAGCACAATGCTGGGAGACGATTAGTTGGTAGGGTAACAATATGTTTAAAATATCTTATCTGTGTAAATTCTATTCTTGTTTAACTAGTGTTTAACTTGATTGTGTGTTTCTGCATGACAAGGGGAATGGACATGATGGCCCTTGAGGTCTCTTCCAAATCTATGATTCTGTGATTCTATGAATCCATGATTCCTGAAAAGCTTACACTGTAGACAATATTAAAAGTTGCATCACGAAAAAATAGTGAGGTTAGAGCTCTGTACATTTACTCTACCAAATGTTTTATTTTTACAATCAGTTGATGCAGCAGTGTGGATTCAGATTGTGCCTTTTGAGCATGCCACGTTAAAGAACATTACTTGCTTTGGTGCTAGAGCTACAAACAGGATGCTTCATGACAAGAAACAATAATAATAATATAATAATAAATATTTATTTATATCCCACCTCTTCCGTTTTGAGGATCGAGCGTTGTTTAAAAATATACAATAGTAAAAACAACAAGCCCCACAAGACCCCAGCCCAACCCTCCCTCCCAAGAATTGTGTTTCTCAGTGACCTAGCAGAAGACCACAAGGGCATGACTAACTCCCATATTTATATTTGGGAAGGACTTCCCCCTAGGTTACATGGGTTGGTATGTAGGTTTGTACTAGACTTTAAAACATATACATCATTCTTTGCAGTGTGTAACTGAGTCATCACAAGCACCTTTTTCAGTGCTGTTGCTTCCTTCTCATGGCATACTGTAGATTGCACCATATGGCATTGTAAGAATTATGTGGCCTTCTGTGGTGGTGGCATGGTTTTATTTTAATTTTTGATGGTGTCTAAGAATACCAGGAAACTGTTGCTATGCTGGCTTTCATTGGGCTCTCTGTTAATTATCTTGGGATTTTGAGAATAGCATGCTGCTCCTGTTAGCTCAGATATCTAGGAGCACCTCAGAGGATGAAGCTCTAAGCTAGGGAAGAAATAGTTGTATGCTTAAAGCCAAGCACCATGTTTTTCTTTTCTGAGGCCTATTAACTTATTTGTTAGATGTTTTGATTTTTTTTTTTAAAAAATGTTATTTTACTCTTTTGAATTCTAATGAGAGAAATTATTATAACAGTTCCAAATGTTTCTGGCTTTGTAGTAAAATAGTGGAAGCATATGTAAGCTGGAGAGCTTGTGGGACTACTTTCTGCCTGGCAATATTATATTGTTTTCCTAGATATAAAGTGAACGTTTCAGTACCTGCATCGTTACAATGGAATATATATTTCTTGCCTTGTATTTCTCTTTTTTTATCTGCCTGTGTGCTCTGGTGTGCCTATATTTTTCTGGCTGCCAAGAAATGACTTATAGACATGAAGGTAAGCAGTTCTTTATTCACTTTTGTTTGGTCATGAGTTTAGTTTGGGACTTTCTCCTGCTGTCCTGACTAATGAAGTGAAAAGATTTTCTGTATGGCTTAGTTCCTAACTCTTTAACAACTTTTATGAAAGATATAAAGGGATGTTGTTGTTGTGGTGGTGGTGGTGCTAGTGGTATGTCTTCAAGTCATTTCCGACTTATGGTGACCCTGTCATGGAGTTTTCTTGGCAAATTTCTTCAGAAGATGTTTGACATTGCCATCCTCTGAGGCTGAGAGAGTGTGGCTTGCCCACACTGAAAACAGATTCTTGGTTATTTGGAGCCTGTTGAACATGAATTATGGACTCTCTATTGACATGTTAATTATACATTGCAAATTCTTATAAATGGTCGATTGCTCCTGCTTAGATAGCAGAAATAAACTAGGGCATATTAATAATTGATATAATTCCTTATTTATAAAATATAAAGAAGAAAAATTATAACACAGAAAAATACCAAAGCTCTTAGGAGAGATTTATACATGGGAGCAAGGCATTCTGTTCTGTCAGTTTCTGAACTATGAGATGTAATCCTTAAAAGAGAGAGAGAGAGATGGGCCTTATTCTCTGCCTTTTATTTATTTGGCAACTGTTAACCACAAGATCCAGTGGGATAGTTATGTTAGTCTTTTGAAGCAAAACCAGCAGTATATTATTCTTTAAAGACAAACAGATTTTATTGTGGCATAAGCTTTCAGTGTCCATAACAAATGTGTTCATGTGTAGGTTACAAAAATATTCTTAAGGTGCCAAAATTGCAAAGGCACAAGTGAGGAGACAATGCTTCAGTCTTGTGCTTATACCATATTCATTGTAAATTCAGTTGATCCAGAAACTTTGCACCTTTTGCCCATCATAGTAAGCATATACTTTGTATGGCCATAGCAATGTTTTAAGCAAAAAAATAAACCACAGTCCAATTCACTGAAATAAACTGTGCCATCATTTTTTTCTTAAACCTAAATTTGGTCAACATTCTACTATAGTTTTAAATTGTGCATTATAGAAAAGTCCTACTTATTCAAATATTTAACTGCTTTTCTAATAAATATTAAATTCTTACACTGTACATTTAATGCAGATATATATTTAATGCAGTGTTGAACTTAACCTTTGAAAAATGGGGTGCTGTTAACTTTCAGTTCAATAATTCTGCATTGCTCCTAGGCAAGGCAACTCTAAAATAAGCTTCATTTACTTCAGTGAGCTTGTGTATATGTACATAGGATTGCAAATTTATTTATTTATTAGTTTCACTGTATCCTATTGAATGGAAAATTATATGACATTATCCATGTGAAATCAGTCCAACCATTTTTCATATATTAAATAGATCATTTGAAAATGCAAAGTTTTTACAAGTTATTAAAAATGTACAAATGGCTATAAAATTCTGTTTGTAGAAAGAGTATCTAGATTTTTGTCACTTATTCCTGTTATTGAAATCCTGTTTTGATAGCCAAGAGTACTGAGGAGAAGGTACAGAAAGCTATGAAACAGAATGGAAAAAGCGTTTGTTTTGGTTAATGACTAGTAAGGGAGGGCATAGAATTTTCTTGGCCTGAAAAAAGAAGGACCAGTGATACCTCTGTGAATTTGTAGCTGCACAATTGTATTGCAGTTCTCTCCCTTATCAGTAATTATATTAGGAAGAGAAGCAAGAAGAGCAGCAATGTCAATCCTCAGAGAATGTATATGAGACGTTGAAAGGTTCAGCACATGGAATGGCCTCTGCCAAACCTTTGAGGAGTTGTGAGATGGTAGTGGTAGAGGACTTCCTTCTGCGGGGAACAGAATCAGTGGGATGTGGGCCTGACAAGGTGCTGTCTTCATGCGGCAAAAAAACAACCATGTAATGGAAAGGCTGACAAAGGTCATCAAGCCCATTAACTGTTACTTTTGGTTAATGTGGGAACCAATGACACTGCAAGGCATAGTCTTCAGGATATCATAAGGGATTATGAGGCTCTAGGTAGGAAGTTGAAGAACTTGAATGCACAGGTTGTCATTTCATCTCTTTTCCGAATTGAAGGCCATGGTCCAGGAAGGAAGAGAAAATAGTGGAGGTGAAGAACTGGCTCTGCAGATGGCACTGCCAGGGACAATTTGGCCTCTGGGACCATGGTGTCAGGTTTCATGAACATGGACTTCTCGAAAGGGATGGGTTGCACACCTCACAGCAGTGGGCAATAATATTTTTGATAAGAGTTTAAAAAAATCTAATCAGGAGGAGTTTAAACTGTGGAGGAAGGAGACAGTATTCTTAAGGGCAGAAATTCATCAGGTGTTGGAGAAAATAGCCTGACTGTTATACAAAGAACAACTACAATAACCCAACAGTTGGAGGGTAAAGAACTTAAACCCTTGTAAACATCTAGGGGGATGATATGTCTTAGATATGTCTACACTCATGAACAGAGCATGGGAAATAAACAAGATGAAGTTAAAATCTTAACACAACAAAGCAAATATGATATAATAGACATCACTGAAACCTTTTGGAATGAGTCTCATGATTGGAATGTAGTAACAGAGGAATATAACCAATTTCAGAGAAAAAGATCAAACAGGAAGGAAGGAGGAGTAGCATTATATGCCAGGGATATTTATGCCTGTGAAGAGATCCATGACTTGAATCCTGGAAGCCAGGTTGAGAGCATATGGGTGAAAATTATGGAGGAAGGAAACAACAGTGATGTCATTGTGGGAGTCTACTACAGACCTCAAAGGCAGACTGAGGCCTTGGATGATGCCTTTCTGGAATAGATGACTACATTCAGAAAGGAGATATATAGTAGTAATGGGGGTTTCAACTATCCTGATATTTGTTGGAAGTCAAAATCTGCCAAGAAAATAAGGTCCAACAAATTCCTCACTAGCCTTGAAGACAGTTTCATGGTACAGAAAGTGAAAGTGGCAAAAAGGGGATCAACTATACACTACTGCTGCTGGTTGATGGATTTATAACTGGTTGATGGACTAAACCCAAAGTGTGGTCAATGGTTTCTTTTCATCCTGCAGAGGAGTGATTAGTGAGGTGACCATGTTCTCCTGGAGTTTGCTGTACACATTAAAAACAATTAAAAGGGCTTTTTATTATGTCTGTAGCAAAAGGATGAACAAGGAAACAGTAGGGGCACTGCATGGAGAAGGTGGTGAAAAGTTAATGGGGCAGAGAAAAGGCAAAATTACTCAATTATCTCTTTGCCTCAGTCTTCTCTGAAAAGGAGAACAGTGCTCAACCTGTGGGAAATGGAGCAAATGATTCAGTAGAGAGGAGATACAAAATAGAATAGTTAAAGAGATGGTGCAGGAATACCTGGCTACTCTAAATGAATTCAGGTCTCCAGAGCCAGATGAACTTCATCCAAGAGTAATAACTGGCAGAAGAAATCTCAGAACCACTGGCAATAACCTTTGAGAATTCCTGGAAACCAGAAGTCCCAACAGACTGGAGGAGAGCAAATGGTGTTCCTGTCTTCAAAAATGGGGGAAACAGGACCCAACTAATTGCTGCTCAGTCAGCCTGACATCACTACTAGGAAAGACTCTATTGATCATGAAGCAGATAGTCTGTAAGTACTAAGAAAAGAATGCTATAATCACTAAAAGTCAACATCGTTGTTTTTTTCAAATACAAGTCATACCAGAATAATCTTATCTCTTTTCTTGATATAGTTACAAGCTTTGTAGATGAGGGAATGCTGTGGATGTAGCATATCTTTTAGTAAGGCTTTTGACAAGGTTTCCCATGATATTTTTTAGAACTTCACTGAAATTGTATTGATTCTTCAGCCTTTTGACTGACTTAAGAACATAAGAAGGTTTAAAGGTGACATGATAGCCATGTTTAAATATTTGATAGGCTGACATATGAGAATGGAGTAAGTTGATTTTCTGCAGCTCCATAAGCTAGGGCCCAGAACAGATGGGACAAAACAGGTGGCTTCCAAACGCTTTGGAGGCATGATGTTCAAACAATACACACCTCCAACATGGTCCAAAGCCACCCTGAAGCGGTGCTCCATTCCTTTGGACAAGAACATAAAGGATCTGAGATAATCCAGCTCCTGGTGTTGCAGGTTGGATCCTGCAGCCATGGTCTGCTTTGAGAGAGGGTTGTGCGGTCAGCACAGTCTTGATTCATTTATGGCCAGAGTGGACCATAAATGCCTATCTGCTCCGATCCTAGGACATGGAGCAATGGATTCAAACTACAGGAAGAGTTTCCACCAAAACATTAGGAAGAACATCCTGTCGGTAAAAGCTTTTTGAGAGAGTGCCTCAGAGCGGAGTCTCCTTTGGATGTTTTGAAACAGAGGCCAGACCCTCCTCAACTCTGCCAACTATTCCTGCCAAGAAAACTTCCTCCTCTGGCAATTACAAGTTTAGGGGGGAAATCCTTGTACCAGTTGAAACAGCATGTTTGACTTCGAGGAAAAGGATACTACGGTTGTTCTGCTTTGCCATCATATGAAACCATCCTTCTAGGACACAACTTTCATGACATGTTTCAACTCTTCTACCATGCGTGGGCCTCCATCACTTCAGACAAGTGGGTCCTAAATTTCATCAAGAAGGGATACACCATTGAATTTTAGGAGTCCCGACTGTTGGGGTGTGCCGTGCAAACCCTGCTTCTACCACACTGGAAGGCAAGGTAGAATCTGTCCTTCAAAAGGATGCCGTAGTGTATCTGATCTGCATCGAACCACTCTTCAGTCATTGAAGATAAGTAGTATTAAACAGGTCTTTGACAGCTAATAGCAATTAATTTGAAATGACAAAAAATTCCATGCAGTTTAGCCTCTTCCAAACATGATAGCACTGTGGAGCACTTCTCTTTCTAGTTCTTTTCTTCCCCTCTCTCTATTATTCCAGGAAGAATAAGAATCCAATGTTCATCCAAGTTTTATTTCCTGTCTATAAGGCACTCTTGTTATGGCTGGGGAGAAAGGTAAACAGACTTAATCCTTGCCGTTTAAAGAAAAACACTCAGTTGTTTAAATTCACTCTTTTACCTTCCCATAATTTATTTCTTAAGAGCTCACTGGTTGTGGGATGATGGCTTTCAACACTTCCTCAAACATAGCTTAAAATTAATTTCCAGCTGTTTTCCTCCATTGTAGTTTTAAACTCTTTTCTCCATAAAATTTTCTTTATCAACTACTAACGTCTTCTAATCTGTAGAGGTGTGAATCAATACAAAGCATAACACATAGTCATCAGTTTTTAAAATGATATCAAGTTGTCCTTCAGCTTTTAAAAGGGTCAGTTGTGGCATTTGTGCCAATTAGCAATGATCAGCTGTGGTATGTTCTTTTCACCCCAGTCCCCTCTGCCCTGCCATTTCTGAGTCCCCAATAACGGGGACACTTTTGCTGGTCCAAATGACACTGGACTAGTAAACTCCACAGGTAGTGTGTGGCACCTCAACACTTTCACTGAAGGTGCACCCAGAGCAACGTCATTCCAACTGGAAGTCTCCTGATCCTGGCTTTAGACAAAGCACTGTTGACTTCCTTCTTCTCCCAGTGTTCTCTTCAGTCATAGCAACTGCTCATCCTGTTTGGATGTATCTTAACTAGTGCATATGAATTAACAGCCATGCTGCATGAATGAAAACCTTTAAGAGAGGTTTTGTTGCTGATTTCATGGGGAACAGGGAGGGCATTAAAGATTCTAAGTCTTAGCTTAAGAGGAAATGATTGAGATGCACAGGGAAGTATGGGGGTGTATGTGTATGCATGTATTTTGGGAGGGGTCCTTTGGGATCTTATTATAAGAATGAATTTTGTTGCTATTGCAGAGTCATGTTGTGGAGACATTTTTTGGATTTGAAGAAGAATCAGCTGATTCCGAAGCATCATCAGTGACTTCCTTTACCACAGATAAAACTGACAGGACTCCTGATGCACCAAAAGATTTGGAATGTGTAAGTACTTGTGCATGTAAAATGGCATGTTGGAAGTGCAACAGTGGCACTGAAAGAGTTAATGGCTCAAAGTGGCTGTAGCAATAGATTTAGATAGTTTGAAGATCTGGAGGGAGCTCCCTCTCTGTGTGCCCATCCTGACCCCTGTGTTATGTGAACTGATATGCTTCCACTTCTTCTATCCAGAACTCTCTTAGTTCTTTGCTAGAATGTAGCTAGATGAGTAACTTTCCTGTCTAAGCATGGAATTCCTATGATAAAGTCTTTAGTTTGTTCTCTGAGCCGTCAGTGTCTTTTCTCCTTAAGCCAGGTTCTCTAGCTGGTGCACACACAAAATGAATAAGGCATATAAAGGTAATGTTTCTCAACTACTTTTCAGTGAACTTGCCTTTAATTTCTCCTGTTCTTTAAAAACATATTTCACACTTAAGGTATTTAATATTTCAAACTCTGAATGTGTTCCATTAATACAAAAGACTAATATAAAGAGCCCTGGTGATGCAGTGGTTAAATGCCAGTAGTGCAGCCACAAGGTTGTGAGTTCAATCCCAGGGGCTCCAAGGTTGACTCAGCCTTCCATAGATCACTAAAATGAGTACCCAGCTTGTTGGGGGCAATTAACTTACAGATTGTAAACGAGTGCTGAGTTTACTGTACTGATAAAGAAATGCTACTCTATTGCTATAATGTTCCTCTGTTAGTACAGTGCACCCGCACCATACACAGGTGTACCATATGCAGATTCAAGCTTACTCTGAAGCCACGATGTAATTGGGCAAATGGTTTGCATGCCCATGGCGCCCGCACCACAAGCGAGCATACGTGGAATCCCCCTTACATGAGGGAAGGGCCCACTGTACTTACCTCTCTCTCTCTTTTTCTAACCTGTTAATCTGAACTCAATTTTCATTTTCATTTTGTATTATTTTGCCTAGCAACTTTCATAGCAAAAAATGATGCTTTTTTCAAAACCAGAAGTCTCTTGCCTGCTTCTAGTTACCCTAAATTTGGGGACTTTGGGGACAGTCTTTCCAGCACATAGGATGCCCCACAAGAAGAAAACTGGCCCCATCCCAGCCTAGATCCTTTCTATTTAGTTGTAATAGAGACAGTTGCTTTCCTATTCTCCATTAAGAATACCAGATTTTTAAGTCCAGCAGCTGAGGCCTAGCTGCCTTTTCTACAAGTAACAACAGTGAGACTGGGAAGCAGAAGAGACTGGACCTTTTCTGTGGTGATAACACATCTTTTGAATGCTCTTCTATTCAATAAAATAAAATAAAATTCAGACCTCCCTCCTTTGGGGAAGAGAGGGTAATAACTGAGAAAATACGGTACCTGCACATCCATTTTGGGCACTGGAACAGAAGTCTAATTATAGTTGCTATTCTCATTCTCTAGCTAGACCGTGAACTGGCTGTAAGTGTTTGGTCCAGTTTATTAATGACTGGAATGGAATGCCTGGAATTTATCAATGGGAGGTTTCTTGGCATGGTGTTCATGCCCCCCCTTTTTTTACCAGTTAATAATTACTCTCTGTTCCCTGCCTGGGAGCCAGGGCCAATACCAGTGTTAGGTTAAAATGTTGGATTAAAACCAATAAAACTCAGGTCCAAATCTCCATGAAATTTGCTGGATGACCTGATGTTTGCAGAAAGAGAGGGAGAACTTTGTATGTTCCCTGGAGCTCCTTTGAAGAAGAATGGGATATAAATGTGCTAAACACAATCATATTTATTTATTAACAGCAAGACCATGGCCCCTATATAAGTCAGATTTCTAAAAAATCTCAAATTACACCTTTCCATGGTATTAGCATTTTAAAATATCTAATACTGTACTAACTGTTGCTAAGTGTGTGTTTCATCATCATGAAATACCCTAAAACTTGCCTCATGAGAACTTTACATAGAAATGGTACTTTGTTAACTGAATGCAGATTATTGAGGAGATTTCCTTGGGTTGTCATGTTTGTTTTTAAATAATTGCTTCTTTTATTTAATTGTTTCTCTTAAAATAGCAAATAATAATAATAATCTATTAACAGTGTTTGCACTATTAGAAGAAAATATTTTAAATACAGTAACTATTTATTTAAAGAACATGCCTGAAGAAGCTGACTTGCGGTTTTGTGAACTAACAAGAGAGTATCAAGCTTTGCAAAGAGCATATGCATTGCTTCAGGAACAAGTTGGGGGAACCCTGGATACAGAAAGAGAAGCTAGCGTAATTTTATTTTGTGTGGCTTTGCAAAGAATACAGCTCCTCTAGTTTAATTTGGCATATATTTGATTATGAGATTTCCAGTGATGGGATCATGCAACTATTGTTGTTGTTTGTCTTCAGGTTGTTTCGGACTTATGGCAACCCTAAGGCAAACCTATCACAGGGTTTCCTTGGCAAGATTTATTCAGATTTATTCAGAAAGCCTTTGCTTTCCTCTGAGGCTGAGAGAGTATGGCTTGAGCAAGGTCACCCAGTGGGTTTCCATAGCTGAGCAAGGATTTTAACCCTGGTCTCCAGAGACTCAGTCCAATGTTCAAACCAGTAAACCACACTGGCTTTTGCAACGATTAGTCTGCTTTAACTTCTAGTGTGTCTGATTACGAGCTGCCTGATTTTTAGCTTTATCTTTCTTCTTTAATTTCCCTTTTGTAGATTAGTAGAGGTTGGCATATCACTGGTGGGCTTAAAATGTTCCGTGTCTGGAATCTCCTGAAATTTTAGAGTGGGCTTGGAATTAGACAAAATCTAACATGGCTATTTTAGGTTCTGAAAAAGAACCCAGCACATTTCTTTGGAATGTTGCAAATTAATTCATTAAAATTCTAGCGATATAGCATTAATAATAATGATAATCATAATAATAAGCGTGCTTTCTCATCTAGCTAGGTCTAAACTCTTTTTTGCTTGACATGCTGGTTATGCTGGTTTAAATAAGCTGAAATATTTTCTCAGGCATTAGGGCATTTGTTCTTTAATCCAGTTGACCTCTCAAGTTTTCATCATTTTTTTATTAGCTGAAGTCTTTGTTCCAGCGACTCTTTCAGTTAAATTGTAGATTTAACGGAATTTAAATTGAATTTGTAGAATTCATAGATGTTCTCCCATCATATCTTCCAGTGTAGTATCAAATCTATTGTATTTCCTAAATGATGGTTTTAGGATCCCTCACCCCACGACAGCCCATCACTGGTAACAGTTAGTTAGCTGGCCTGGAGTAGTGAGTAGAAGACTTCAAATTTTGTGTTTTGCAACAGTGGCTTCTGCACAAAAATAATATCTCATATCCAAATTTTAAACTATCTTGATAACTGTAATTTTGATTTTAAATTACTATGATAAAGAATAGTATTTTTAAAAATCTTTATTCAGATACATGAACAACTAGAAGGAGATCTTTTCAAATGCCAAGCAAAAATTGAAGACTTAAAGAAAGCTCTTACTGGGAAAGGACAGGTAAAATGCTTCCTTCACGGTTTCTGTCAATTCATTCTCTCTTCTGCATGCACAGCTGCCTTTATCATCATCATTGCTTCCTGGTACTTTTCTGTGTCTGACGCTGTGCGCTAGCTGCTATTCTACTTTTGAAAAATGCTTGTTTAAAACCAGCTAAGAAATTTTTTTAAATGATATGAATCTTGAGCTTAGGTTGCAGTCCTGAGACCTATTTCTGTTTATTTCCAAAGCAATGTTTTAGGTTTGTTGTGCTTTTTAAAAATATGTATGTGACCTTGTGTGTTTTGTTTCTTGAATTGTATCTTATTATAAGAAAATTGTTGAATATCTAATAAGTTCTACTTCTGCCTAAGACTATAGGGCAAACTACACTTTTCAGAAATGTTCCTAACAGTGGCTACTTTATTTTTCACACACACATATGAGCCATACACTGCCTAAATGTATATTTGAATGTCAAAGAACAGGAACAAAAGTATTACCTCCTCCTTCTTTTGTTTTGTGGTCTCAGCCTGTAACAGGGACCTGCATGGCTGCATCTTGTGACAAAATTAAGTAGCCAATGTTAAACTCACCTGTAAAAACACATGCTAAATATGATACACAGTTTGCCCCCAGTGGAGTCAATTAGGATGTAGTATGTAGCTGTTTATGGAGTTTCTTTGTGATGTGATTATGTCAAGTGTTTACACATTCAAATGTTAGGCTGAAAAGAAATATTGATGTAACTTTTATAAAATCTAATTGTAATGCAAAATATCTCAATCAAAAAGCTAATAATGTAGCAGTGTGTACATTGTTGTGATGATACAGTTCTCTGTCCATGTTAAACATTAGTCCATGTTAAACATTAGCCATATGGAACATAAACATATGTTCCATATGGCGTATTGCATTTCTCTGTATTAGTTCCAAAAATAATTGAACTATTTGGTTTATGGGGCCATTGTAACATAGCTGCTAGAGTAATCAGTTCTGACAGTGCATTATTTTCACATATATGTACTCATGGAATTACTTTAGAAAGTAATCGGTGGAGGTGCCTCCATTGCTTTTCCCTCTACAGATTTCTTCCAGTAGCACAAAAATCATCAATTTTAGCCAGTAATTTATTTTGAGTATTTGCACATGGGCCTCTACTGATGTTTGCCCTGTCTCTAGCCTCAGGATAGTATTGGATATACATGTTGGTATCACTAATAAGACTATCAAAAATGATGTTTGCACAACTCAAAGGGTGCAAAATTGTTATATTCACATAACTGACATGTGTACATCTGTGCTAACACCTTAGCAATGGAGACTTGAATGGCTGAAGGAATAAACTGGCCAACTTTAGTATAAAAATAGAGAAGGAGAGTTGAAAGACTCCTCTCAGTATGTGCAATGTCATTGATCATTTGGGCTTTCCATAATTGAGTTGAGTGGAAAACTACACCTACACTGTACCTATAAGAGCTAACCTGATTAATTTTATGGCCATTAATTTGCAATTTGTACTTGGTCTTCTTATTCACTGCAATAAGAGGCGAACACATTTTTTACATGTTTAAAATACCCCTCATTCCATTGAATAGAATGAGATCTGACCACATGCAATTTACAGAAGTTCAGGCTTTTTGTTGCCCCACCTCCTCAGAAAAACTCCTTAAACTCTGTGGGAAAAGGCTTTGTGGTTTTTACCAGAGTATCTGCTGAAATCCATAGAAAATGTATTGTGTGTGTCTGTCTGTCTACTTCACATGCATTTGAATGACTGTGCATTTTTAGCAAAGTGAGGGAGAACAGATATGAATAGATTTGATTTTGAACAGGAAAGTAAATTACCCATCAATGTGAATGTGTGAAAATGTACACCAATTCTCATAGCACACTTGTGTAGACTAGCCCCAAGAGATGTTGAAGATTGACTGATAATGAGAAAAGTTGTGTCCTCTGCATGTTCAGTGGCACAGTGCCTCTGTTGGTTGAGATTCCATATAGTCTTCATGACTAGTATTCATTGTTAGAACTCTGTTCCATAGATTTTTTTTTAATGCTTTGCTAAATTCAGAGACTGCCACCACTCCTTATAATAAAACTTTTTTATTGTAGAGATGCCTACTTGCTTATATTTTATTAAATGTGGATTTGAGGAAGAAAAGAGAAACACTGATACACTGTGAATAAAAAGAATGGAATAAAAAATACACATTCTTTGTACTCTAACAACAAATATGCTACTTAGACTACTTGGCGTTGACAGGGTCCAACAATTAAAAACCATGAGGGTCCTTTGACTGGCTATAGCTCAGTCAGTTCTTGTAACCATTTAAGGAATTACTAAGATTATTCATAGACAGATAATTAAGAATACTGTTTAGGTGTGTTGAGGGGAATATTATGCTTTTAATATTTGTAAGATATACACATATCCAGTGCAACCTCTTCTGCATCATGGGTTCAGAGACTGTATGTTCTCATTCTCAGCATGGGACAATCAAAGGATTTGCTCTGATGAATAATGGTCTTGGAAATGCACAAGAGAAAGTTTCAGTATGCACTCCATTGTCACATAAAGACCTTGTGTATACTGTTTATAAAGTATTTGAGTCATGTGAAATGTTTCTTTCCTATGCCATTAGGGACACAGTTTTCTTATAAAAATAGCAGATAAAAGGTAAAAGATTTATATGATCTGAAGAGACACCAGAGTATTGGTTAGATACTCTCTCTGATACCATTTAGGACGAATCCTTTTACCTCTGTAGCGATAGAATCATAGAGTTGGGAGATACCTCAGGAGGCAGCAAGTCCAACCTTCTGCCATGCAGGAATATGGGGAAAAAAGCACTCCCGACAGATGGCCATCCAGCCTCTGTTTAAAGACCTCCAAAGAATGAGACTCCATCGCACTCTGAGGGAGCATGTCCCACTGTCAAACAGCTCTTACAGTCAGGATATTCTTCCAAATGTTGAGGTGGAATCTTTTTTCTTGTAGTTTGAATCTGTTGCTCTGGGATCTGTTCTCTGGAGCTGAAGAAAATAGGGAATCATAGGACAGAACTACAGCAATGATTGGAAGAGATATTACTATGACGTTGCTGATTATGCTTTCATCTTTGTTCTATTTGAGGTGGCAAGACAATAAACATCAATATTACTATTAGTAACAACAAGAATAGCTTTCTTTCAGAGTCTTTTCTGGTTTCGATATACACATAATGTTTTGCCAAATCATATATGTAAGATATAAAATTAACTAATGTTAAATCACTACTTTTACATCTAAATATGATGTTACTGACACACAGTGTTGCCAATTTCTGGGGAATTCCCTGAAATCTGGGGAATTTAATTAATATCTTTCCAGGGATTTTGACTGAATATTCCGGGGGGGGGGGAATGGGGAAATCTGGAGATTTTGGATTTTGATAAACATTCTGGGAAATATCTTTGACGTTCGTTGGCAACACATGGGTTAAAAGATGGGATTGTGTATTTTTTCATTTTGTTCAATGGATTTAAAAATAGTTGGCTTTAAATACCAAAATAACAAAATGATATGCTCACTGCATTTTATCCAAATGTGGTTTATCTCTCCAAGGCTGGGATCTGCAGCAGGGCGACTCCTTCACATTTATGAAAGGAGCATGCTGCGGCCCCGAACCACCACTTTGCTGGTGCTAAAAATTTATTATTATTATTATTATTATTATTATTATTATTATTATTATTAACCTTTATTTATAAAGAGCTGTAAATTTACACAGCGCTGTACATACAATCTTTCTAACTGGACGGTTCCCTGCCCTCAGGCTTACAATCTAGAAAGACACGATACAGAGGGAGTGGTGGTGGGGAAGGGGCATCTCTAATAGGATAATACATATAAAATACATAGCAATACAGGAAATGATTCAATAAAACAGACAACAAAAGAACATCAAATAGCAAGTGACAATTATGCAATGCCTGGGAACGCTGCCCTGAACAGAATGGTCTTCAACTCCATTTTGAAGCTGGTTAAAGAAATGATGGCTCTTGCTCACGGGGGAAGAAGGTTCCAGGAGTGAGGGGCAGCGAGTGAAAAGGGGCGAATCCGGGATGGGGCAGAGGAAATCCTGGGCTGTGACAGCAGGCCTTGACTACCAGAACGGAGGGGCCTAGTGGGAAGGTGAGGAGAAATAAGGTCTGATAAGTAAGGGGGGGCAGCCCATGGAGGGCTTTAAACGTTGATAGCAGGAGTTTGTCCTGAATGCGGAAAGGGAGGGGGAGCCAGTGAAGGGATGCCAACACAGAGAGATGTGGTCAGAGCGGTGGGTGGAAGTGATAATGCGTGCAGCTGAATTAAAGGACGGAGGTGAGAAAGAGGAAGCCCAGCCAGGAGGACGTTACAGTAATCAAGTTGTGAGATCACTAGGGCATGGACCAGGATCTTGGCAGTAGAGGCGGAGAGATATGGTCAGATTTTGGGCAATATTGTACAAAAAGAATCTACAAGCCTTGGCTGTGGTCTGGATCTGAGGGATACACGACAGAGAAGAGTCAAAGATAAAACCAAGACTGCGGGCTTGCTGGACTGGTTGAATAGAAATGTTGTCCACAGAGACAGAAAAGGAGTGTTGAAGGGTGGGCTTAGGAGGAAAGACAAGAAGCTCCATCTTGGACAACGCCGATGGCGCATCCACTGCGAGACAGCTGTAAGGCAAGACGAGACTTGCTGTTCAAGCCTTGGAGAAAGGTCAGGGGTGGAAAGATATAACTGGGTGTCATCGGCATAGAGATGGTAGGAAAAACCAAAAGAGCTAATGAGTTTACCTAAGGACAGTGTGTAGAGAGAAAACAGAAGGGGACCCAGAACAGAGCCCTGGGGAACTCCAACAGATAAGGGAACAGGAGAAGAAGTCTGACTGCCTGCAACCACTGCAAAAGATCTGCCAGACAAATAAGATCGAAACCAGTCGAGAACAGAGTCTGAGAACCCAAGGTCAGAGAGTATGTCAATTAGGAGACAGTGATCAACTGTGTCAAAGGCTGCAGACAAATCGAGAAGGATGAGAACAGAGTAACGGCCATTAGCCTTGGTCTGTAAAAGGTCATTCGAGATCTTAGTGAGAGCTGTCTCTGTGGAATGCCTTGGGCGGAAACCAGGCTGAAAGGGATCGAGGATGGAGTTGGCTTCAAGAAACTCAAGACAGCGAGAATAAACAACCCGTTTCAAAACCTTTGAAAGAAAGGGGAGAAGAGAAATCGGACGATAGCTAGACAAAGAGGAGGGTCAAGAGAAGTTTTTTTCAGAATTGGGGAAATGAGAGCATGTTTGACGTCCGACGGGAAGGAGCCTGTAGAGAGAGAGAGAGATTGAAGATATGGAGAAGCGAGGGCAGAAAAGAGGGAGCTACAGAAATTAGAAGACGAGTAGGAATTGGATCAAGAGGACAGGTAGCAGGTTTGGAAGAGTTCAGAAGTGTAGAGAGTTCATCCAAAGAGGCAGGAGGAAACACAGAAAATTTGTTAGGGGAGGGCGAAAGAAGATTATGAGCGGAAGAGGAAGCAGGAGGGACTATCTCAGAGCGAATGGTGGTAATCTTAGAGACGAAATAATTAGCAAAGTCATTAGGAGAGAATGATGAAGAGACAGGAGGAGAGGGAGGTTTAAGCAATGAGTTGAAGATGGAGAACAAATGCTGCGGGCGCCTCTCATTGACGGAGATCAATGATTTGTAATAAGTTTGTTTAGCCATAGACAGGGCACGTGAGAAGGAAGAAAGAACAAATTTGAAATGGATAAAATCAGCCCACTCTTTGGACTTTCTCCAAAGATGTTTGGCCGCTCTAGAGCAGGACCAGAGAAACTTAATGTTGGGGGTAAAAAGAATGGCAAAATGCTGCTCCTTCTAGTGCCGGCCAAAAGGTGCTTTGCCACTGCAGCAGCAGCAGCTTTTCAGGGTTTCTTTGGTGCAGCGTGTCTAAACACTGGTCCAAAGAAATGGCATGACACTACCCGCCCTCTGGTTGGGTGGGCAGTGTGACGTCAGCATTGGGACATAGTCGAGGCATGTGGCCCCCACTTTGCCTGGAAGCTAGTGTTTATCACAGGCCTGTTTAGCCCCATACTCTTCTGAGGCATATCTAAGAAATACAACTGGTGAACAAAATATAAGATTGAATAAGTGGCATTGTATTATTACTTGGGTATAATACCTATTGCTTCTTGATCATGGCAACCACATGTCAGGACTACAAAACACAAGGCTGAGCAGCTCACAGGTGTGATTGTTAAGTTTTGCTTAAGCAGGAGGCAGGCAGATGTTCCCAGTTTAGCATTTAATTCAGCTCCAGTTGCAGGTGGTTGTACACTTCTAAGATTGGATGGCATCCACAACAGAATTATAAGAACCATCTTGGGAACCTTAGGATATACCCAGATACAGTATTTGTGACTAGAAACAGGATCACAGTCCTAGCTCATGAAGATCTATCTGTTTTTTTAATTGCTGGTTAAGACTGAAAGGAGTGCCAAAAAATTGCCTAGAAAATTTATGTTTTCTCGAACAATGGTCTCTTAGCTTCTCCAAAGAAAAATCTTGGCATCAAAATACATGTTTTCTTCATAAATTTGGCTTTTCAAAAAATTTATTTTTCCTAAAAAAGATAATTTACCAAAAAAGAAAGAATTTCAGTTATGTGTTAATGACATGTTCTTGCAATAAGACTTTGCTTCTCTCACTTCAGTCAAATTCTCAACATGTTATAATTTACTCAAACACCTTCTAGGCCCAGAGGACTGTCTGTTTAAAACTGAAAAGTTTTGTTTAACTGGAATGTTAACTAGGTTCCAGCTAAAGCCCTCAAATGTCTTGGACAACCGATTGGCTACTCTTCTTACCATTTACACTACTGTCTTTGTCGTCTGGATGAAGTTGAGGACTTTTCTCATTTGTTTAATTGACCTTTTGTTTAGGTGTCCTTTGCCAAAGGAAACCAGAGGAAAAATACATTGTTGGGTTACTATCTATTAAAAATAATTGGTCTGACTGCCAAAATAGATTTTTTTTGTCTTTTAAATAAAGATTCTAGTATCTCTAAAGAGTTACATATTTTACTTCTTACTGGTAAATGTAGTAGTAGTAATAATAATAATAATAATAATAATAATATAGTTTATTTGCATTTTCCCACCTCTCCCAGATGGATCAAGGCGGGATTACAATCAGTTAAAAACACATACATCAGTATAAAATACATTTAAAATACATCAATAAAATAATACAATTAATCTAAAAACTAAATCCTTGTCGAGCGGTGATGCAGTGATTTGTCGAATGGTGAAAAGGTGATATTACAAAAGGTCAGGTGGATAAGCTCGCCAGAGAGGTCTGTCTTAAGTGCCCTCTTGAACAACTCCAAGGAGGTAATCATACAGATCTCTTCTGGGAGATCGTTCCATAGCTTTGGGCCAACTGCTGTAAAAGCTCTCTGAGAGGTCAATGTGAGCTTAGTTGGGACGTGTTCTAACACGTTCTTCCCAGTTACTCTGAGAGTGTGGGGCAGATTATGTAGGGAGAGGCGTTCCTGCAAGTAACTTGGGCCCAAGCCATGTAGAGCTTTAAAGGTGATAACCAACACCTTATATTGCACCTGGAAGCTGATCTGCAGCCAGTGAAGAGATTTTAGGACAGATGTTATATGGTCAAACCTACATGACCCAGTGACCAATCTGGCTGCCGCATTTTGAACCAATAGTAGTGTTAGAAATGGAGTTGGAAATGTTGTATTTTAATTTTGTTATTTGTATAACCTCTTTGATATTACATTGTGATGATCTATAGTTATAAGCAATTAAAATGTGAATTAGTAATTGTTCGTTAAAAATTAAAATTGTTTTGTTCTGTAAATAAACTTTGCTTGTTTAAAATTACCCTAGCAAAATTGTTATTTTCCACAGAGCTAGAAATATTATTTTACTGTCACCAGTCTGCTGTCACCCTTCTATCACTGATTTTTTGTACTTTTCACAGAAGAGGCAGGCAATTGTCTTTATGCCTTCAGGGTTTTTTTTTAAATTGGGATAATGTAACCACACTAGGTTATCCTGCCAATGTTGTCCAAACATTTGCAGCTGAGAACTGTTATTTATATATGAAAGGTATGCAGTACCCATAAATATTCCCTAGAATTAGCCTGTGGGTCTGGAAGTGTTGAATTGGTATCTTGAATCAGTAACAGGTGGGCTCCTGGGAAAACAGAGCACCTGTGTATAGATGGTTTCTCCATTTTCAGACATTGTGTGTCAATGGAGTTATGTTCCCACTGAAAGAACAGGTTCACAGCTTGGGGGGAGCTTTTTAATTCACCCTTGTTTTTAGAGGCTTAAGTGACTCCCTGGAACACAGAGTAGTTTTCAGCCACTGTGGACAGTGTGTTTTCTTTACACAGAGCTAATCTGGCCAAGGTTCTAAACTGTTTGATTTTTAATCCACATTGTGGTAACATATATGCAAGGACCACATTTTTGGGAGGCTGGGGGAGGCTGGCAGTGATTGCACAGAACATATCTCACCAGCTATTAAAAAAAATTTCACTGGCTGCTGCTTATATGCTTTCAGGCCCAATTCATAGTACTGGTACTTACCTTTAAAACTTAAAACACTCTAGTACCTCATATGGATCATTCAACAGGGTTCCTATGAGTGGGCCTCAAACAATTATGTGGCAGTGTGCACAGCATGAAAGAAATGTGTTTAAAATAGTAGGTGTTTTTAGATCTTGACCAGAGTGGTTGTGGTCCTTCTTATTTCCATCTACCTTCTTGCTGCAGTCATCACCCAGTGCCCTCATCTGAATGTCTCATCCAACATGGGTGTAGCTTGTTTTAGTGATGGAGGGACAATCTTGGCTATTGCATTTCACCCATAGAATATCATAGAATCAACGAATCGTAGAATAACAGAGTTGGAAGAGACCACAAGGGCCATCCAGTCCAACCCCCTGCCATGCAGGAAATCCAAATCAAAGCATCCCCGACAGATGGCCATCCAGCTTCTGTTTAAAGATCTCCATCCATAGGATATTATGTTTGGTGCCAATTTTGCTGTTTTGAGTACCACAAAAATGCACTAACCTGCATGTTTTAAAATTTTGCTTCAGGTATTTGTAATTATCTGACCTTTTAACAGCACTTTTATTTGACAGTTGATTTGTATGTGTTTAGGCCTAAGGCCCAAAGCATACTGCAGAAATAATCCAGTGCTAGGAATTCCTGGGAATTGTAGTTTATTGTGGCACCAGAGCTCTCTGATAGAGAAGGCTAAATGTCTCACAAAACTACCATTCCCAGAATTCCCTAGCATTGAGCCAGGGCAGTGAAAGTAATTCAAAATAGATGATTTCTGCAGTGTTTTGGACCTAAGTCTACTTTTATTCAAATTGAATCTACTCTAGTTCAAACTAGAGTAAGCCCATGGAATTAGTTTCTGAGTGATAAGTCAACAATTCTGTAAATCATTCAGTGGGTCTATTCTAGTTTAGACTAGCAACTAGATCTATGCCTTATATTTTGTATGTTTGTAAACTTCCTTTAAATTCTGATAAAAGTTTTATATACTGTAAATATTTTAATTTTTTTTAAAAAAAATCTGAAATGTCACTCTTTCAGGATTCTAAGGTGATAGAAGAAAAACAAGTACTTCTCAGGACAAATCAGAAATTACTAGAAAAGGTATGTAACGTAAATGGCAGCTTTAGTACTTTCATTGCTTAATGTTGCAAAGTCAAATGGACTAAGATGCTTCACGCTGCTCTTGCATTGATAGTTTTGCATGTTGGAACGAGGAACAAGTTAATTGGATATTTTCCCCAATGTACATCTTCAGTCCAGATTTGTCATTTTAATATAAATGCTGTATCACAAAACATCGTGGCTAGTGTTGCCCTGAAACAGTTGTTTAATACACAATGCTTCGTAGCAAAAAAAATCAAAGGCATATTTTCATCTTTAGCTCTTAATTTTCTTACTCATAGGCTTGAGACACTGCTGTTTTTCAGTGTATAGATCATTTTTGGTTTTTAGACTCCTGCAGTTATGTAAACTAGTCCTAAAGCTTTTGAGCCATCATTATGCAGTGGACACTATAAGTAATATTATTTGCACCTTTTGGCATTCACCACAACTTTCGTGAAGGTGTTCTACACACTTCCCTGTTTATTTTTTCAAAAATGAAAAATAACATAGAGATGATCTAAAAACACCTGTTGTTTTAAAATACAGACATATCAGTGTTAGTCTGGAATAACAGTATGCAAAGGGATCTAGTAGCACTTCTGAAACTAATTGTGTGAAAGACGTTGTAGCATAAGCTTTTGTAGACCTAGTCTACTTCTTCACATGCATGGTCCTTCTCATCTACTTCCTCCACGTATCTGAGAAAGTAGACCAAAGGGTGAAACAGACTGCCCTGAAGGGGGCAGCTCGATGCTGTCCCATTGAACGCCAGGTTGGGGCTGCCACAACGGCATGCCATGGCTCCAACCTGGCTATTTGCTGGCACAAAAAGAAGTGCAAATCACTGCTCCTTTTTGAGCCAGCAAAAAGTCGGCTTTTCCGGTGCCACTGTGGCTTTGTGGCACTCCTGCTGCGTGTGGCATGGAGACACTACACTACCAGAGCACTGCAAAGCCACCCCGTGTGTTTGGGCGGGCGACATGATGCTGGCTTCCAGGTAGCATCGGCGTGTGCAGCTCTCTGACACCGCCCTGAAGCCAGCACAAGGGACGATCTGTTTTGCCCCTAAGTGTACAAAAGCTTGTGCTGCAACTTCTTTCACACAGTCTCAAAGGTGCTGCAAGATCTCTTTGCATACTACTATTTTAAAAACATTTCTCTTAGGCTGTGCATATTGCCATTTATTTGTTCAGCAAGGCCCACTCATAGGAGCCTGCTGAATCTGGTCTATTACCCTGTTTCCCACAATGATCAGCTGATTCAGGGAATCCCACAAGAGTTTTCCTTTTCCTAAGAAACCCTATATGATGTTTGCCTTTTTTAGAGCTGTTACTCACAACCTACTCAAGATTTTCAGAATTATCCAATTGGAAGGGCATCCCCCTAAAGCTGATGTCTAATTTTATGGGGGGGGGGGGGGGGCTATTCATATTACTAGGGGAGAAGGCATGCTCACTAATGCACTGTTTTCATATATAGTTCTCCTCTGCTTCTTGCTCCTAATGTCTACGTAATGTGTGGCTCTCTAGATGTTGGAATGCAACTGTCATCCCTACTGACTGTGTTGATTAGGGCTGCTGGCAGTTGCTCTTCAGTATCTAGAGGATCACATGTTTCCCACCATGGATGTTAGTTGGTTAATCACTAATGGGAAACATGTCCTCCAGATCTTGTTGGAAATAACTCCCAGTAGCCTTTATCAACATAGTCCTTGTTGGCCCTCCTCAAGAGCTCTAAAAAGTTAATCATAGCGGACTTACCTTTGCAGAAGCCATGTTGATTCCTGCTCAGCAAGACTTGATCTTCTATATGCTTTAGAATTTTACCTTTAATGTTTCTTTCTTTTTGTAATATTTCTTTAATATTTATTCATTGACAAGGTTTCCCATGACATTCTTACAAGCAAGCTTGTAAAATGTGGGCTAGACAAGGTAACTGTTACATGGATTTGTAATTGGTTGACACCTGGCTAAACAAGGCAACATGTGAAAGGGATCTGAGAGTCCAAGTAGACCTCAAGTTAAACATGAATCAACAGTGTGATGCAGCAGCTAAAAAGGCCAGTGCAATTTTAGGCTGTATCAATAAAAGTATAGTATCTAGATCAAGAGAAGTAATAGTTCCACGGTATTCTGCTTTGGTCAGGCCCCCACCTAGAATACTGTGTCCAGTTCTGGGCACCACAATTCAAAAAGGACATTGAAAAACTGGAGCGTGTCCAAAGGAGGGCACTAAAATGGTGAAGGGTCTGGAAACCATGTCCTATTAGGAATGACTTAGGGAGCTGAGTATGTTTAGCATGGAGAAGAGAAGGTTAAGAGGTGATATGATAGCCTTGTTTAAATATTTGAAGGGATGTCATATTGAGGAGGGAGCAAGCTTGTTTTCTGCTGCTTCAGAGAACAGGACCCGGAACAATGGATCCAAGCTACAGGAAAAGAGATTCCACCTCAACATTAGGAGGAACCTCCTGACAGTAAGGGCTGTTCAACAGTGGAACACACTCCCTCAGAGTGTAGTGGAGTCTCCTTTCTTGGAGGTATTTAAACAGAGGCTTGATGGCCATCTGTCGAGGATGCTTTGTTTGTTTGTTTTTTAATTTATTTTATTTTACAAAATTACAAAAATACATATTCATACACTGACATACTACAAACTGTATAGGAAAAAATAGAACAAACAAAAAAGGAAAACACAACTACTACAACATCAACAACATAAAAACGCATAGAAATAATTTATAATTTTCCTATTTAAGTACTTCCTCAATAAACAGTGTGGACTAATAGCGAAGTTAACTTGTGAATTGTTCCTCTATTCATCAGGGATGGTTTGATTAAGAGTTCCTGCATGGCAGGGGGGTTGGACTAGATGGCCCTTGTGGTCTCTTCCAAATTTATGATTCCAAACAGACATTAATCTAATTGCCTATAATTTCCAAATCTCAATCCACTCTCATTTCAAAAATATTTGTGCCAGTAATAAGCATGCAATTCTGTTCATGAATTTTATATTTTCAAAGAACAAAACTGAAAAATGAGTAATCATTTTATTTTTGAACTTTTCCAATAGATAGTTGAGTGTAATTGGTTTATCATATTATCATGAATAACGATCTTAAATTCATCCAGGATAATCAACTGATCAGAGCAAATTTTAGTAGCACTGGAGAATTTCTGGTGACAAAAAGTAGGGTTTTTTTTAGTCCTTAATGCCAGTATCGAGACCAGCGCAAAGCGCCGGCCTGGATACATACTAGGGTTGCCTCTGGGCATCCTTTCCAGATGCCACGCAGCCCTAGTACATTGTAATGGTGACACCCTTTCTACATGGGTGCCGCCATTACGACGTCACGGCCGCATTGCAGCCAAACAGCGCGGTGCGGACTTCACATCCTGGTGCCGCTGCAAGGCGCTTGTGGCACCCTTTCAGTGGCGCCAGAAGGAGCTCCATGTATCTCTGGCGCAGCCTTTAAACAGCCGCGCCAGCGATACAAAGAGAAAGGGGCTGAGCCCCAAGGACACCCCTTTCCAGGCCACAGGGAAGTGGCATTTTGTCGCTTCCCCGAGGCCAGGAAAAGTGGCAGATCAGTGCCTCTGGGGCTGCCGCTGTGGCAGCTGAGGCTCCGATCTGTCGGGGAAAGGGGCGGTCTGATTCTTATTTTTAAAATACACATATACATACAAAAAGAACACATTGTATATTTTATGATAAATACCATTGTAAACAAATTTTCAGAGGTGTGTGACCCTGCCATAGTGAAAGAAATATATAATATAGTACATTTTCATGTATATCCATGGTGTAATGTAACCTTCATTTGCCAAATTTTGTTGATCTGACAGGAAGTTCCCCCTCCACTATAATATGTTCAGTTCTCTTAGAAACAGGAGATTTCTGTAGCCCAGGTGGCCTGGATAGCTGGAATAGCTGGAATAGCTAAATTTGCAGGCTCACATTCGGACACTTTGCATGATACAATTTTCACTTGTTTTTTTCAACAAATGTCCCTTTTTCTTCTATGTTATAAATATTGTGCCTTGAACTACTTCTTTTGACTTGATCCATAGTTAAATGTGTGTGTGTGTGTGTGTGTGTGTTTTCCACTTTAGATTTACAAAATGGAACTAGAAAAAAACTGGCTTAAAAATGAAATGGAGGATGCCAGAGATCAAAATGAGCTCCTGGAATTCCGTATCTTAGAACTGGAAGTAAGAGATTCTCTGAGTTGTAAACTGTCAAATGGAGCAGAACTTGTTTTTGAACCAAAACTGAAATTTATATGATATTTACTAGCATCCTGTCAGAGAAACATAATCAGATTTTTTGTAATCTGTTGTGATGTTCGAGCAGAGAATGTAATGCCACTGTCAATGTGGTTTAGAATGCTCATTGGTTTAATGGAAATGTAACATATATAATATGTACATTTTTATAGTCTGTTTTACAGCCAATAAATTTTTCCTATGCTTTTGTTGTTTTGTTTTATTTCCATTGTGACTCCTTTCTTGCATGTGACATTATCTGCTAATGCATACTGTCAATTCCAAGTTGACATTGCTTCTATTGACACAAGTCATGCATAAAATGAATTTTTAAATTGTAGCACATACATCATTTTATCTCATTCTTTTCTTAATTTAAGTTTACTTTAAGTCAGTTTTGAGAAGTCATAGGAGTGAGCTAAACTGTTGCAAAAGGAAGCATTTTCATATTCTTTATCTTAAATGTTTGAAAGGTTATTAATTCAAACTCAGTCTCTTATTTGAAAAGCTGGATTTTATTAGGGTAATACTCAAATTGAACTGTGGCTGTAATGGCTGGCTATTGTGTGTAACCTTAAGAAGTATATTATACATCTTCAGCCACTTTGAATTAGAACACAAATAAGCATTTTGAATGGCGTCCACCAGAAGTAATCTGGTGATAGTTTGGTTTTATTTTATATAATAAGTAACAGTACTAACAATAATTTAATTCTCTACAAATTTACCTTTTGAGGTGTTACTGTGGGCTATTTGAGAACTGAGATTATGATGACTTTTTAAAGACCAACATATAGCAATTTGATAATACTGTGCCTTATTGGGGTAAGCAAAGTTGTAAATTTAAAAGAAAAAAAAGTAAGAAAATAAGAACCTTGTCAAGAGATGTAGGTTCAATCCCCTATTACCCAGTTAAAAAGATCTTTGATAAAAGATTTAGAAATGCCTTCCTGGCTGTACCCAAAGTTATATGGTCAGTGATGAGCTGGATGAGCCAATAATTTGACTTTGCTTAAGGGGTTTTGTATAGCCAAGTTACAAATACCTAATGTTAACACTTTCTTGAACTTGTATGCACTTGGCAGGACACTCTGGGGCAGCCTGGAATATTCTGGTCTCGGAGCTGCCCCAACTGTCCCCCCTCCATTACCTAGCCTCCATTCCTGCACCAGGGTGGCTGCCTGACACATGAGCCATTGTTGCAGGTCATGCACTTCTGAGGTCAGAACCAGACGCCCATTGATGATCACATGACTGGGTGCCTAGTCCTGACCTCAGAGCAAGCAACTGGCAGCTCAGCAGGATGCTTGTGCAGACAGCCACCCCAGTGCAGGAAGAGGATCTTCCTGGAAGATCCAGAGAAAGAGGTAAGTTTTTTTAAAAAATTCATGCTAAGGGTGTTATACCCTGGCTCTGATGATGAACATGGGAGGCCCTTATCATCTTGGAAAATGGTGCATGCGTAAAATGACCAAGTACAATGTAATAATGCATTATTAGTGGAGATGTGCAGAACGTAATCATAAGTTAATTTGGTTTTTGTTGCCAAATTTTGTTACACTATTGCTTTCATGTGCGAAAATATCAACCACCATAACAATACTGTCAGATTCTCTTTTAATGCTGTGATTGTTGCTGAATTGGCTCTGGTGTGATAATCTCTTGTGTTAAAGCTCTATTCTGCTCAGAGTAAATGGACTTCATGCATGCTTTCAGTGTCTGTGACACCAAGACTTTGAGAACAAGAACCCAATATTATAAAAGCTGACAATCAATCATCTCAGTACTGGAAAAGAGAGAGGCCAACTAGTCCTTGGTGGATAATATTGTAGGAACCTGTATCAAAATAAAAACAGTTCAGGAGTAATGAACACATCGTTGCCTTTGTATTCAGTAAAGCAAAATCTTGGTTCAGCTTCAGGAATTCTGAAAAGGTTATATATATTACATTATTCTTTGTAATATCTACAATATAAACAAAGTATCACACACAAACCTAGCATTTATTTATCACATTTAAATTGTTCAGAATGTGTTGTGTATAGTGTCTGCCCAAGTCTTACTACATTTTGCACTGTAAGAATATTTTTTGGAGGAATAATATTTGTTTATTTGACAATATTAACATACTTACGCTCCAAAATTTCAAAGCTATATGCATCAATAAAATATAAAATACACACAATAGAAACATTTATCCTTATTAGTGCAGTTGCAGCAGAGAGCCCAAATAATTTTGTTGGTTACCCTCAGAGTTTTTTTGTATCTCTAATGTTGGTTTAAGATTTGCATCTATACACATAAATTTTTATTATTGTTGTGTGCCTTCAAGTTATTGCTGACTTACAGCAACCCTAAGGAACCCTATCACAGGATTTTCTGGGGCTGAGAGTATGTGACTCACCCAAGGTCATGGGTTTGCATGGCCAAGTGACGATTTGAACCCCGGTCTTCAGAGTTGTAGTCCAATGCTCAAACCATGCTGGTTTCATATATATAAATAGACATATGCATATTTTTTGTGTTCTGTGACTCTGGGCTCCTGGTATTTTTATTACCTAGCAATGCCACAAATTTCAGGTTTCACCTCAGGACAAGAGGATGTTAAATCCTGAATGGAGAAGGTTCCTTAAGTTTATTAACTTTAAGGGACTTGCAAGAGGCCATACCTCTAGAAGTAGAGTTGATAATGTTGGCAGAACCATTTTGGCCGACATTCAAGTACGTGCACAATAAAAAAACAATCTGCTTTTGGTTTAACAGATTTCAGTGTTTAATAACTACATTAATTGAAAATATCACTTAAAAACATATCTATTCATTCTTTCTGGATCTATTCTTGTCCTAGATATATAGATCACAGTTATGCCTCTGCTTTATATTTGCTAGTACATACTCTGTCAGCTCATCTTGTCATCTCTTACTGTATTACTTGCTCTTTCTTCATTCATTCCTCTTTCTTCATTTCTTTAATCATTACATTTCAACTGATGTTATGTGCTGTTTTTTAATCTGCTGTTCCCCACCTCAGTCCATAGAGAATGATGTTAAGAAATCATCATCATCATCATCATCTCATACGAACGAAGCTGCAATTTTAGTCCAAAACAGAGTGTAAACATGGCATGTAACTTTGCAGAGTTGCTTCTTCCCATTTCTCTCTTATCTGGCAGCTTCCACAGCAACCACCCCCTGAAAGGTTCACTATACTCTTACACAGTTTTTTCTTTCCCTTATACATATTGTAGTGGGATATTTCAGAAATCCTATTTGATTAATGTTCATACTGCAACAGCATAGTTTTCAACTTTGAGATGTTTCTGGAAAAGCAAAACCAAACCAAGGTTGTATAAACCTGTTGCAGTCTATGCTTGTATGGATTAAACAGAAGTAATTGCCAATCAATGTTATCACTGACTTATATTGCTAGTTAAAAAATAGCATGCTAGAACCACAGTTGTTGTAGAGTGGTTTGAGTGCTGGACTACAACTCTGGAGACCAGGATTCAATTCCTCCCTCAGGCATGAAACCCACTGACTGACTTTGGGCAAGTTACATGCTCTCAGTCTCAGGAGAAGGCAATAGCAAACCTCCTCTGAACAAATTTTTCCAAGAGAACCCCATGAAAAGTGCACCTTAAGTTGGCCATAAGTCAGAAACAACTTGAAGGCACACAACAACAAATATTTAATTGCCCATATTCCCTCAGCATCAGTGCCTGATTCGTGGCACGATAAATAACAGTTATACAAAATAGTCTGACTGTCAAGGGACACTACATCTGTGGACATTGTTCAGTGTATAGACACAGCAGCAATTTGAAATGTTTTGTGAATACTGCTGATGGTAAAAGTTATGAATTATATAAAATTTTTACATGTGCAAGTAAAAATGTCATATACATAATTGAATGCCCTTGTAAACTAATTTATGTGGGTATGACCAGCAGAGAGAAAAGGACCCGAATTATTGAACACAGAAATTGTATCAAAAATCGTAAATTAGAAGCTCCATTGGTAAAACATTTTTAGAGGAACATCATACTTTTGATTCATTTAAATTCTGGTGCATAGATGGGATATCTAATATTAAAAACATAAAACAATTACAAGTATTGGAACTCAAATGGATTCACTGTTTGAAATCTGAATCCCCGGTGGACGTAAATGAAAATGTGAATTGGCTAGTTTGATTTTTTTCATATTCTTTCCCTAAGTTCTTTTTGTTTTGGCAGGATGGTTCCCATCATTGGTTTTGCTGCTTATACAAGGGACTATGTTACAGGATAAGTATTTCTTTTAAAATTTGGTACTTAGATGGGATATCTGATACCAAGAACATAACACAACTAGAGATATTGGAACTCAAATGGATTCATAGTTGGTGATCTGAATCCCCATTAGCCTTATGTGTGAGTTGGCTGTTTTGAGGTTTTTATTGCTCTTCTACACCCTGGGTTTTCCCTAGGTTCTTTTCTTGAGTCTTGGCAGGATGATTCTCATTACCAGTTCAGCTGGTTATATAAGACACTCTGTGAGCAGGACAAGATCATTGCTACTTTTGAATTGAGTGCAGTCACATTGTGTGAGCTGAGGAGTTGATGTATGTATATATATATGTTGGCAGGCCACTGAGGAAGACTGTAGTCGAAACGCGTCTGGCCTTGAGTTTTTATTATTACTATCTCAGTTTATTTTCTGCATTTGCATAATTTTAAGTGGGGTATTTTTACCCATTTAGATATTTTACTGGCCTTTTTCTTCCAGGGTTCAGTTACTCTGCCCTTGAATTTTGAAATTTTTATTATCATTATATATTCACTCTTTGCATTTGCAGACTTTTTAGTGGGATATTTATACCCTTTTAGGAATAATACTGGCTTTTCTGCTCCAGGGTTCAGTTATTATCTTATTTCTTTATACAATTGCTTTTTTGTAATTGGAAGTGGGATACAATTTATCCTGGCTATTTACATTTTTTGTTAGAACCCTTCAGTTTGTTTTGTTTTATATATCTTGGGTTTTTTTGGTTTTAGAGACTTCGGTTGGTTTATGATAAAATAACAAACCTGACAGGATAATTTTATTGAAATATTATGAATGATGATTTGAGGTGCTACCTTTAGAATTCCTCTTGTGAGAAACAAACGGAAGTAACTTGCTTCAATTAGAATTACATTTAATTTCCTCTTCATAATAGATATAATCCTTTTTTTCCTTTTCTTTTTGGAAAACAAGACCAGACTACCATGGTTTTGGAATATGTGAATGAATTGTACTGACTTCACTTGCTTCTGTGCATGCTTGCCCAGTAAATCATTTTAATTCTTGAAATACTGTATATCCAAATTGTTTAAATGTTGTGTGTATGGCTTGGTACCTTTATAACCATATTGAACAAAATTTTCCCTTAGGAGACAGAATGAAGATCACTGACTTTTCAACTCTATGTAATTATTGCCTTCTCTGAAAAGAAGAAGAAGAAAAGAAAGAAAGAAAGAAAGAAAGAAAGAAGTTTATTTCATTTGTTCTGTCTTCACCAGCAAACCAAGGTAGATTTGGATTTGTTAGTTCTGGTCAATACCTGCAATATCACAAGTAGTATGTAAGAAAAAGCAGATACAATGACAGCAAAGTTTTATTAACTAACATTTATATATAAAGCAGGGCTTGTCAGTTTCAAAATGAAAAATGAAAACATAGATAAATAAAGCTGAACTACTTCTCTATCCTTGATCACCACTCTTGATCTAGAGGGCAGGAACCAAACCAGTAGATTGAAATTGCAAGGAAGGATTTTCCATTTAAAGATTAGGAGGAATGTCCTGATGGTAAGGGCTGTCTGACTGAAATAAACCACCTCTAAAGGTGTTGAGCACTCTTTCACTGGCATTTTTAAACAAAGGTTGGATGGCTGTATGTGAAGGGTACTTTAGTTCTTGATAACCTTCAGTGATTCAGATAGGATGACTATTGGGAGTACTTTCCAACTCTGCAATTGTGTCATTCTATGCTTGACACAAACGTATGACTTGACAGCATATCTTTTGGAGAGCCGGTGTGGTGCAGTGATTTGATCGTTAGGCTAAGACTTGGAAGACAGAATTTCAGTCCCTGCTCTCCCCACTGGGTAACCTTGGGCAAGTCACACTCTCTCAGCCTCAGAAGAAGACAAAGGTAAACTCCCTCTGAATATATCTTGCCAAGAAAACCCCATGTCTTAAGATTGTCATAAGTCAGAAATTATTTGGAGGGACACAACAACATCATCATCAACAACAGTAACATCTATTTTGACTACCTACAGCAGTAGGTAAAGTGTGGCCCCAAGGGTTTTACCTTTTGCTTTTGTGGATCCACAGGGCCCCTTACTGTCTTCCTCTAAAAAAAGCCCTCATCAAAAGTCATAAGTAGGGAAGTACTAGTCAACAACTGGTGGAAGTAATGAGAACCTTGGGGTGGAAGAAATCATTTTCTCTTGTGATTTGTTGTACAGAGGAAAGGGGAAGCCAATGTAGCAAACATGCTTGATGTGACTGCCAGGAAAGGTTCTAGAATAAATTATCATATTGGACTTTGCAGATAAAATCACTAGATTCCAGTCTGAATTGGATGCTATAATTATTACAGATCCAGTGGGTGTAACTTTGGCCTCTACTTGTCCAGTGATAGTGGATACTTTTCCATAGGTACAGCCCAACCATATGAACAGGATTCCTGGAGAGGTGAGGACCGCCACACGTGTATTAGATCCTGGCCCTTCCTGGTTTATTTTAAAAAGCCAGAGGGGGACTGGATGAATGAATACACCGAGTGGCCAACTACATCTTGCCTAGAGGTGTTCCATTTGCTTAAAGGGGGTAGTTAGAAACCATTGTAGTAAAGCTCTCCCTGGATCCCACTGTATTGGACAACAACTTGTTAGTTTCCAGCAACATTTCTGGACAAGGTAACAGAGTGCATGGTAGTCTCTCAGCTCTCAGATGAATGAGATGGATTATCAAGATCCATTTCAATCTGGTTTGAGACTTGGAAATAAGACAGAAGCAGCTGTAGTGTCCTTGGTGAATGACCTATACCAGGAACTGCAGAGTGGGAACCCTTCCCTGTAGATTCTGCTCAGTGACTTTTTATATCATATTATTATTATTATTATTATTATTATTATTATTATTATTATTATTATTGGGATTCCTTTGGAGGATGTTTGCAAAGCTGCTGTCTCGTCCCAGCCATTGACTTTTATTAAACATTACAGGCTGGACACCAGAGCCAGACGAGATGCAGCCTTTGGGAGGGCAGTGTTACTATCTAGTTTGCATTGACTAGTTATGGTCTATTTTTATGTTGACAAATGACAATGACAGGTGTTTTGCCATGTATATCTTTATTGTCATTAATAAATTCAGCTGTTCAACTTTACAACCTGTGTCATGACACTCCCTCCTCCTCTGACCTAAGCTTGTCAGTCTAACCCATTTGTGTGATTTGCAGAGACCATGAAGAAGAAGAACAGGTTGCTCACCTGTAACAGTGTTTCTTTGAGTGGTCATCTGCGAATTCACACAAACCCGCCCATCCTTCCCTTCACTGTCCTGCTCATTGCTAGCATTGCTGTCACACTTAATGCAGCTCATTTGGAACTGGAGAAGAGCGGGACTGTTAGAGTGGGCGGAGCTACCGCCAAAAAGTTGCAAAAAGTTGCTAACTAACTTTTGCCCAGAGATTCTAGAAGTTTCTGAGCATTGCTGCACAGATGCACAATAACCCATTTGTGTGAATTCACAGATGACCACTCAAAGAAACACCATTACAGGTGAGCAACTTGTTCATTTCATTTTTTCTGCCTAAGTGAAGAGAATGAAGCTGCCTTCATTCAAATAATAATTGACTTGGAATTGGAACCTTACAGTTCTCCCTGATTAAATTAACTTTAATCATATTGATTTTTGATCTTCTCCTCTGGGGTATTAGCTAATTTGGTGTCATCTGCAAATTTGATAAGCATACCCTCTATTCTTTCATCCAGTTTGTCAATAAAGATGTTGAATAGTACTGGGCACAGAACAGAACCCTGTGGCACCGCACTGGTCACTTCTTTCCAGGATGTTTATCACACGGGAGGAATTTCTCTTAATTTCGAATGAAAAGAAAATGGGGCCAGAATGCATTCACATGAATTCGCTAGTTCAGCGAATTCGCATGAATTCAAATTGTGTTCAAACTGACTTCCCATTGCCTGAAAATAGCTTGCCATTGCCCTAAATTACGTGTGGTAGTCTATCACACAATAACATGAAACCCCATGATTGCATTCGGACTGACTTCCCATTGCCCAAAATTGCATGTGGTAGTCTATCATGCAATAACATTAAACCCCATGATTGCGTTCGGATTGCCATTGGATTATACTTCCAATTTCCCTTGTCTGATAACAGGACGAAGAGGAGCCACTGCTGAGTACCCTTTGGGTTTGGCCAGTGAACCAGTTTCAAATCCGTATAACAGTTGCCTTGTCTAGCCCACATTTTACTATCTTGTTTGCAAAAATATCATGGGGGACCTTGTCAAAGGCCTTACTGAAATCAAGATATATTATATCCACAGCAATCCTTTCATCTACCAAGCTGGTAATTTTATTTTAAAAAGAGACCAGATTAGTCTGGCATGACTTGTTTCACAGAAACCCATATTGACTTTTTATGATTATGGCATTCCCTTCTAAATGTTCACAGACTCTCTGTTTAATAATTAATGAGCAAATTGTTTAATGAGAAAGTTGTGGAATGTAAGGTATGTTAGCTTTAAAATGATTCCCCTGTCTAATGTTTAGTTTAAATACTGTTGCAGGCTATAATTTGTTTTGTGACTATTTTTTTTTACGTTAACTGCTAGATAAACGGAAGAGAGTGAAACTGCCTTTATTCAAATAATGATCGACTTGCAGTTGGAAAGGTAAGCAAATGATTATTATTTCTTAGCAAATAACAGGGAGTTTGAATATATGCTAAAATAATTATATGCAACACAAATACATAACCTCCCATACAATAATGTATATTTTCCCTTAAGCATGGCTGTATAATTCTCAAAAAAAGTTGGGTTGACCCAGAAACTCTGTCCATAATTCCAAAAATTAATTGTTTGCAGCAGAATTATCAGATAAACATTCAAGAAACCTTTGGCCTCATGAATCTTCTTCTTGGCACCCTGAACTTACAAGGAACACTCAGTCTGCTTATATCAGTTTATTTCAGGAGTCCTTGACCTTCTACAGGATGCTACCAGGGATTTTCATTTAGGCCTAGGAGGGAATCATACCTGAAACTCTGGAAAGTCAATGCCAGTAAAACTTGACAAAGCTCAGCTGGATGGACCAATAGTCTGACTAAGGCAGCTTTCTGTGTTCCTATTTCTGGCAACCCTATCACAGGGTTTTCATCGCAAGATTTGTCCAGAGGGGGTTTGCCTTTGCCTTCCTCTGAGACTGAGAGAGTATGAATTGCCTTAAGTTACCCAGCAGGTTTCCTTGACCAAGGGAGGATTTGAACTCTGGTCTCCAATGTTGTAGAACTTTATCACACAAGCCTCATTCTCACTGCAGTCACATCAGTCGATGAAAATACTGTTTTGGAGCATTCATTGTTGCGTGACTCTGCAGTAGTGCAACAGAGGCTGTTTCTGCCATTGATGATCCTTCACACATTCTACTGCACTGTCTTACCCAGCATGCCTTTCAGTTTGGGGGGGAGTTGTAACACAATTCTGGAGTGATGGCAAAGTGATTTAGTGAAACAAAGATGAAAGAAAAGAAAATAGAAAAGAAGAAAACCAGTCTGTTTAGAAATAGGGTGAGGGGCGGGAGGGAGGGAAAGAAAAGAAGAGACTTACACCATTCTACTGCCTAATCTCAGAACTGCCATGGGAAGAATTTATTGCACCTGAGGACTGATGGCATAGTTGCACGACTGGGAGCTTATTGATGGGTTTCCCTATCGATGAACAGGTGCACTCTGATCACACTTCAGAAGCATAGTAGTGATGGGTCGGAAGTGATGTCGTGTGCTATTCTCCAACTTTAAGTGCAGTTTAAAAGCCACGTGTGATAAAATCTTTAGGCCAATGGTTAAACCACAACACCACGCTAACTCTGAGTCACCTCTTTACATTTTGTCAGTATGATATAGCAATTGTTTCATGGTTTTCAGATTACCCCTGAAATATATTAGGAAAATAACTCTGATTAATGAGTGCCAAATTCCAAAACAATGTATTTCCAATGTCAAGTTGATTAACTAGTAACTGCAGTGCTATAGTAGCAGCTCACAGATCAATTCTGCTAGAAGTTCAGCATAGTCAGCTACTCCCTTTTTAAAATGAAGCTCCCAGTGACTTCAGATATACCTTTGAAAATGACTACAGTTATTTTTTTGGGGGGATACAGATGGGCATCTCCATGGCGCCCATTTTTGCTCCTCGTTGGTGTTGCGCCAACCTTTTTAGAAGCACCATAATGGCACTTGTGCGTGTTGACGATGATGCTTCTGGCAAGTGCTGTTTGGGTGTGCGGATGCCCACACGTCATCATTGCGCACCCCGTGTGGGTGGAGCACTGGCAAGATGGCGCACAGGCTCTGCTAGAAGGGCTAGGCACATATGGATGCCCAGCCCTTCAGAGCCCTAAAATTGGCCCCAGGATGGTGTTTTTGGTCGTCTATATTGAGCCACTCTTTGTAGTTGGCCATTTCCACAGTTTGTTTGGTGAGGATATTTTGTTTACATATATCAGTTCTAATCTATATTAGTTTATGCTACATGTATTGAACTTATAGTGCTGTAAATTTATGTCCATTTATAAAATTAATAATAATAATAATAATAATAATAATAATATAACTAATAGTCAACTAAAAAATTGCTGTGTGTACTGTAGTTATTTTGTAGGGGGGTGGGTGGTAAAAATTGTAAAACTGTTGGAGTCAAACTTTACTATAAATAACATGTGCTATCCTGTTGCCTCAAACGGGCATCTGCAGTCTTCAAACCTGTTATCTTGAACTGCCAGGTTTCAGATCAATCTGTTGGCCCATTTTCTCTGCATAAGCCACAGACCCTACTGTCTCCTCCCCTGCCTAACTTTCTGGTAGTAACAGTGGAATGCTTTTCCTCTTTCTAATTGATATAGGCAAGTGTGACGGAGTCACTGGCCAGACTTAGTTTCCTGACAGCCAACCTCAGTTTGGGCTGATTGTGAGGGAGGGGCTGCAGGGGAAGGAGTAGATTAAAAAAAGCAGGAGTAAGTGACTGTGAGTGCAGTTGAGGGGGAGTTTAAGAGAGTTGAAAGAAGTTGAAGGGAATTGAGTTGCGGGAAGGTTTGAGTTCAGGGGAGGTTCTTGAGTGAGAGTTATGGAGAGAGGGTCAGATAGGGAATCTGACTGGGCCTAGAGAAAGTCAGAGCAGTATTCTGATAAGACTGTAGAGAAATCGGAGACAGAGACAAAGTGGTCGCAATATGGTCAGAGAAGGATACCAACTGGGAGAGAAAGTGTATTGGAGATTGTAAAGAGGAAACTCAGAAATGCTGCAAGTGTTAATGTAACCGTACCACATATGCACTATTCTAGCTAAGCAACATTCTTGCTAAATGTTATTTAATAAAGTCAATATTTATTTGTCATAAAAGAAGCCTCTGCCTGAGTGAAATCATATAGGCACAAGCAAACACACTACCTAAGATATTGTAAGAGGAAGACACTTGGGACATTGACAAGGGGCCTTCTACGAGTAAGAGGTAAAAGGCAACCTCAAGGCTTAGAAAGGAGGTTTCCAGTGCAAAATGTTGAAAGTGGAGCAGAGGTTCTCCTTTCTCTTTGCTAATCCCCTGTGCCAATTCCCTGTTCAGTAGTTAAATGTTACATCAACACCAATGTCAATGAAATTTAACATAAGTACTTTGCATCTAACCTCAGATTTGAACATTGTTCATGAATATTTATGGTTTTAAGTATTTTTGCAGAATTTTACTATGCAGAATTTGTAGAAACCTTGCATTGGGAGCAGAAGCAATTTTGGAACAGGGATATGTGTCTCTTCTTCAGAAAACAAAACAAAATCCCAAATTATTTAAATTGTAATTTCCTAAACAGAACCAATATGTGTATTCTACACATAATAATTTAAATTCTATTTCATTAAAAACTCTTGTTAATTCTTTTAAAGAAGTTGTGAGATGCAATTTGTATGACCAAAAACTATAAGACTGTGCCAATAATAATTAGTAAAATGTATCAAGAACAGATTATTTTGCGAAACAAATAACTACAGACATTTGGACATTACTATTCTTTAAACAGATGGTTGTTTCTGTGTGCTTTCAAATAGTTTCTGATTTATGGTAACTCTAAGTGATGGTATCATGGGTTTTTCTGGGGCTAAGTGTGTGACTTGCTCAGGGTCACCCAGTGGGTTTCCATGGCTGAGCAGGGAATCAAACCCTGATCTCCAAAGTTGTAGGCCAATGCTCAAAACACTATGCCACATTGGCTCTCTTTAAACAGCTAGTACACTAAAACATTAACCAAATACTAAAAACTGAAACACATCAGATTCCTTATGACAATAAAACATGTAGACATTACACTCTTAACAATATAACACTAAAATACAGGAAAAGTATGTCTATTTTTATATGTCTCTTATCATAACAAAACCTCCTAAGTGACTCTCATTCCCATTCAGACTGATTTATACTGTAACTTTCCTTCTTTACCAGAAGAACCCATTTTTCCTTCTCATTGGAACTGCTTGAAATTGTGCCTTAAGTATCTCCCTTTTGAGAAACTCCCATCTGGCCTGACCTCCCTTCTCTTTTACTATTCGTGACCACTGGATCACCCTCAGTATTTCTCTAAATTCCAAGCTGGGAATCTCCAGAACCATAGTCCAACACTAAAACTACTAAGCCACGCTGGCTCCACTGCATATAAATGATTTTGTTGTTGTTGTTGCTAAAGATGCAGGGGCCCTCTGTTCATTCAGAATATTATATTCTAATTTTAGTTTCATATTTCATCAGAGATTCCCCCCCCCAAGAATTCTTTCCCATTTTTAATGTAATCTGGTGTTCCTTGAATATACATGATGATAATGTGCCACACTATCTTCTTAAATATATTTAGTTGTCACAACCTTTTTTTCCTTAAGCAACTATTCATAATCTATTATTTGTAAGTATTCAAATGAAACCAGTCTTGCATGACGTATTTTTTTTTCAGATGGTGGAAAGGCTTATGAGATTCAGAAATTTATCAATGCTGTATTGTTGCCATTTTTTAAAATGAGACATTCTCTTTTTATTACACTGTGAATCAAGTAAGACTGATACCAAAGAAGATTTCTAAGACCCAATTTAAACAAGCCTTTGCGCCGCCCCTGTCACATGCTAGGGGTTGACTGAGGATGCAGCGTCCATACTGGCCTCACCCCTAGCACGTGACAGGGGTGTCAAAATGGCGGCACCCGGTACACACAGGCACCGCCATTTTGACGTGACGGACGCATAGCATCCACATGTCCCATCGCGCTGGTGATGTCACGGGTGTGTCATTTGCACACTCAGGTGTCGCAAGCGCGACGCAAAAAGAACCCGCATTTTGCGGGTTCTTTTTTCGCCGCCAGGAAGCCTCACTGTTTGGCAGCTGAGGCTTCCCGCTGGCGGAAATGGAGGAGGTGGCAGGCCACCCTTTTTAGGCGGTCTGTATCCCGCCTAAGACTGCTTTTAATGAAGTTTAGGCTGCATCCACACTGCAGAAATAATCCAGTTTGATGCCACTTTAACTGCCATGGCTCTGGGAATTGTAATTTGTTATGGCAGTAGAGCTCTCTTACAGAAAAGGCCAAATACCTACAAAACTAGAAATCCCAGAATTCAATAGCATAGAGCCATGGCAGTTAAAGTGGTGTCATTAATACTTTCCTGGATTGTATTCAGAGATGTTACCACTGCAATATGACTTCCCCTTATATAGGAAGTTACACTGATGATGAGGTTATTCTTACTTTGTAGATTAATGTTATTACATAAGAGATGAAAGGATTGGCCTGGTGCATAGCTGAGGACAGAATGGTAGGCAGGGAATTAGGTTACCTGCTATGTTACTACAGAATGGTTTTGAGAACTGGAAGACAAACAGCACCTCCCTTGTAGTTTATTTCTGTTATAGTTTATTCCTGCTGATCAGTTTGAACTTGTCCCAGATCTTAAGCTTTAAATAAAATAAGATTACAGCTCAGAGAACATGTGATACACTGTAGTACAACCACAGAGAATGATTTTTGTCTTTGACAAAAGCATGTATTTCAAAGGGGTAATAACACAAAGCCACAGATGGTCACTTTTGTGTTAAAATACAAAAATATTTTAATATGTTAGTTTATTTAAACATTTTTGAGTTGAAAATCTTTTTTTTTTTTTGTTGGATATGCTGAACTGTAAAAAGTAATTAATATGCAGTCAATCTCTTTCTAAAAATATTTTAACATTGATATTTATGAAGCATTTGCTTTTAAAATTTCTAATCTTTCTAAAATATATTTGACTAAAGATATATATATCAGCCCATACTTTATTCTCATCGTACTGTCACTGTACAACTTGTTTTTCTGCAAATTGTTGATAAAAGATGACCATGCACTATGACCAAAAGCTTCCATCCATGTGCAGAGAGTTTCATTCAAGCAGGGGCTTCTGCTAGTTTGTTATTTCTTATCATGGAGCCCTGGTGACACAGTGGTTAAATGCCTGTACTGCAGCCATTCACTCGAAACCACAAGGTTGCGAGTTCAAGACCAGCAAAAGGGCCCAAGCTCGACTCAGGCTTGCATCCTTCCAAGGTCGCTAAAATGAGTACCCAGACTGTTGGGGGCAAATTGGCTTACTTGCTAATTAGCTTACTTGCTGTTCACCGCTATGATCTTTGGAATAGCGGTATATAAATAAAACAAATTATTATTATTATTATTATTATCATTATCATTATCATGAAAGATCTTGCTATTGTGTGCACATTAGACAAATGAAAACAAGATGGACCATTCCCACACAAACATGTATGTATTCATTAGAACCATGAAGTCAGAACTGTGGATCAGAGATAGGTCCCTTTCTATTCAGTGCTTGTTTGAAGGATATACTATATCTATCTATCTATCTATCTATCTATCTATCTATCATCACCCAGCCAGGATATATACCATCCATCCAATGTTTAAAGGTTTACATTCAAATTACTAATTACAAATATAATGTAAATTTCTAAACACTGACTGGCTAGTATATAGAAGGAATTGAAATAACATAGCCCTCCAGAATTTGTTGAACTACAATTACCACCAGCCCTTGCCAACCTAGCCTGTGGTAAGAGGTCTTATCCAACAACATCTGGAGCACTGCATGATTTTCATCTTTGGAATATAGAGTTAGATTAGATAGAAGCACAATTTAAGGGGGAAGGGATTAATCTCTGGATTTGGTCTTGGACTGTCTATCAGTTTTGCAGATGACACAAAGCTAGAAGAAATAGTCAGCTCCACAGAAGACAGGCTTTCCGTACAAAAGATCAACATGCTGGAACCCTGGGATGAAACTGATGAGACCAGATTCAACAAAGATAAATACATTTAGTTACATAAATAAATGAATAAATAAACTGTGAGAGACTTAGCTTGGCAACAATATATGTGAAAAGGCTCAAGACATCTTAGAGCAGTGATTCCCAAAGTGGGTGATACCAGCTCCCGGGGCAGCAGAAAAATTCGAGGGGGGGTTGAGGGAAAAGGAAATGGGAGAGGGGCTTCAGTCAAAATATTATTACACAAGAGAGACAAAGGGAACCAGTGGCCTTTAGGAAAATGGTGGAAATGAGGAGTTAGAAAATGTTTGTGTTGGGGGGGGGGGAGCAAGTAGCAGCAAAAAGGAGCTTTCAAATTTGGGAGCCTGCTTAAGCTTTGTGACAACCTGAAGCTTTGTAGGGAAGGCATGTCTCTGGGGAATGAAGGGGAGCGGTTTCCGGTGTTGATTCTTTGAAAGAGTCCTTTACTTTTTTAAATGGGGGTCCTTTCTCAATGGGGAGAAAAGTGGGAAACTGGCTGCACCCCTCTCTGCCTTGACAATGAAGGACTGAAGAAGAGCCATCTCCCTTTGCACCCAGTCATCTTGGGAGCAGGAACTAAGAAGCCACTCGAGAAACAACCGAGAAGGCTCTCATTCACTCCAGCCTATGCCACAAGGCTGGCATGGCCAAGAAGCTTCTTGGTCGCTGCTCAGCTGGCTGCTTAGTTGCTATTTCCTGGGTGAAAGGGTGCAAAGGGAGCAGCAATTGAGCAGCCAGTCGAACAGTGATTGAGAAGCTTCTCCCCCATATCAGCCTTGTGGCATAGGCTGGGATGGACAAGAGGCCTCTCAGTCACTGCTTGACCAGCTGCTTGGTCACTGCTACATTACATTCAGTCACCCTGGGAGCAGCAACTGAACAGCTGGCCTGTTCAGCCGTATCTTTTGGAAAAACCCAGGTTCGGCTAATATGAACTTGCCCCTAATCATAATCGGGGCAAGTTCAGGGGAGGGATTTAGGTCATAGGAAGGGCAGTGGGTAGAACATTCCCTCCCCTTCATCGAGACGGAAGAGGAGGAGGAAGGAGCCGGAGGAAGGATGCAAAAAAGGGCAATCGGGGTGACTGACAGGGGATGCAAAGGACAGTCAGAGGGAAGGCAGAGGGAGGAACTGGAGAAAGGGTGCCAAGAGTGACAGAGGAGGAGGATGAAGGAGCCGGGGGGAAGAAGGGGGCCATGGAGGTCAATCTTGGAGGAGAAGGAAGGAGCAGGATGAAGGGTCAATTCAGGTCAGGTCAGAGGGAGGGCACAGAACGGAGCAAGCCTCCACTCTCACACCAGGAAGCTTTCTCTCTTTTTTAAAAAAAAATTAAATTATTTTTGGCAGATTATGTGCATGTTTTTTGCTACAGGTACAGTAGACAGATATATAGACAGAATGTGCCTGCCTGCCTGTTCACTTGCCCTTTCTTTCCTTGCTTCCAGCAGCACTTTGCAGGAGGCTTTTTTCCTATGCAAATGCTACAATGCGAATGTTACAAATGTTTCTCTTTCCAGTTTGGCAAATTGATACAGAATGCTTTTGCTACTGTCTCTAAGGAATTTGAGGGAAAGCAAATGATGCATGGCATCCTTTTCTGGCATTCCGTGGTGAGGAATTTATTATTATTTATTATTATTATTATTATTATTATTATTACATGTGAATGAGGCACTCTGGGGTGGCAAGGAGGGAGGATGCAGAGATGGCATTAGATTGCATTTTGGATTTGAAAATGGGGCCAAGGGAAGATCCATAACCTGCAGTGACCCAAATACCCACAACACACACACACACACACACACACACACACACAGGAGGTTTTAAAATTTGACAAAATATGCGTATACTGGTGCCTGTTTTTTTAAAAAAAAAAAAAAGGAGGGGGGAAGGGGGGAAATCATCCATCCGGTGGCCTGATCGCTGTAAGAAACATTACCCTTGACAACAGCAGAAGATAATTTGATTGACAGCAAAGGAGACTTTTTTTACACCGGTTTGGCAAATGAGAACTCTCCCCGGGGCTGCATGGCATTCAGGTTAAATTACCCTGGGGTAAATAGTGGGCACTTGCTTCCGGAGAGATTCGGGGGGAGGGCATCCGGATCTACCCAGTTCCATCCAGCGCAAATAGCTCAGTATGAATGGGGCCTGTGTCTGAACAAGACGAACCAGGATGGTCTGGAAATGGTCCTGTGAGGAACAGTTGAAACAGAAGGGTATGGCTAGCCTGGAGAAGATTAAGAAGAGACACGATAGTAGTTTTCCCAATACCAGTTGTATTACTCCAGAGGGAGGTCTAGAACCAATAAGTGTAAATCATAGTTCAACTAAACTTTAAGAATAAGCTGCTAATAATGAGAGCTGTTCATCAGTGAACAGACAGTTTGGGAAGTGGTGGAGTCTCCATTGCTGGAAGTATTTAAGAACATGTAAATATCAAAAGAATGTTCTATGACAGATTTTCTTTGTTGCGAATGTCTGAACAATGAACTGAATAGCAATAGATGAGTCAGTATTTGATGTTTTTATTGTCACATGGGCATACATGAATTCGCAAGGGTTGAAATAATCCTTGAGTAGCGAGATCCAGTGTGCTTTGAGCATTGGACTACAATCCTGGAGACGAGGGTTTGAATTCCCACTTAGCCATGGAAAGCCACTGTATAAATCACACACTCTCAGTTTCAAAGAAAGGCAAAACAAAGCCCCCTTTTGCCAAAAAATCCCCATGAAACACCTTAGGGGTGCCATAAGTCAGAAATGACTTGAAGGCATGCAACAAAAACAAAACTTTGAAAGCAGCATGTTCATTCATACTCTAGAGACAACTCTATATATTTAAGGATTGTTAACTCTACAAATAAGATGCCACTATATCAGAAACACTAGGTGGAAAGTAGTCCCACAACAGGGACCATTTCTCATGGTGAACAGTTTGTTGTTTAGCATCAAAACAAAACTGCCTTTTTTGCTTTACTGTTTTACTGACATCAGTATTTAACAGCAGTTGTGGTAACAGGTCAAATAATATCTTTTATGCAGTGGCTCTATTCTGAATCAGACAGAACAAAAGGAAAAAAGCTGGAAAGGGTCACATTCAGCTAAAGCCAATATTTAAAAATGGAGGAAGACTAGCTTCCAATTACAAAGAGTAAGTAATAAGGTTGATGCCTAAGGAATTTAGTGTATATATAGTCTGATGAACTTATAAAGACTATTAGCTGCCTATTCAGCTGTAGGCTATATTTCAGAGGAAGGAACTGGCAAAAACCACCTCTGAGTATTCCTTGACTAAGGTTCAAAACACACTGCAGAAATAATCCACTTTGAGACTGCTTTTACTGCCCTGGCTCAATGCTAGGGAGTTCTGGGAACTGTAGTTTTGTGTGAGACATTCAAAATTCTCTGTCAGAGAGCTCTAGTGCCACAATAAACTACAATCCCCAGGACTCCCTAGCACTGAGCCAGGGGAGTTAAAGTGATCTCAAATTGGATTTTTTCTGCAGTGTCTTTTGGACCTTAGTCAAGGAATACTCAGATGTGGTTTTTCCTCTGAAATCCTTCCTATTTTTTGGACCTATGAAAATGCTATGAAATTCATAGGGTTGCCATAAATTGACAGGCAATGTGAAAACACATATGCACACATGTCCAGCAGTTACACCTCTATACACCAAAGAACAAACCAACCTCAGTATCTTAATATAGCAATGAATCGGGGGAAATACTGCAAAAACAAAGAAAGAGGAAATAACGTGCAAGTAAATTATATTAAAAAATGAAATGATGATATTATTTATGATCAGAATGGCATCACTGTGGCTTTTATGGACTATTATTTTGATCTTATCAATCAAAAAAACATCTAGATGACAGTGTATTAAGTTATATGACTTGGTTAATATATTTAAAATATATGCAATACCTGTTCTAAATTACAGAAAATTTAGAGGCTTCAAGTGGTGGTAAGAGCTAAAAAGGAGATTTAAAAGGATGAATTACCATGTCCAGATATAACAACAAAGATATTTTATCAGAACTTTAAAGACCCAATGATACTAAGGCTTATAAAAATATTCAACAAAGCATTTTAGCATTTTTACTCAATAACATCATATTTAAGCTATTCAGTTTTTATCTATGTGACATATAGCATATTTTAAGATGATATTTTGCTTATCTAATTTTTGACATTTTGATTACAAGAGATAAATGGTACCATTGCAGTGAAAGTACAGTTCCTTACCATTTTGATTCAACTGATGACTTTTTCACTTCTCATATCCTAGACTATATGTTAGTTTCAGCCTGTATGATACCGTTGCTTGCAAGAGTTCTTCTCCAAGGGATATCTTGGAAATCAAACTGAACCTTTCATATGTTTTCAAGCTGTGAGTCTAAGCAGCTTAGCAAATCCTCGTGTACCTGATCTGTGCTAAAATTACCAAATTGTTTTCATGGATTTGCTGATGAAAGTAAATCCAATAAGATTTACAAGTCACAAGAACTATTAAGCTGCTTTCCAAACCTATGGTTTAGTGTTGTCTTTCCATAGTTACAAAATAGAGGTTCAGATAACATTACTTAGATAGATGTCCAGATTCAGTCTGATAATGTAGCATGCTGACTGTGAGAATCTCATTGTAAAGTATCAGATGCTATACTTGTGTTTTCTCTCTAGTCTTTTGTTAACAATTATTCTATTATAATCTTATTTCCAATTAAAAAGTGTGCATATACAAAATCAGAAAATAATAGAAGCAGTTTAACAAGCTTACATTTGTGGGATGCACAGTGGATACTATCTCTCTGGCTTTGCTTCACGAATGAAGATTCAGGAAGGACTCATCCCACGCTTTGTACAAGCGCATTGATGACTAAAAAGGCCAATCCGGGATAAACAGGTCCGCTTGCAGAAAGCACAGCAGAAAGTCTCCTTGAGTGATGTTTCTGGGTTGCAGTTCTTTCTGCGTTGTCATTTCTCTTCGAGACTCGTTCAGCGTGAGCTTTCAAAAAAGGCTGCAGCGAAGTGAGGCCAGGGCGGACCATTGTTGGTGATCAATTTGGCCAAGCCTGAGATGTTGTTTCAGGGAGTGCTTGTATCTCTTCTTTGGGGCGCCCCTCTTACGCTGACCTGTGGCGAGTTCACCATAGAATACTATTTTTGGGAGGCGATGGTCCTTCATCCTAGAACTGTGTCCTGCCCAGCGCAGCTGCGTCCTCAATAGCATGGCCTCAATGCTGGTGATCCCTGCTTGCTCAAGGACAGCAACATTCGTCACATAGTCAGTCCAGTGTATATTTAGAATTGTGCGTAAACAGCGCTGATGAAAGCGTTCAAGGAGTCGTAGGTGTTGGCTATAGGTGACCCATGTTTCAGACCCGTAGAGGAGAATAGACAGTACAATGGCTCTATACACACTGATTTTTGTGCTTCGCCTCAAGTGTTTGTTACTCCAGACTCTTTTGTGAAGCCTTCCAAATGCACTACTGTATATGCCTTTGCCAGTCTGTGATCGATCTCTTTATCAATCTTGGCATCTGAGGAGATGATACTATAAGATGTAACAAATTGCATTTCAGCCACTTTATTTAAGCATCAGATTAAATAGAGAGCAAACTACTATTTTAATAATAAATAACTTACCTTTAAATAAAACCATAACTATATTTTCCAGGTCTAGCTAGGTATCAGTGGGTCCTTTCAGTAAAGATGTTTAGAGCTACCAACCTCTTTGGTTGAAATTTTGCCCAGAAGTCAGCTCTAAAATCAGGCTCCTTTTATGACTTTGAGAGGCCTAGAGGTTAAATACTCATTTAACATGCATTCTTTTTCTGCTGCTGCTCACTCTACCATACTGTTGTTGTTCTTAAAATAATGAAACTAAATATGAACATAATATTTCAATAGAACACCTATATTTGTTATCAGAATATAATACAGTAGTATGTCTCAGAAATTAAAAGAGAGAGAAAATTGTTTCATTTGCAAAGTACACCAAAATACTACATGTGGTATATTTTAATAAATACAATAATAAAATAACAAGTTCAAAATATATATTCATACAATTAAGGCAAGCTTTACTGAGGCTATGGCAAAAATTACTCCATTTTCTTTTTTTTTTACGTTTATTGGCCAATAGAAAGGAATGTAAACCCAAGAGTCAGGAGTTTTAGATGCTTTTGTCCTGCCATAATATGGGGATGGGATGTGTAGTGGTGATAGTATATTGTAGAAATGTGACTTCAGATACAGGTGTTGAGATAAGCTGAGAAAGTAGGCAAACTAGCTCAGGGTCATTTGTAAGAAAGTGTTTGGCAACAACAAAGAGAAAGGGACAGTATGTGGGGGGGGGGGAAGGAAAATGTGTTCATTAATTTTAATGAGTAAGAACGGAGCCTGCCTGAAATTTGAATTGTGTGTAGTTTAATTATGTGATTGTAATGTTTGGTGGTCACTTCTGATAATGACAGTCACCAGACCAGATCTATAGTTTGTTTAATAAATATCAGCCCCACAGAGTCAGAAAACACAAAAGATCCAAGTGCAAATCTTCCAGTAGAAAAGGCCAGAGTTCCTCTTCAAATTCTTTATCTTTCTTCTCTGGGTTGCTCATTCCCACATATAGTAGGAGACCATCTTTGGCACTTTGCACCAATATGGGAAAACATAATTTCAGACACTTGTAGAATTCAAGACACTGCCATGTTAGTCTGGAATATCAGTATGCAAAATGATCTTGTGGCACCTTTGAGTCTAACTATGCGAAAGAGGTTGTGGCATAACTCTGAAAGTCTACGAAAGCTTAAACTACAACATCTTTCACACAGGCTCAAAGGTGCTACTAGATCTCTTTGCATTTAGACACTTATGTCCAGGAAATCATACAGTATTAGAGCTCTCTTGCTTGCTATGGGACAAATATGTGGCTTCTTCAAAAGTAAAAGTGAAAGTAACAATCTTGATATTCAAGTTGGGGAGACTAGTCCATGTGGCCAGAGCCATTTAACAGTTTAATTTTTTTTTTCCTGTTCCCAAAGGGGAAAAATGAAAAGGCCTGAGCCACCATGAACCAGAAGTAGCTGAAAAGGGGCCTCAGGAAGAAATGTTTTAGAGTGGAATAATTCCTGGTAGCAGCCAACACAGTGGCAGGCTGGCTATGTGAGGCTTCAGTACAAAGGTCAGAACAAGCTCTCAGTTCCAGAACATTCTGGATACTGTTGTAATTTAATACATAAAAAGTGAATCAATTTATAGTTTTATTGTGGGTTTTTCGAGCTATGAGGTCGTGTTCTAGAAGAGTTTATTCCTGATGTTTTGCCAGCAGCTGTGGCTGACATTTTCAGAGAATCCTGGCATGGAAGAGAGTGGGGTATATAAAAATACATTTAGATTGTGCATATGATATTGCAATTTTAATTTTAATTTTGCTAGTTGTTTCTGTCACAACTATTAGCAAAACATTCAATGATATATGGGAATTACGATTGATGAGTATTAGTACAAAAAAGCATTTAAGTCAGGTTTATTGCTTATGCATTGTTAAGCATTATTAAGGATTCTGTGTGAAATGGGAGGAAGTCAATGGGGGGACACTATGAGTTACATCACTGGGTGACACCAATCCTAGGGACACCACTGATGCTAGGAAAGGTGGAAGGAAAGAGAAAAAGGGGAAGACCACATGCTAGATGTAGATGGATGGACTCCATCAGCGATGCAGTGGGCATGAATCTGCAAGAACTAAGGACAGGGAGTATTGGAGATGTCTCATTTACAGGGCAGCCATGAGTAGAGATCGACTTAGAATCATGGAATCATAGAGTTGGAAGAGACCACAAGGTCCATCCAGTCCAACCCCATTCTGCCATGCAGGAACTCTCAATCAAAGCATCCCTGACAGATGTCCATCCAGCCTCTGTTTAAAGACCTCCAAGGAGGGAGAGTCCATGCCCTTACTGTCAGGAAGTTCCTCCTGATGTTGAGGTGGAATCTCTTTTCCTGGAGCTTGCATGTATTGTTCTGGGTCCTGGAGTAGACCTTGGCACTGAGTTGAAATACTCAGAAGGACAGATTTAGTGTAAAGTTGAAGGCTTTCATGGCCGGCATCCATAGTTTTTTGTGGGGTTTTGGGGCTATGCGACCATGTTCTAGAAGAGTTTAACCCTGACATTTTGCCAGCATCTGTGGCTGGCATCTTTTTCCTCTTTTTCTCTGACGACACCAGACACAGATGCTGTCAAAATGTCAGAAACTAAACTCTTTTAGAACATGGCCACATAGACCCCACCAAAAAACCCACCAAAAAAACCCCTAGAGATTTAGTGATTTATGACTTTATGTGAAGGGAAGTCCTTTTATTTTGGGGCAAGGGGAGTGATTTGCTTTGTCGAGTTTGGGGGGCAGGTGGAGGGGCAAATGAGGTCTAGGGCTGAAAGGTTTCAAGGTCTGAAGTGTGATGCTGGTGTTGGGAGCATTGCCATGTCATGGTCCCCTCCCTCCCTCTCTCCCAGCCTTGCCTGAGTCATGGAAGGGGCCTAGGGCCAAGGCTGAGTGGGGCTTTGCTTTGTTGCAGGCAGTGGCTTCTGAGGCCTATCGCCACTTTGTGTCAGCCCTCCGTTCCCTCTGTGAGCCTTGGAGCCTTCTCTGCGCCCTGGTGCTGAACGGACAGCTCCTTCCTCCGAAAAGGGAAAAGGGAGGGAAGGCGAGCGCTCCAGCCCCGCAGGCCATGCTCTCCCTCCCTTCTCGCCTCTGGGGCAGCCTTTCTCTCCCTCCAGGCCGCCTCCCTTGCAAGAAGGACGCCTTTAGAAGGAGGAGAAGGCCTCCTCCTCTGCAGCTCCAAAGGAGCAGGGAAAGTGGGCCAGGAAGGCCAAGGCCAGGGAGGGAAGGCAGGCAGGCACCCCAGGAAAGGTAACTCCAGCCTCCAGCCTCCTTCCTGAGCTCCAAATCACGTTCCAGGAAGTATATCAGTGTCTGGGGGACGTACTAAGACAAATGGCAGTTCTTGCCCGCAGGGAATCATTGCAGAATACTTGGGCATAGGAACAGGACGTAGAGAGATCTTGCAGCCCCTTTGAGACTCACTGATAGAAAGATATCGGCAGCAGGAGCTGTCCTAGACTTCAGTCTACTTCCTCAGATGCATCTGCAGTAGACTTCCGTCTGGGAAAGCTCATGCTGCTAACTTCTTTCTTTCGGTGAGTTTCAGTGGGGCTGCAAGATCTCTGTACCTGCTGATTCTACAGACTGACACGGCTATATCTTTGAATTGTGCATAGGAAACAATCGGGGAATACTTTCTCATAGAGAATCTTTGGGGAATACTTGCCCATAGAGAAACCATCCTTTCCCATTGGGAGTCGTTGGGGAATACTCCCTGTGGGCAAGAATTTTTCCACTATTCTCTCTGGGCCAAGATGGTTTCTCTCTGGGCCAGCCCTGTCGTTTGTTTGAGGAGGTTCTAGTACCTGGAGGTGGGCTGCTCCCAGGGCCTTCAGGGTTTCCTGGCCTGTGAGTCCTTTGCACTGGAGTGGGGGGTCATGGGGGTCTCCAGGGGGAGCAAAGGCTGAACGGCCTCATTCTGCGGCGGAGGAGGGAGTCGGGAAGGGGCCTTTCTTGCTGCCTCTGGGAGGCTCCTTCTGGCGGAGGGAGGGGAGGGAAGGCGGCCTTGTCTGTCTGGGCAGCAGAAGGGCCCGCTTTCCCTCCAGGAGGGGCTTTGCTGGAGGCCTCCTCCTCCGACTTCTCGGCGGCGGCTCATCGCTTCCGACGCGGCAGCTCCTCAGCCTGGCCGCAGGGGCCTCCCCAGTCCCCACCCCAGACCCTCCGGCTCTGGGGATGCCTGGGGGCCCCTCCCCCTGACCCTCCCCTCCCCCGCCTTCCCAGGACAAGGAGGAGGCCCTGGGATCCACCTGGGAGAGACCTGCGCTTGCCTCCCTGCGCGCTGGGCCCCGGCGAGGCGTGGGGCGGCCTTCCTGAGGCGCTGCTGCGGCCCCTTCCTCCTCCTCCTCCTCCTCCGTCCCTCCCCTCCGCCGCGTCCCTTTGTACTTTCCCTCACGTGCCTCGGCTGCGGAGCCGGGAAGAGAAGAAGGAAGGCAGACGGGCAAGCAAAGGCTAAGGGAGGAAGGGAAGGGAGGAAGATTGAGAGAGGAAGGGAAGGCAGGCAGGAAAGGGCTAAGGGAGAGAGGGAGGAAGGCAGGCAAGCAAAGGCTGAGAGAGGAAGGGAAGGGAGGAAGGGGGAAAGAAGGGAAGCAAGGACCGAGAGAGGAAGGGTAGGAAGGCAGGCAGGAAGGGCTAAGAGAAGGAGGGAGGGAGGGAAGAAACAAGGGAGACAAGGGCTGAGAGGAAGGAAGGAAGGAAGGAAGGAAGGAAGACAACAGGCGAGGATCGAGGGAGGGAGGTTAAGAAGGGAGACAAGGGCCGAGGGAGGGAGCGAGGGAAGGCGGGGGTCGTGCCCTTGCCCCTCGGTCTGCCCAGGAGGGAGGGAGGGAGGGAAGGAGGGGGAGGATGTCGGAGGAGCAGCGCCGCCGGGGCCGCCGCCGGGTCCCGTGGGAGTCGGAGGGGGAGCTGCCGGTGTACCTGGCCCGCCCGGGCTCCACGGCGCAGACCCCGCGGCAGAAGTACGGGGGCATGTTCGCGGCGGTGGAGGGCGCCTACGAGAACAAGACCATCGACTTCGAGGCCTACAGCGTCGGACAGAAGGGCTCCCGCACCCCGCGCAGCGGCAGCCGCCACGAGGGCCTCGACGCCGCCTCCGCCTCCGGAGCAGCCGACAACAACAACGGCAGCGAGACCGGCAGCGAGGTCTCCGGCTCCGTCCTGAGCTCCCCCGGCGGAGAGGCCCGGGCCACCCTGGGCAAGGTGGTGGCAGCCCTCCTGGGACCCGACGGAGGGGAGGTAAGCCGGGAAAGGCCTTCTCCAGAAGCCCCCTCCCCATCTTCCCCCGCAGGAAGGAAGGCGGGCTGCTCCGGAGAGGAGGGTAGGGCCAGGGCCAGCGGTGGCAGGGACCATTGGAAGGAACCTCGTGACCAGTGCCACAAGTCAAAAAAGGCACGCTGGGAAAGGAGCCATGTGTCCAAAGGAGGGCGACTAAAATGGCGAAGGGTCTGGAAACCATGAAGCCCTATGAGGAACGACTCAGGGAGCTGGGGATGTTTAGCCTGGAGAAGAGAAGGTTAGGAGATGATATGATCGCCCTGTTTAAATATTTGAAGGGATGTCATATTGAGGAGGGAGCAAGCTTGTTTTCTGCTGCTCCAGAAAACAGGAAAAGAGACTCCCCCTCAACATTAGGAGGAACTTCCTGACAGTAAGGGCTGTTCGACAGTGGAACAAACACACTTCCTCAGAGTGTGGTGGAGTCTCCTTCCTTAGAGGTCTTTAAACAGAGGCTGGATGGCCATCTGTGGGGATGATTTTATTGTGATTTCCTGCATGGCAGAATGGGGTTGGACTGGATGGCCATTGTGGTCTCTTCCAACTCTATGATTCTATGTGGGAGAAGACTGGCTGGGCAATGGAGCCACTTCTCCAGAGGGCTGCTGGGCCTGGGCCTCTTTCCCTGGACACCTCCAGAAGGAGGGCTGGATGGACAGCTACCTGCTGGGGAGGCTCCAGGTGGTTGGAAGTCCCTCATCTTTAGGATTCTGTGATGCCAAGGGCTTGGTTTGACTCTGGGAGTTCTGTGGGACAAAGTAGTGTTCCTCCACAAGGGCTGCCTTGCTCCTCCTTAAAGGGTTCACCCAGGAACTCAATGGAGACAAGCAGTTCTCTTCTCAAGGCCTGAGGTGTACCAGCTCCAGCTTTGCTGAGCTCCAATGTGAAGTCGAAGGCTTCCACAGCCATTGGTGTTCATGGTTCTTTCAGACTATGAGACCATGTTCTAGAGGAGTTCATTCCTGACATTTCACCAGCAGCTGTGGCTGGCATCTTCAGAAAATGTTGGCATGGAAGAGAGTGGGGTATACATACTGTTGGATTAGAGGAAGCATGTTAATCTGTGTGTGTTATTTGAAAACACTGAAATTCTGGAGCATGCCAACAACTATCAGGTCAGAATGCACAAGGAAGCCATTGAAATCTTCTGTGAAGATGCCAGTCACAGATGCTGGTGAAACATCAGGAATGAACTCTTCTATAACATGGCCTTATAGCCCCAAAAACCCACAAAAAAAACTATTTGCTGAGTTCAACAGGACTAAGCAATGACATCTCTTTGATGAGAAACTTCTCAGATTTTCTGAAGTAGCTGAAATAGCTGAAAGGCTCAGCCATGGTTCAGTTAAGTTTGTGGAGAGCGGCACCACAGTTGCTGAGAAGGAAACCCAGTTTGGTGGGCTACCTAGTAACCTTGTGTAGAGCAGGCCGTTTGGCCTGCAGCTATCCTAGCATGGACGACTGAGAGCCTCAGACTTACACCATTGTGGTGGAAATGACCTACCTAGGATATTTTGATATATTCAGATGTTATTGATGACTGATATACATACATACATATAAATATCTATGTATATATAAATTATTGATAAGAGAGATGTCGTTGGTTAGTCCTGATGAGCTCAGCAAAGCTGGAGCTGTGACACATCAGGGCTTCAGAAGAGAACTGCTGGACTTCACAGGGATCCTGACTTTCTGATGGACAGGAGGAGCAAACAACCCCTTTGGCCACTAGCCTTTTTCTGCATCCTTTGATTTCTCCACTGCACCCATCACTGAGTCTGGAGAAGGGCAGCTTGGTCCCCCTGAACTCCTAGAACCAAACTAGCTCCTTAGAAGCAATAATGAGAATCGATTATATATCTATATCTCAGTAATTATGATATAGTATACACACACACACCTTAAAATCAAGCACTTTAAAGTGTTTAATCAGAACTGAAACTTCTCATAAATACATTGCTAAAGTATATGGCAATGCATGGTTGTGGTGCAAACACAGGAGAATTTGACAGTGGTTTGTGGCTTTCTGTGAGGCGCCAACCACACACTAAAATGATAAATGAAGAAAGGAAAGCAAGAGAATTTTATTGGCCAGAATCACCACTGGAGAGGTATTTGCTACTGGAGGCTTTTTTGTATTTTTTTTTTTATGAAACCAAGAATGTGATGCTTTTGACACATAAGTCTAAGTACTTAGTTATTGTCTAGTTCTGTAATGACCATGAGAAGAAGAATTATAAATTGAGGTAATGATCGTATCTTCTACTGCTCTTTTCAAGTCCAGGCTGACCTGTCAGCCAAGCTTGCAATAGAGCAGTGGTTGTCAGCCTGTGGCCCGTGACCCCTTTGGAGGTCAAACAACCCTTTCACAGGGGACAGCTAAGACCATCAGAAAGCACATATTTCCAAAGGTCCTAGGAACCAAGACACCGGTGGGGAGGGAGTCATCATAACATGAGGAACTCTATTAAAGGGTTGCGGCATTAGGAAGATTGAGAACTACTGCAATAGAGGAAAGATTGTGAGTCCAGTATCCCAGAACCATCTCACCAAATAGGCAATGGATTCACTTAGATGTTATTGCACTTCACAGCTCAACTCCCCCTCCTCGCACTCCCCAGACCTTGGCATCTGTGTTCTCTCAAAATTGTAGCCATAGTTGAGACTCCTGTTTAGGCATCTTGGCACATTCCCTATGTTTTTCAGTCTTTTGGTACAAACATGTGCTTGGTGAACTTATGTTACACTTTGATTATGAGTTTTTGCATGGTGAGGTTGGACTGGATGGCCCTTGTGGTCTCTTCCAACTCTACAATTCTATGATTCTATGATTGCGATAGAGTGGAGAAACACGATCAAAAACAGATTGTAAGGATACATTTGGAAGAAGTGCCTGAAATTTTCAGCACTACTTTCTCTCCATGTGATTGTCATCAAGACACAATGGGAAGTTTTCTGTAATGTCCTGGCACATACATGGCAGTGCATGGTTGCAGAGCGAGCTAAGAAGATACATGGGTTGAGGCAGGTGAAAGCCGCTTCATGTACCATGGGCTACTTCAAGTTGCCTCCCTGTTTTGACTACTTCATCTGGCAAGCTGTACTGTATGTACCAATCCGTCATCGGTTGGCTTCCACAGTACATTTTCTCTCTCCACCACTGGCAAAATTCCTAGTGCATCTTGGAGACTAAACATACACAAATAAATGAAGTGAATAAATAACGATATGAGCCAAGCCAAATGTGGAAGCAGAATGGCAACTATGTGGTGGTCCTGGTGCTATTCAAATAAGAGAGCAGGAAAGGATGAAGTGAGTTAATATTGTGTTCCAAACTACTAATTTGCAAATGTCTTAGACTAAGACTTTAATGTCTGCCATTAGAAATGACACACAGTTTAAAATTTGGTTGGCATGAAAGAGAGTCCTTTTTAGATTGTAAGCCCGAGGGCAGGGATCCGTCTAACTAAAAAGATTGCATGTACAGCGCTGTGTAAATTTACAGCGCTTCATAAATAAAGGTTAATAATAATAATAATAATAATAATAATAATAATATTTTTGTCACAGAACAGACAGGAATATCTGTTAAAATGGAGTGCACAATTTCTGGAGAGATATAGAGCAGCAGTTCTCAACCAGCCTTTAGCTGTGAGCAGAGAACACACATGATGGCTGCAGGTATGTCCACAACATCAGCCATTGTGCAGGTATCATCTTTTGCCGTGGTTGTCGCCACACTATAAAATGCATATTTAAGGGCCACTTCCTAAAAGTTCTCCTGGTCCGAGCTATTTGTATTGCTTTTCTCACCTTAGTATATTGTAAACATTCAGGGGTACCATCAGTGTTACCTTTATTGGCCAACTGAAATGTACAATATACTTGTTGCAAGCTTTCAAAGCTCCATGGGCTTCTTCATTAGGCAAGATGTTACAAACCAAACAGGAGAGAAGAAAACAATTGAAGATGTTAGTGAGATGGCTGCATGTTGTTTCAGTTCTTAGTAAAGATGTTATGATGGGGAGGATATGGGAGCCCTCCCCATCATACCATCTTTACTAAGGACTGAAACAACATGCAGCCATCTCACTAACATCTCCAATTGCTGTTTTTTCCCATTTGGATTGTAACCTCTTGCCTGATGAAGAAGCACATGGAGCTTTGAAAGCTTGCAGCAAGTATATTGAACATTTTGGTTGGCCAATAAAGGTATCACTGACCTGTTACAAATGGGCACCCTAGTACTAGGGTTAGAAAGGGGCATCCTTTCCAGACGCCTGTAACCCTAGTACGCGCTTGGCGCGTACAAATGGCGGCGTCCGTTCTACACGGGCGCCGCCATCTTGACGTAGCAAATGCTAATTGTCTGCACATTGCACGACATTAATGATGTCGTGAGTGCACCATTGGTGCCTTGTGGCATCATTAGCGCGCCACAAGAAGAAGCTGCATTTTGTTTGTTTGTCCTATCCTGTCCAGGTGATATGATAGCCCTGTTTAAATATTTGAAGGGATGTCATATTGAGCAGGGAGCAAGCTTGTTTTCTGCTGCTCCAGAGAACAGGACCTGGAGCAATGGATGCAAATTCAGGAAAAGAGATTCCACCTCAATATTAGGAAGAACTTCCTGACAGTAAGGGCTGTTTGACAGTGGAACACACTCCTTCCTCGGAGTGTAGTGGAGTCTCCTTCCTTGGAGGTCTTTAAGCAGAGGCTGGATGGTCATCTGTTGGGCATGCTTTGATTGGATTTCCTGCATGGCAGAAAGGTTGGACTGGATGTCCCTTGTGGTCTCTTCCAACTCTATGAAAATATGATTCTATGCCTCCTGCTTCTGGTTGGACAGGCTTGGCAGGCTTCAGAAGGACCCAAGGGAGAGTGAGTTGAAAGAGGGCACCCTGGGCAAAAGGATTCAAAGATATAGCTATGTCAGTCTCTAGAATCAGTCTGTAGAGAGATCTTTGAGACTCATTGAAAGGAAGAAGTTGGCAGCAGAGGCTTTCCTAGACTCCAGTCTACTTCTGATGCATCTGAGGAAGTAGACTGAAGTCTATGAAATGCATCTAGAGGAAGTAGAGATTCTGGATGTTGTAGTTTTTTGGCCCCACAACATACTCCAACTCCCAGAATTCCATAGCCTTGAGCCAGGGCAGTTCAAGCTGTGCCAAACCGAGTTATTTCTCCAGTGTGGATTCAAGGCATGTTGATCAGGACTAGGATTAAGGACGGATGGGGCTGGCCCTTTCTATGATGAGGGTCTCCAGCTTTTCCTTTCGTTCGGCGGTGCCTGGTTCTCCTTTGGGCTGGGAGGCCTGGTCCCTCGGGGCCCGGGGTCCTCTCCTGGGTCAGGGCTGGGAGTGGGGAGGGTCTTCCGGCGGAGGGGGGTCCTTTTCCGGGGGTGCGCGCTCCCGCCCAGACACCAAGGCGGCCTCCCTCTCCTTCTGGGGCGTTGAGCCCCTCGCTTTGTCCCCTCTTCCTCCTCCTCCTCCTCTTCCTCCGCCGGCATGTCGGGCTTCCAGGGCAAGAAGAGCATCCCTCGCATCACGGTCAGCCAGCCCCAGCCCCCCTCTCTCCCGCCCCCCCTCCTCCTGCTGGGCTGGGCCTGGAGGGGCTGCTGGGCTTGGGGCTGCTCCCTTGGGGGGCAGCGGAAGGGGCTCCCCTGGGCTCCGGGCCTCTCCTGGGACTGGCAGGGGCTGGGGGGGGGGGCCTGCCGGCCTCCGACCCCGCTCTTGCTGCGCCCCTCCTCCTCCTCTTCCTCCCAGGAAACAAAAGCGGGCGGGGCCCAGTGGGGGGGGTCCCAGGGCTCCCGGGGAAAGAAGGCAGGGGAGGAAGGGGGCAGCTCTCCCCTCCTCCTCCTCCTCCTCCTGCCCCCCTTCGGCCCAGAGGCAACCAATGAGTCCCAGGGGCGCTGGAGGCAAGCAAAGACCCCGCCAGGGCTCCCGGGGGGCTGGGGGCCCTCTCGGCCTCTTCCCTAGCTAGCAGACCCCGAGGAGGAGGAGGAGGCCGGCGGAAGTCGGGGCCGCCCTGCCCAGGTGTGGGGCCCTGGGCGTTTTCGGAAGGGTCTTTGGCAAGGAGCCGGTCTCCTCCGGAGGGGGAAGAGGGGCCATGGTCTGCATTGATAATGGGGCGGACTAAGACAAAGGGCAGCACTCGCCCAGGGAGAAAGCCTCCTTGCCCCAGAGAACCAGGGGGATTGCTTGCCCCACCCAGGGCAAGAGAGGCATGGCTTCTTTCCGAGGGGTGCAGGGGATCTTGCACAGCGAGCAGGAGGCAAAGGATTGAATGGAAGGAACAGGAAGAGAAGCTTTCTTAGTCGTCCTCTGGAAACTCCCATCCCCTCACTTGAAAGACACCCAAGCAAACATCCCTCAGCGATCCCCTTATACCACCATGTCCCCTCCACTCCCAAGTCTATTGAGGAAACGTCATAACCAGATCTAATGACATCCCCAATGACATATTAGATCGAACATACATAGGATAGACTTGGATCCAATGACATATCGGGGGACTTTCACATGCTTATGCTGTATTGTGATTTGTGCCATACTGTGCCAGCAATGCCCTCCACATTGGGCAAATAGGCCAGATCCTGTGCCAGAGGATACATGGGCATTGGGAACACTTCAATTTTCCTGGGCATTCCATCTTGGACCTCAGAAAAGTGGTCCTTGAACAAAAAGACTACAAAGGAAGATTGGAAAGAGAAAGAGCAGAACGGGAGTATATCAACAAATGTCAGTCCATCGGCAGTGGGTTGAACAGAGAAGGACAGGATTGGTGCAGATGTGATAAGGATGACTTCAGGATGGGGTAAGGATAGGAGCAATATCTCCTTACCCCATGTGTAATCTCCAGTGCTTTCCTGACACGCTACACGCACCATAACACTAGCTATTCTCCCAGCCTAATGGGGCTCTCTTGGCCAGTTCATCACATCTTCTTTTTGGCTCCCACACTTACATCCCAATATTCATTTGTATGGTTATCTACTAACCTTGGCTTCAGGTAACAACCTTGCTTTGTCCCCCAATGACCATTATTAAAAACTGAATTTGTCACCTCATCTCTACACTCACAAAGTTTTGCATTCATAGAAGCATAGAAGAGACCCCAAGGGCCATCCAGTCCAACCCCATTCTGCTATGCAGGAAATCTCAAAGCATCCCAAACAGATGGCCATCCAGCTTCTGTTTGAAGACCTCCTAGGAGGGAGACTCCACTACACACCGAGGGAGTTTGTTCCACTGTCAAACAGCCCTTACTGTCAGGAGGTTCCTCCTAATGTTGAGGTGGAATCTCTTTTCCTGGAGCTTGCATCCATTGCTCCGGGTCCTTTTCTCTGGAGCAGCAAAAAACAAGCTTGTTCCCTCCTCAATGTGACACCCCTTCAAGTATTTAAACAGGGCTATCATATCACCTCTTAACCTTCTTTTCTCCAGGCTAAACATCCCCAGCTCCCTAAGTCGTTCCTCATAG
>NC_056526.1:99459338-99509491 GCF_019175285.1 Sceloporus undulatus
CCTGGAGCTTGCATCCATTGCTCCGGGTCCTTTTCTCTGGAGCAGCAAAAAACAAGCTTGTTCCCTCCTCAATGTGACACCCCTTCAAGTATTTAAACAGGGCTATCATATCACCTCTTAACCTTCTTTTCTCCAGGCTAAACATCCCCAACTCCCTAAGTCGTTCCTCATAGAGCATGGTTTCCAGACCCTTCACCATTTTGGTCGCCTTCCTTTGGACACGCTCCAGTTTCTCAATGTCCTTTTTGAATTGTGGTGCCCAAAACTGGACACAGTATTCCAGGTAAGGCCTGACCAAAGCAGAATAGAGTGGCACTATTACTTCCCTTGATCTAGACACTATACTTCTATTGATGCAGCCTAAAATCACATTGGCCTTGTTAACTGCCGCATTGCAATGTTGACTCATGTTCAACTTGTGGTCTACTTGGACTCTAAGATCCCTTTCACACGTAGTTTCATTCAGCCAGGTGTCACCCATCCTATATCTGTCCATTTCATTTTTCTGCCCTAAGTGGAGTATCTTACATTTCTCTGTGTTGAAGTTCATTTTGTTAGCTTTGGCCCAGCTTTCTAGTCTATTCAGGTCATTTTGAATTTTGATCCTGTCCTCTGGGGTATTAGCCACTCCTCCTAATTTAGTGTCATCTGCAAATTTGATAATTATTTCTCCAATAATGTCATCCAAGTCATTAATACAGATGTTTAATAGCACTGAGCCCAGAACAACCCTGTGGCATTCCACTGGTCACTTCTCTCCTATGGACACTCTCACACAGAGACTGCTATATAGGTCTGTCCCTAGGCTGTCCAGTCCACCAAATGTATCTGAAGAAGTAGGCTTAAGGCTATGAAAGTTCATGCTAGCAACATTCGTCTTTCAGATAGTCTCAAAAGGTGCTGCAAGATCCCCTTGGATACTAATTTTCCACATTAACATGGCTATGTCTTTGAATTCTATCAGTAACATGGTTAGGGAAGCCAGTTTTGTTCAGTATAGTGCAATGTCAGGGGAAAAGTTTCTTGGACAGAAGAATGGGATCATCTGACCATTTCTTCTGTGGAGATACATACCCAGCATCAAGGTGGAAACTTATAATCAGGTTATATAACCAGTTATGCAGTAGCAGAAACTATAGATGCCCACCCCACCTGGGCACAGCAGATCAACTTTGGGAAAATTGGAAAGATTTTTAATTGACACATAATAATAATAATAATAATAATAATAATATTTTTATTTTTATACCGCCCTTCCATAGATCAGGGCGGTTCACAGCAAATATCAATAAAACACAACATATACATTCAGGTTAAAACAATTACACAGCAGCAAAATAAAACAGAATAAAACCCCCGTTAGCCAGTCCTCTTTGCCACAGAAGAGGAAGGGAGGCCCACTGGACTTTAGTCGGGGAATGCCATCTGAAATAGAAAGGTTTTTAGGTCCTTTCTAAATTGGGCCAGGGAGGTGGCCGAGCGGAGCTCTGTGGGCAGCGTGTTCCAAAGGGCCAGGGCGGCGATGGAAAAAGTCTTCCTCGTGGTAGAGGTCAACCTAGCCCCTGGCACCCTAAGTAATTGCTGCCCAGATGTTCTGAGGGTGCGGGACGGAATGTACGGGGAGAGGCGGTCCTTCAGGTATCCTGGGCCCAAGCCATTTAGGGCTTTATAGGTCATTACCAACACCTTATATTGTGCCCGGAAGCGAATAGACAGCCAATGCAAGTCTTTAAGCATCGGTGTAATATGGCTGGCCCTGGAAGTTCCAGTGACCAGCCTGGCTGCCATATTCTGTACCATTTGTAGCTTCCGGGTTTGGTATAAGGGTTGCCCCATGTAGAGTGCGTTGCAGAAATCCAATCTCGAGGTTACCAGAGCATGTACTACCGTTTCAAGGTCCCTCTGGGCCAGGTATGGGCGCAGCTGGCGAATGAGCCGAAGCTGATAACAGGTGTTCTTGACCGTCGCATTCACCTGAGCAGTCAGGTGAAGCGACGAGTCAAGAAGCACCCCCAGACTGCGCACGGAGTCCTTCACAGGGAGCGTGACCCCGTTCAGGACAGGTGGAACTACCGCCATTCCTGGACCAGGGGAACCTATCACTAGTACCTCCGTTTTCTCTGGATTCAACTTGAGTCGGTTTTCCCTCATCCAGCCCATTACTGACTCCAGGCACGCCACGAGAGGAGAGACGCCATCCTCAGTCACTGCATCAGTCGGAGACATAGAGAAAATTATTTGGGTGTCATCAGCGTACTGATAACCCCGCGCTCCATGTCTCCGGATGATCATAATAATAATAATAAATTTTATTTGTATACCGCTTTTCCATAGATCAAATCTGTTTACAGACCATATAAAAACCATTAAAAACATCTCATAAAAATAGATAAAATCCACTAATACAAATTATACAAAATCTGAACACAATCATTCAACAGGGTAAGGCAGAGAATCGATGGGAACGGGAATACACAGCTTCATTTTTCAGGGGGGAAGGCTTGACAGAAGAGGAAGGTTTTGAGCCTCTTTTTAAATGTTACCAGGGAGGTCACTTGTTAAAGTAAGGAAGGTGGACCCTAAGGGTCAGAAGATGTAGATAGAAATAGGCCTGGAGCATCTGGGTAGTGACTGGATGTCACAGAGACGTGTATACATTAAATGCAAGTTGAAACTATTTATACTGCAACCTATTTCTGGTTTTGCTAATGGTTTGCTTCTTCTAAAATCCCAGTAATATTCTGTTTATACAATATGAGAACCACCAAACTGAACAGAGGCTGTCAGTGATACATGGCAAGAGACTCAGCTTGGGAAAGTTTCCTGGTTTTGCTGCCTGCTTGAAGCTGCTAAAATGGTGGGTTAGCATACATCTTGCAGGCCCAAGGAGTCAAGTGTTGGGTTACATATTGCTATATTTTATTCTTTTCTACATAAGTTTTGGTAATAGTTTTCAGAAACTAAAGTGGCACTTTGAAGCACATGCTAAAGCATAAACATTAAAGGCAATGACTCAGAAGATATCAAAACACATGTGTATCACAATACAACTAATCAAAATTAAAAGACAGTGATTAAAATCAGCATAAGAAGTGTTGAAAGATTTGAACCTGCAATGAAAAAGAGCACTAGAGAGCATGTCTTCTGGATTTTGGGAGCGGGAGAAGTTTAATGATAGAAGAGAGCAAAAAGATGGTTGAATAAACTTGTCATGCAACAGAAGTAAATCATTCTGTCAACATTGTTGGTATTGGTCCTTGTTGTTAAAAGGAGTTAGGAACCTGTGACTCCCAGAGGTTAGAAAGTTATTTTAGAACAAGTATGAGAATCATGAAATGCTCCAGGTCTTGCTCTGCAACTCCTAGTATTCCTCACTATTGATGGGTAGGGCACATTTGGAAGCCTGCATAATTCACATCCCTGTTTAAGATGAATAAGCATAATAGTATGACCCGTGTTCAGGCAATGTGATGCTCTAGGACCTCCCCTGTGCCTCCAGATTTCTTTTGATTATTTGTATCCCGCCTCTCCCTGTATTGGATCGAGGTGGGTAACAACAAACATAAGAACAATAAAAATAGAACAACAAACCACAAGTAAAAACATAGCAAAGCATATATAATCCAATTCACTATCTCCCTCCCACCCTAAAATAGCATTAAAAACAATATTTCCCAACTGGAGAGTGAACATTCTGAGGAGGTCAATTTGGGAATGCCTGCCGGAAGGGATCCCTGATCACTGTCAGTGCTGGTTGAAATTCATGGGAATTTGAGTCCTTCTGCTGTTTGATAAACTGAGCCTTTTACTGTTGATCTGTATGATTTATAGTTGTATGTCAGTTTAATGACTTAATTTTCTTTTCACTGTTTCTGTTTCTCCATCCCTTCAGAGTGATCGCCTGCTCATTAAAGGTGGACGAATTATCAATGATGACCAATCCTTCTATGCAGATATCTACCTGGAAGATGGGCTTATAAAGTTAGTTTTAGAACACTGATTTTTTTTTCTTGGCATGTGTAGTGATGCAAGAAGTCCTTCATAGTATTGTAACCTGCTTTACATATTTAAAGTCTCTTAACAACTGCATTTAGTAACCATTACAAGTTTTTCTTTTTGTTTTTATTGTTTTTTACTGGAATTGTTAGAGGTGCAGATGACCTGGGCCTAAAGTTTAAAATCCAGGAGCTAAAGTTTGTTGCTGGTAAAGAAAGAACAGCACAAAAACAGTTAGTTGAGGAATAACTCCCAATCAGAGAATATCCATTAATCATGATGGAAATGTTAGGGTCAGGTATATTTGTCAATTTTTGGCCAAAATCTACAGTACCTCCAGTGTTGTCAGTACAGCCTTGGGTTGATGATGAAGAAAGTGACAGTAAGACCACTGAGCGTTTATCATAAATCTGTAGTGTGCATTTGTCGTAAACTGAGCAACAAGATCTCTAGAGGTCAATGGTTTCTTTCTGTAGCAGAAAAGTTTGGCTATACATGTGCATTTGTGGAGGAAGAAGCCTAGGATCCCTGCCCTAGGCTTCTCCCTACACACACACGTATACACCAGTGAAGAATATCTAACTGTGGATCAACAAGTTTCTTCTCTGCTTCCCATCATCCAGTGGCTAAGGCTTGCTAGAGAGGTTAAGGGCTTTTGGGGGCCTGTCCGTAGCAAAAGGAAGAAGAAGGAAATGACAAAGCCATTGTGTGGAGAAGCTGGTGAAATATTAATGGGACAGAGAAAAGGTGGAATTATTCAATACCGACTTTGCCTCAATCTTCTCATAAAAGAAAAAGGGTGCTCAGCCGGAGGAACATTGAGCAGATAATGAAGTAGGAGAAATACAGCACAGAATAAGTGAAGTGATAGTACAGTAATATCTGGTTATTTTAAATGTCTGTAGGGACAGATAAACTACATCAAAGGATATTAAAAGTACTGGCAGAAGTAATCTCAGAGTCACTGACAATAATCTTTGAGAATTCCTGGAGAACAGGAGGACCCAGCAGACTGGAGGAGGTCAAATGTTATCCTCATCTTCAAAAGGGGGGGGGGGGGGAGGACCCAAACAATTTCCACCCTGTTAGCTTGACATCAATACCAGGAAAGATTCTAGAGCAGCTCATTAAACAGAGAGTCTGTGAGCATTTAGAAAGGAATGCCATAATTGCAAAAAGTAACAAGGGTTTCTGAGAAACAAGTCAGGCCAGACTAATCTGATAAAACTACAATATTTTGATTAAATTACCAGCTTGTTAGATGAAGGGAAGTAAGGGAAGATGAAGTAAGTCTTTCTACAAGGTCCCCACCAATATTCTTGAGGACAAGCTAATTAAATGTGGGCTAGACAATGCACTTATTAGGTAGATTTGTGATTGGCTGACTGGTTGAACCCAATGGCTCTTCTTGGAGAGAAGTGACTAGCAGAGTGCCACAGGGGTCTGTCTTGGGCCCAGTGCTATTCAACATCTTTATCAGCAACTTGGATAAAGGAATAGAGGGCATGGTTATCAAATTTGCAGATGACACCAAATTAGGAGGAGTGGCTCATACCCCAGAGGACAGAATCAAAATTCAAAATGCCCTTAATAGATTATAAAGCTCAGCCAAATCTAACAAAATGAATTTCAACAGGAAGAAATGTAAGGTTTTGCACGTAGGCAGAAAAAACAAAATGCATAGGTACAAAATGCATAGGATCAGGGACACCTAGCTTAACAAGACAGTATGTGAAAGGCATCTAGGAGTCCTAGCAGACTACAAGTTGAACATGAGTCAACAGTGTGATGTGGCAGCTAAAAAGCCAATACAATTCTGAGCTGCATCAATAGAAATATAGTGTCTAGATCAAGCAAAGTAATAGTAGCACTCTATCCCATTTTGGTTAGGCCTTACCTGGAATACTGTGTCCAGTTTTGGGCACCACAATTCAAAAAGGATGTTGGCAAGGTGGGGGGTGTCCAAAGAAGGGTAACCAAAATAGTGAAATTTCCAAAAACCATGCCTTATGAGGAGAGACTTAGGGAGCCGGGTATGTTAAACCTGCAGCAGAGAGGGTTAAGAGGTGATATGATAACCCTGTTTAAATATTTGAAGGGACATCATGTTGAGGATGGAGCAAGCTTGTTTTCTGCTGCTCCAGAGTCAATGATATGGAGCAATGGATGTAAGCTATAGGAAAAGAGATTCCACCTAAACATTAGGAGGAACTTCCTGAAAGTAAGAGCTGTTCAACAGTGGAACACACTCCCTTGGAGAGTGGTGGAGTCTCCTTCTTTGGAGGTTTTTAAACAGAGGCTAGATGGCCATCTGTTGAGGGTGCTTGAATTATGTGTTCCTTCAAGGCAGGGGGTTGTACTATGATTCTGTGATTATATGATGATGCTTCCTTTTGATTTTACATGTTTTTTTTTGTATTTTTATTTTAATATAGTGTATTGAATAAATAGGATTATGATTATTAACAAATGTGTCATTTTATTATTTTTAAGGAATACACTAATATATATATATATATATATATATATATATCAGTTTCATCATAGATCTAATATTCCAAGTCCTTAAAAAAGAGGACCACAATTCTAATTTTCAAAAATGAAGCAATTTAGCCACCAGCTTCAAATCCACTCTTCCATATGATCCTTTATTTTGGAATTCTATGACTCAGCTCTGATGCAGGCAGGACTTTAGATTTTAAATTGAAGAAGCCACCACTAGATGGAGCTTGGTAGCTTCAGTTTCATTTCTGCTTCAGCTCTGAGCAGTCGCACACCTCTCGGCTCTGCCTTTCTCCCTGCTTTCTCTACCAAACCCCCCCCCCCGAAAACTCCTTTTCCATCATCCTCTGTCCTCCTTTCCTGCGCTGCCCTTTCCCTCTCTCCTTGCCACACCAGTCCAGTGCTGCCGGGAGACCGGGACTATGTCGGAGGCGGGGGACCTCGAGGACAGCCCCGGCATGTCTGGGGATTCGGAGGTCCCTTCACGGGGCCAGCCCAGATGCCCCATGACCTCCAAGGACAGAGGAGAGCTTCTTGGCTCCAGGGCACATTTTGTTAAAGAAAGGTTACTTCAAATTCATTTCAATTTGATTTTCCTCTACATTTTCAGTAACCTGTCACCAAGTATTTAATGTTAGTTGCGACCCTAGTCTTTCTTTGGGGTATGTGTTTTAATGTTTGTTTATTCTGTGATTGTTCATGGCCATTTAAAATGTTCCTATTAACCATTCATTAGAAGAAATAACATCTTCTAATTTACGTTAGATTTCATGTATCTACAGAATATTATTAATCAGAAAAAATGATAATACTTTTTATCGTGTACATTTAATTTTTCTTTAAGACATTTGAATGTAGAAACATTACCTTCCTCCTCCCAAAAAATCTATAACCATTATCACATCTTTTGCTCCTGTTTAGATATATCACCTGATATATTTATTTCATTAGTTTTTTTCATTATATTATTTGTGCAACCCATGATCTGTACTTTACCCAAATCTTAAAGATACTCTTGACATAAGAGTTTCTTAACAATGTAATCATATCTGGATTTTCTTTCTGGCACCATAATCCCTTAAGGCATTAAACTAGAAATTAAACTTCCTAATTGGTTCATAATTTCAAAACCTGTTTAAGACAGTCTCAAATATTTACTTATCTACAGGCGTCATAAGATTTTGAGGGGAAGGTATGAGGAGCATTTCTTTGACCAAATAACATATTATTCCATTTTTGCCATTCTTTCAGTGTTTAGCCTTTGGGGTGCAAAGCTGCATTACCCAATAGAAAAAGAACTTTCAGATGTTCATTATAATTTTAGAGACATTTCTCATTCATCCATGGTGTTTCAACTCTATCCCTTCACATTTGTCTGAGTTTGGTGAAATAATTTATTATTCCGTTCTACAATTTCTTCAATGCTTTTTAATGTTCCCAAATATTTTATTCCTGGTTTGTGTTGTATTTTAGACTGTTAATTGTTTTTCATAGACAAGAACATGCAGTCTTTGGAAGAGGGATATAGCTAGAGGGCAGTTTCCGTATCAAAAACAGTTGATATGGAAATATTTCAGCACCCTCTTACATGCAGTCACCCTAAATATGGCATTGGGCAGTAAACCCTTGAGAACCACAGTCAATTCCAATTTGAGGACACTGAGCCAGATACCAGTGGTTTGACTTGGACTTTTATGTGGTGGACTAGCTCCATTATTTAAGGGTTTCAACATTACTTTATGATTGTTGCGCACGGTGAAGGTTGTAGCTCTGTCATCATTATTTTTTATCCACAAACTATCATTTACCTTTGATTCTACAATCTATAGAAGGGATATTAATGAATCCTAGTTGTTGACTGTAATATGCACTGTTGAGTACAGGTATACAGTAAAGTACTTCCTTCACTGTACAGACCTGTTTGAACTACTTATATATTAAATGTGTATGTTAACATTACAGATGCGATAGCCACCTGTATTCAAAATATGTGGATAGAGTTCCATGTCTTTAATGTGAATGGAATTAATTTTGTTTTCTAAGTGATTAGTTGGGATTGTTAAATTCTGAGCAGCCACACCACAATGACACAACTGTTTCTTCAAATAAGCAGTATCCAATAGCAGCAGTACCTGCATGCTTCTAGGGTTTACTATAGAACAGAGAAGCCTCATCCCCCCAGGCCTATTCTGTCCAGTTATGCGTTTCATTGCCCCTTGAAGCTGTTATCCCCTGAAGCAGAGAGGTTTCCCTGTGTGCTGTTTTAAGAAATCTCTCATTTACATACCCCCTTCCAGGTTGGGTCCACAGACTGGAGCCAATTTTAAAATTGTGGCCCAGGATGACAGATGTTGGAATTAAGGATCAAGGTGCTTTTGTGCAGTGTTCCGACCAGGAGATTACAGCCCTTCTACATGTAAATCCATTTCTGATCTTCTTGCAGTCTGTTTTAGAGACTAGAGTCTTGAGCAGACAGGGCAAAAGGAGTGGCCAAAGGCCACTCACACCTCAATTACTGTGGGACTGTGGCGGCCAGACACCACAGTTCCGAGGCCAGCTGTTGCTGGGGTCCTGAATGGGCTGGGTTTGGGCAGCCCCAGCGCTGCTTCCACATGGTTTGGGGGGGTACATCATCTAAATGACATGCCCACAACATGGCCTCATGACAGGCCTTTTGGCCCATCTGTTTTGGGCCATGGAGTTAATTGTATAACTTTTAGAAACTATATCAATATTTATGTAATGCTATGTTAAGCACACAAATTCAACCCAGATAATGAGAAAATAGAAATAGAATAAGAATTCTCATACCTGGGATCAAACATTGATAGGAACAGGGACTGCAGCCAGGAAATCAGAAGAAGATTAAGTATGGGGAAAGAACTGGAAAAAAAATCCTGAAATGCAAAGATACACAACAGAACACAAAAGTTAGAATAATAGAAGCCATTGTATTTATATTACCATGTAGCAATGTAAGAGCTGGATAGTTAAGAAAGATGATAGGAAGAAAATAAATTCATTCAAGATGCGGTGCTGGAGAAGATTTCTGAGGATTTCATGGACAACCAAAAAACCCAAACAAAACAGAAAAGAAAAGGGTCCTAGAGTAGATAAAGCCAGAAATCTCCTTGGAAGCCAAGATGACAAAACGTAGGCTGTCGTACTTTAAACACATCATGAGAAGGGAGGACTCAATGGGAAAAAAAACTATAATGCTAGGAAAGGTGGAGGTAAGTAGAAAGAGAGGAAGACTGCATGCTAGATGGATGGACTCTATTAAGGAGGTCATGGGTACGAGTTTACAGGAACTAAGCAGAGCAACGGAGGACAGGGTCACAATGAGTTGAGAGCAGTTAACAGCGACAAATGTTAAATACTAGAACTGTTGCTTATATTTGTGATCTTCAAGATTGTTATTATTGTTTCTATGCAAAGTAAGGCATATCTCTTCCCTTTTTCTTGTTAGACAAATAGGAGAGAATTTAATTGTTCCTGGTGGAGTGAAAACCATTGAGGCTAATGGGCTAATGGTTATCCCTGGAGGTATCGATGTCAATACTTATCTACAGAAGCCCTCTCAAGGCATGACAGCTCTTGATGATTTCTATGTAGGCACAAAGGCAGCTTTAGCAGGAGGCACTACTATGATCAGTAAGTATTTGGAAGAAGCCATCATTTATAATGGAAAAACTAAGAATATATCAATCCATAATATAATTATAGAAGAACTTGTTTGCCTTTTCCATGTGAGACACTGGATCCAACAGTAGATGAAAAGAGATTATCTAGACTACAGATGGCCATCTTTTGCCCTGCAGATGTTTTGAACTACATCTCCCATAATAACATAGTATTGGCTCTGTTGGCTAGGACTGGAGGGAATGGATGGTCAAAACATCTGAAAGGTCACAGGTGCCCATCCCTAGTCAAGGTTGAGGAAGAAGCACAAGCTGCCAAGCAATGAAAACACAGTTTATAACAGCAATTCTCAACATGTGGGTCATGACCCCTTTGGGGGTCGAATGACCCTTTCACAGGGGTCGCCTAAGACCATTGGGAAACACATATTTCCTATGCTCTTAGGAACCGAGACACCGCTCCTCTATGGCTGGGGTCCCCACAACATGAGGAACTGTATTAAAGGATCGCGGCATTAGGAAGGTTGAGAACCACTGTTCTAGAACAATGCCTCCTGAGTATGTTCTCTGGTGCCTCTGAAGCTACATAAACTTGAGGCCAGAAAGAAGCTGATCCTGTACAGGCTTAACCTTCTTCATGTGGCTGATCCTTAGCTGACTTAAAGGCTGTTAGTTCTAGCACATTGCTGGGGGAAGGCATAGCTCAGAAGGGCTTAACAGCTGTCCTGAGTGCAAGGTGGGAGGTGAGTGTTCTCATGTGTTGTAATGCATCAGAACCAATACATCTCAGTGCAGTGGAGTTCTTGTTTGTCTTTCCTTTGTGCTGTGGAGCCTGAATGTTATGACATTCACCTCCCCATGAAGGGAGTGGGTGGAGCCACACAATGCTATTGAGTAAAAGATGGTGTAAAATCCAATTGAATATTTTAAAACTGGAAATAAAAACAAAATATCCTGAGTTTCCTGTAGTCTGTTTCTCTTTTGGCAACACTTGGTTATAGTACTGCTTATATAATTTAATTGTGATGTTAGGTAAATTGTAAATGTTTTGTATTTCTATCTGTATAATAATATTAGATGATAACTATGATTAGAAAAATGTAGGAAAACTAAGTAACAAAGTTTTGCTCAGGTAGTGCTGCTGCAGCTAATCCCTGTTTGCCATATTCTCGAACTGGGAGGGAGAATCTTTGTACTTTATAAACCCAGACATAAAAAGCAAGGTAAGAATAAAGCAACATGGAGGGGGAGTGGGGCAGTGAGTCAGTCAAAAGACAGTTCAACTAGATATGTGTTGTATAAGAACAGGCTTAGATAAATTTCATTATTTTCTCATCTTGCCCACATGACAGGACACAAGTCACAAATCGCAACATCCAATGGAGCTGTGTTCTCTTTCATCCCGTGCCTTATTCTGTCATGGTGATAGGGGTGTCTTCTTGACAGAAAGTTCCTTAGAATTAGTTGCCAAGCTTGCCAACTTTGTAACAAGAGTTAAAAAAAAAGGTTACCTGTCCATGTGGTGCAAATGGGGATGGGGGGAAGAAGATAACTTCAAATTAACTGAATTGTGAGTTTGTAATACTTTTTTCCAATGCCTTTCAAAACAATGTCCTAAATGAAACCAAGTTTTATGACCTGCTTTGTTTGATGAACAGTGGTTTGCTGTGCATCTGCAGTTAAAATCAGTTTTGAAGAAAATGCTGAATAATGAATGGGTCTTCATTTTCATTGCAGTTGATCATGTCGTTCCTGAACCTAGTTCTAGTTTATTAACTTCCTTTGAAAGGTGGCATGAGGCAGCAGACACCAAGTCCTGTTGCGATTACTCTCTCCATGTGGATATCACCAACTGGTATGATGGGATCAGGGAAGAGCTGGATATACTTGTGCAAGATAAAGGTTAGTTAAAAAGTGGGACAGTTTGATGGGGTGAAAAATTATGTACATCAATTAATTGAACTGGAAAGCTGGCTGAAGCATTTTTGGCTAACGTTAACTTTCAGCCCCACAAAGTTATCTCTTACAAAGAAATCAGTTGTAATCCTAGAATTAGGTAGTCAAATCATTCTGATTGTCCTTCAAGACCCCCTGGACTACCCTTTTTCTGGGCAAAATAATAATAACAATAACAATTTTTTAAAAAAAACCTACCTCTCCTGGAATTAGGGTTGCCATTTCACGGTGGTGGGCGGGACTTTCCTGCCCCCTGGGGGGCGTGCCCGGTCCGCCCCCGCCCCCGGGTGGCTGTCCAACTCTGAGCTCCCAGGGCTGCTGCCTGCCTTCTATAGAGTGCTGCCTGTGAAACATGCCTGGAGCAGCAGCAGGAGGACTGAACCCAGCAGGGGCGGGGTCTGCTGCACTGCCCTGCCTCTATTGGCCAGCCCTCTGCTTCCTTATTTGGGCATCCTCCAAATTTCCAAGCAGAGAGGGCTTTGCAGGCAAGTTGCTTTTTGTTCTTCCCCTCTTTCTCTTTCTCTTTCCCCTCCTTCTCTTCTTCTTGTTATTCCGGTTTTTCTTCTTCTCCTCCTCTTCCTCCTCTCCTTTTTCTTCCTTTCTCCCCCCTCCTCATCTTCTTTTTCTCTTTCTTCCTCTCTCTAAGCCCCCCTCCTCTTCTTCTCAGGGGTCCAGGGCTTCTCAAGGCTTTGCCCCCATTAGAATAGAAAAAAGGCTTTGGATCTGTCCCATAAATCCCTCCTAAGTTGAGACATACCTGGGAAAAAGAGGGGGTGAGGGGTTTGGGGGGGTTGGAGGGGGCAAGGAAAAGGTGGAAGGGGGGAATTCCTAAGAAGGCTTGGGAGTGAGAAATGTGGTTTTCAATGGCACAAAGGACTGCCTGTGATCTTGCAAATGCTATACCCGCTTGGAAGTGGAAAATGTAGTTTGCAATGGCACAAGGGTCTGCCTGTGATCTTGCAAATGTTATGCCTGCTTGGAAGTGGGAAATGTAGTTTGCAATGGCACAAGGGTTTGCTTGTGATCTTGCAAATGCTATGCCTGCTTGGAAGTGGGAAATGTAGTTTGCAATGGCACAAGGGACTGCCTGTGGTCTTGCAAATGCTATGCCTGCTTGGGAGTGGGAAATGTTCTTGTAGAATTGGCGGGGGGGGGGGTATTTGGCCAGAAAGAGAAGTACATTTCAGCCTTCTGTCTAGGAATAATGCCAAAATGTCCTCCATTTTGAGCATGCCTAAGAAACATGCATTTAGATTAACATTTTTTAAAAATCATCAATTTTTTCATGTGTCCTCCATTTTTAAAAACGTGTCCTACATTTGAAAATGTTGCCCTACATTTGTCCTACATTTGTCCCAGTTTGGAGGTCCTGCCTTATGGCAACCCTACCTGGAATCCTCCAGGAAAGGTGGTTTACATTTTAAATACTTTGAAGCTACTCCCTCAGCACTTCACTGTTTGATTTTTTAAATAAATAAATAAATCAGTTTTTCAAAACCAAAACTTTTTATTTCTTGGTTATTTTTGGAAATATGTATGGCTCCCACATGATCCCATGCCCAAAAAATTGGCCCTGGATCAGCTAGAGTTGCTCACTCATGGCCTAGATCATGTTTATGCTTATCTTGCAGAAGAGATATGTTGTAGCAGAATTGAGTGCACAGAGTATCATCCTAAACCTGCGTTAGGATGAAACAACCGGCAGCCTTGGAGCTTGCCAGGAATCCTGCTGTAGATGACAGCAAACTGGAGTCTGGTTTATCTCTAAAGAGGCACTTTATTTCTTAGAGTGGCTGAATAGAAAAGAACACACTAACAATACCTATATTGCATCCATCACCGACACAAACCCTCACTGTACAGTAGAGATCGTGACTTTATACAGTGGTACCCCGGGATACGAATTACCCAGCTTACGAATTTTTCGGGATACGAAAAAATCCCATAGGGATTTATTGTTTCGGCTTACGAAGGTTTTTTCGGGTTACGAAAAAACCCCGGCGCTGTTTTAAATGGAAAGGCCGCCACCGGAGGGCAGCAGAGAGCTATTTTTTTCCATTAGCGCCTATGGCAATTCAGGTTACGAAGGTTTTTCGGGTTACGAAATTAGCCGCGGAACGAATTAATTTCGTAACCCGAGGTACCACTGTATACATTTTTGCCATGCAGCCACTTTGCCCAACCTCTTGCTGTCATCATTTCCTGTGCCACTTGAATTATTGTCCTCCTTCCAGAATGACATTGCATATTTACATTAGTACTACATGCTCTCTGGCACACAATGACCTTATACTTCCAGTTGCCAACATGAGTCCCAGCTGCAACCAGTTCCCTGGTTAACAAGCAGTACGTGACCATTTGCCACACTGTCACATCTGGACATTTTCTTTTAGGCTTTATTTCCTAACATTCCCTCAAAAATGTACAGATGTATGGCAATATGTTTGTTTCTTCGTGACAAATTTGTGTTTAAGGTATACCTATGAGATGAGACAGTTGTTCATGCCTTTCCACTGGCAATGCTATGGTTAACATGTCAGCTATGTTGTCTTTTGTGTCAATGTATTCTAACTTTAGGATTCTATTTTGTACCATTTCCCTCACATTCTGGTACCTTACACTAATATACTTTGGCGACACTTTAAATTCTCTGTCTCTGACATTGCAGTACAGGATTGTGAATCCACATGCACTGCTGTTGGTTCTGTGCATCTCGCCCAAATCTTCAGGCAATTGACGTATCCACTGAATCTCCCCTGCCATTTCAGACAATGCTGCAAACTCTGCTTCAGTAGTACTCAATGCTACACAGTTTTGTTTTCTGCTTCTCTAAATTATTGGATTATTTGCATATTTCACCACTAGACCTGTCACTGATTTTTTTGTCAATTAATTCAGATGCAGAAGAACTTGCTCCCTTTCAAATATCTAAGCACATGCTTCAGTGCAGTCTAATCCTCAAGTTTAGGACTATTGACTTTTCTACTAAGAACTCCAACTGTAAAAGAACTGTCGGGCCTTGTGTTATTGCCAATAAACATCAAGCTACCTAACACACTTCTGAATAATTCTGGATTCTCAAATTCCTTCGTTGACTCACAGCTGGCATAACCAGGGGCCATTGGACAACTTTTGCACTTTGCAAACCGCTCTTTTCAATCAGCCCTTCAATCTTTTTCTTAGCAAACTTTTGCCATCCTCAGTCCATTCCACCTCAGTACCAAGATAATTCCATAGATTCCTTAAGTCTTTAAGAACAAACTTCTTGGACAATTCCTTTTGCACCAATTGCACTTCATGTTCTGACTTTTCTGAAACACACAAGTAATCCACATAAATTACCAGTGTTACCTGTCCCTCGGTGTACACACAAGCATCAGCAATGCTGTGTTATATCCAAGCTTCACAAGCTCGTCATGAATACACTGATTCCAGCATCTTGCACTTTGTTTCAGACCATACAATGCCTTATTTAATTTGTACACCTTCTTATCACTGTCTTTGTCAAACCCTTGTGGTTGCACCATGTATACTTGATTTTGCAGTCTCAAAATCAAAATGCCTTACAATTTTTCCTTGTCTAGCTGCCAAAGCTAACACTAATCTAAGACTTTCAGGCTTTGCTGTTGAAGAAAAAGTTTTATCAAAACTCTTAAATCTCTGCTGTGCAAAACCTTTTGCCACCAACCTGGCCTTGAATCTGTGGGTACCATCTGGCATTTACTTTCTTTTGTAAACCCACTTGCAACCAACAACTTTGTGATCTTTTGGCCTATCAACCACATCAAAAACCTCCTGTTCTACCAATGACAAATACTCTGTGTCGTTTTTTGTGGGTTTTTCAGGCTATGTGGTCATGTTCTAGAAGATTTTCTTCCTGACATTCCGCCAGCATCTGTGGCTGGCATCTTCAGAGAATGCTTGCCTGGAAAAAGTGGGTCTATATATACTGTGTGAGCCTGAGAATGCAGGAGTGATATGCATGTCTATTATTCTGTGCTGATGGTAGGCCTCAGGTTGGGAGGCTAATGCAAAGGAGGTTTAATGTCTGCTAATTGGTGATCATTATCTGCTGGGAAAGCCCTTGACTCTGAATGGTTTCCCATTTGCATTTGCTGAGTCCCTATTGCACTATTCCTCAGGACAGGTAGCCAAATTTTGTTCACTTTAAGGGTTTCTTCTTTCCGGTTGAAATTATCCAGATGTTTGTGGATTTCAGTGGCTTCCCTGTGCATCCTGACATGGTAGTGGTTGGCATGGTCCAGAATTTCAGTGTTTTCAAACAGTATTTTATGCCCAGGATGGTTTGTGGCATGTTCTGCTACTGCTGATTTTTCTGGCTGGCCCAGTCTGCAGTGTCTCTCGTGTTCCTTGATTCTTGTTTGCACACTGCGTTTGGTGGTCCCTATGTAGACTTATCCGCAGCTGCATGGTATGCGGTAAATTCCTGTGGCTGTGAGAGGATCTCTCTGGTCCTTGGCTGAGCGAAGCGTTTCATAGAATCATAGAATCATAGAGTTGGAAGAGACCACTAGGGCCATCCAGTCCAATCCCCTGCCATGCAGGAAATCCAAATCAAAACATCCCTGACAGATGACCATCCAGCCTCTGTTTAAAGACCTCCAAGGAAGGAGACTCTATCACCCTCCGAGGGAGTGCATTCCACTGTCGAACAGCCCTTACTGTCAGGAAGTTCCTCCTAATGTTCAGGTGGAATCTCTTTTCCTGTAGCTTGCATCCATTGTTCCGGGTCCTGTTCTCTGGAGCAGCAGAAAACAAGCTTGCTCCCTCCTCAATATGACATCCTTTCAAATATTTAAACAGGGCTATCATATCACCTCTTAACCTTCTTTTCTCCAGGCTAAACATCCCCAGCTCCCTAAGTCGTTCCTCATAGGGCATGGTTTCCAGACCCTTCATCATTTTTATCGCCCTCCTTTGGACACGCTCCAGTTTCTCAATGTCCTTTCTGAATTGTGGTGCCCAGAACTGGACACAATATTCTAGGTGGGGCCTGACCAGAGCAGAATACAGTGGCACTATTACTTCTCTTGATCTAGACACTATATTTCTATTGATGCAGCCTAAAATAGCATTGGCCTTTTTAGCTGCCGCATCACACTGTTCACTCATGTTCAACTTGTGGTCTACTTGGACTCCTAGATCCCTTTCACATGTAGTTTCATTCAGCCAGGTGTCACCCATCCTATATCTGTGCATTTTATTTTTCCGCCCTAAGTGCAATACCTTACATTTCTCTGTGTTGAATTTCATTTTGTTAGCTTTGGCCCAGCTTTCTAGTCTATTCAGGTCATTTTGAATCTTGATCCTGTCCTCTGGGGTATTAGCTATTCCCCCTAATTTGGTGTCATCTGCAAATTTGATAAGTATGCTCCCAATTCTGTCATCCAGGTCATTGATAAAGATGTTGAATAGCACTGGGCCCAGGACAGAGCCCTGTGGGACCCCACTGGTCACTTCTCTCCAGGATGAAAAGGAGCCATTGTTGAGCACCCTTTGGGTTCAGCCGGTCAACCAATTACAGATCCATGTAACAGTTCCTTTGTCTAGCCCACATTTTACCAGCTTGTTTGCAAGTATGTCATGGGAAACCTTGTCAAAGGCCTTACTGAAATCAAGATATACTATATCCACAGCATTCCCTTCATCTACCAAGCTGGTAATTTTATCAAAGAAAGAGATTAGGTTTGTCTGGCATGACTTGTTTCTCTGAAACCCATGTTGACTTTTTGTGATGATGGCATTGCCTTCTAGATGTTCACAGACTCTCTGTTTAATGATCTGCTCCAGAATCTTTCCTAGTACTGATGTCAGACTAACTGGACGATAATTGGTGGGATCCTCTTTTTTCCCCTTTTTGAAGATGGGGACAACGTTTGCCCTCCGCCAGTCTGCTGGGATCTCTCCTGTTTTCCAGGAGTTTTCAAAGATTATTGCTAATGGCTCCGATATTACATTTGCCAGTTCTTTTAATACCCTTGGATGGAGTTCATCTGGTCCCGGAGACTTAAATTCATTTAGAGGCTTTCTATACTGTCATTTGGGACGTCCTCCAGACGTCCCATTTTAAAAAAGGGGCGTCTCTTTTAGACGCCCCTGGGCCTAGTACGGACTGCGTCCGTACAAGATGGCGCCGGCCCTTCTACATGGCCGGCGCCATCTTTGCGTATCGGACGCTGAGCGTCCGTACGCGTCGCGTCCCTTGTGACTTAGCGAGTGCGCCCCTGGCGCCTCGCTACGTCGCAAACGCGACGGAAAAAGAAGCTCCATTTTGGAGCTTCTTTTTCAGTCCGCAGGGGAGCCGCGCCGTGTGGAGGCTCCGGCTCCCCCACGGACTAGCCGGCGGCGGCGGCAGACCGCCGCAAAGCAGCGGTCTGTACCCCACCTTAGATTAATAAGGTGTTCCTCTACTATCTCTTTACTTATTCTGTGCTGAAATTCCCCTATTCTGTCCTCTGCTCCATTATCCTCAGGTTGAGCACCCTTTTCTTTTTCTGAGAAGACTGAGGCAAAGAAGGTGTTGAGTAATTCTGCCTTTTCTCTGTCTTCTGTTAGCATTTTGCCATCTTCTCCACGAAGTGGCCCTACTGTTTCCTTCTTCTTCCTCTTGCTGCGGACATATCCAAAAAAGCCCTTTTTATTGTTCCTAACCTCTCTAGCAAGCCTGAGTTCGTTCTGCGCTTTAGCTTTTCTGACTTTACCCCTACACATGCCTGCTATTTCTTTGAATTCCTTTTTTGTGATTTCCCCCTTTTTCCATTTCTTATACATGTTCTGTTTCAAACTTAGCTCGTTTGCTGGATTTTCTTCGTTGGTTTGTAAACCATTTGCAGGTTGTGCTTCCTCACCGCTTTGCCTATTGTGTCTGTGACTCCTTTGATGTATGGTAAAAATACCTTCCCTTTGGGTGGCTGCTTGTCTTCACTCCTCTGGGTTTTCCTGGGCCTGACAGCCCTTCTGATGTAGCTGTTTCCAGAATATCCAACAAACATCAGTCTGTGACATTTTCCTTTAGGCTTTATTTCCCAACAAGATGGCCTTTAGGAGAATAATCATTTCCATATTATGAAACAGAAAATTTTAAACTGATTATTAGGGTTGGTGAAAGATCAGATCATTTTAACCAATGTTAATAGTAAGTAATGTTTTCTGTTGAAAACAACTATATATGTTTAATAGGTTACCATATCTATATTTATCTTACCTCCAGAACCTGGACCTGATTTAAGATGTCAAAGTAACATAATATACATCCAAAGTGTATAGAATGGTTGGATTACTAAGTTTAAAGCAGAAATATCCATCCTCACATAATTGGCTGAAGTCTGTCTAATATCTGCAGTGTTAAATGAAAATTGTACTGTTTTAATGTAATTATGCACAGTTATGCTAAAAATGATGTTGAAAAAAATATTAGCTTATATTAGTTAATATCTCTTTTTTCTGTAACAGGTGTTAATTCTTTCCAAGCCTACATGGTCTACAAAGATCTCTACCAAATGACTGACAGCCAGGTAATCTCCTTCATAGCTTTTTGCATCCCAGTAGTATTTCTAATAAAGAAACATGCTTTTACATTCAGCCTAAACTTGGGGTGCAGGGGGATAGGGGAGAGAATAATGCACCAGTCATGTCTTATTACCAATTCTGATAACAGAAGGTGATATTGATCTTCCATCTGTTAACTTTTCCATCATTGATTGGCTGAAACTAAAAAACAAAAAACAAAAACAAATTAACATACGTGCTCTATGATTATGATAGAATGTCCTTATAATATACAATATGCAAAGGGATCTTGTAGCACCTTTGAGACTAAGCCATTTGTGTGTGAGAATGTCCATTCAAATTCAACACCTTGTGAGTATGGAGATGAGGTGACCAGTTCAGTTTTAACAATGGCTTTTGGGGGACAAAAGCAGGAGGAAGGTTGTTGCATAAAGACAAGGAGAGTAGATAACCATAGTAATGAGTACTGGAATGTAGTTGTGGGAAACGGAGATAATGGTTTCCTGGCTACAATACAGTATCTAATCCCCATCCTCATGAGACATGAAAAATGCATATGAGGAAAGAGACTTAAGTCTGTGAAAGCTCATGCTGTTAATTTCTTTCTTTCAATTAGTCTCAAAGGTGCTACAAGATCTCTTTCCATACTGATTTTACAGACTAACATGGCTAAATCTTTGTATTCCAGCCTCATGAGGGCATCCTTGACCAGTTCATCACATACCCCTCTGTTTCCAAGACTATATTCCAATTTTCATTCACATGGTTATCTACTCTCCTTGGCTTTATGCAACAGCCTTCCTTCTCCCTTTGTCCCCCAACAATGACAATTAAAACTGAAATGGTCACCTCATCACATTGAACTGTCATTCTCACACACAAACAGCTTATATAGGTCTGTCTCTGCATTCTCCACTACAAACATGTGCCTGAGTAAGTAGGCTCAAGTCTACAAAAGCTCATGCTGTCAACTTATTTCTTTCAAAGGAACTACAAGACTTTTTTGTATATTGATTTTCCAGACTAACACAGCTATGTCTTTGAATTCTACCATCTTATAACAGCTTATGCAGAGCAGGCTACAAAAGATAAGTTATAAGCAAGTATAATATGTGACACTGGACAAAATACTGATCATGGAGATCTGTATACTCTTATGGATGAGGATTAGGATGATGTGAGTGGGTAATCCTACCTTCTTCTCAGTATATTTGTTTTTCACAAGTTAACATATGTGATGCATGGGTTCATAAATAATTAATTAATGGTAACCCTTGCTACATTTCAAGGTGTCCACTTTTTCTGTTTACATATAGACCTCAGACAAACAGTACATTCAAGTAATTATGTTTTCTAATTACAGCAATTCAAAAGAATCATAGAGTTGGAAAGGAAGGACCATCTAGTCCAATATAAAAGTTAAAGCACTCCCATGTGGCCATCCAACCTCTGTTTAAAGGCCTCCAGAGCAGCTAGGAAGCATCTTGCTGTTTTTAAAAATGTTATTATTACAGAATGAACAGAAGAATGAAATTACATGACACCTACCATCAATATGACTAATTAAGAAGATATGACAAATAAGAACAATATGGCAAATGAGAAAAAAGAAATCCATATCTTTGGAATAGCGGTATATAAATAAAACAAATTATATACCTAATACAGATTTCTCTGTCTCTGTGTTTTTAAAGGCTCTATAAATGCTATTGGATGCCCCTTTTGCAATTTAAAATGAAGAGCATGGATTGCAAATCAATATTGCAGTTCCTTTTTGTCCACCCTCATAGTAGTAGGGGTCACCTACAGTCAGATTGATGTTTGAGGTACACAGTTTGTTTGTTTTTTAAAAAAAACATATTGACTTGTTGAATTGGGCCACTTACACTAGTTTAAAACAGTGAGCTAATCGTTATGAAATGCAGTGTATTTATTGCTTGTTCATAAAATCCAATTTGTCCAACCAGTCCCAGTTCTCTTAACTTCTCTTTATAGATCTTAATGTTCACAATGGAAAAGTTTCTACACTAGTATAATTATCATAATGATTTGTTTTTAAAAGATCAGTGGAGAAAAGTAACAGCGGTTTCTGGTTTTATTTATTGTCATTTTCATTAAATTTGATAAGTTCATTAGCAATCAAGACAGTAAACAATCAGTTAATAAAAAATATTACAGTACCAGTAATTTCAGGGCATCACATTCATTGTGTCCATATTATTAAAAGAGGGAATCTGATGAGTAAGTGGAAACAAAAATCCTGCATATTTGTTAATGCAGTCTATGAAAGGAAATCAGGATTTGGGGGGCGGGGGGGAACTGTCACTATTAGGCCTTTGGCCATTCTCATGTTGTAGATCAGTTTTTCCATAAATAAAGAGTTCAAAACATTTTCCCACCTGAAAAAAATGTCCTCTTTCCAGATTTTTGTAATTATGTAATTTTCAGCAAGGAAAATTAACATTTCAGCAAGGAAAAACATTACAAGGAGTAGCAGTACTGCAAATGTCTGCTACTACTTCCATTTATGTCCTTGTGTGAGCTTAAATGTATCTAATGAGCAGGTTTCCCCCCTTTTTAATAACTGCAACTAGTTTTCAAGCAGAATCAGGATTATGACATGCAGAAGGAAAGGCACTATAGCTCTTTAAAGAACAAAAGTTGTGCACACTAAATGCATTCAACATTTTATGTAAATCAACTCAGCTTGTTCATTTTGTTCTTGCTTCTTCTGTGTGACAAAGATTAGGAATTGCTTTCCCTTTCCAACTCTGAAAAATGATGCTGTTGCTGACTGTTTCTCTCTCTCTCTGTATTGTACATAGCTTTATGAAGCCTTTACTTTTCTGAAAAGTCTTGGAACTGTAGTCATGGTCCATGCTGAAAATGGAGATTTGATAGCTCAGGTAAAAGAAATGTTTTCTTTTATTTTCAATTTTCTTTTTAATCCTGTGATGCTTTAAAGTAATTTGTTTTTTCTCCAGGCACTCTCCCATTTCTCTAAAGAGATTCTGTATCTAAAAGCTTGAGCCCATTTTACCATTGAGCCTTTTATAAATTCTACTTCTGAATTCCTTGATATTAATAAATGATAAATTTTGGCTATCTTGTTTTTATCCTGGGACCATAATATTTTCTCAAATTCATTTGGGGGTCTCTTCAAAATCCTCTGTATATAGGTCTTCAATAAATTTTCTCTTAATTTGCAAATAGTTTAGCTTCTTTCCTCAATTTGTAAGCCAACCATTTTCCAGGTTTGTTAGCAGATTAAAAACATCTAAACTTTAAATATCGAAGGGGGGGATACGGGGAAGAAGGGATGGTGAGACGCCCCCCTTCTTTGTCCTTAACAGAAGCCGCAACCAAATGGTGTGGCCTCCGGGAGCTTTAAAAAGAACCTGCTCCCGGCAGGTTCTTAGGGCGCGCGTGTGGTGCCAGTGACATGCTTGCTGATGATGTCCGCGAGGTGCAGCACTGTTTGGATGCTGCACCACGTGTACATCATCGTGGTGACCCCCGTGTAGATGGGGGCAAGCTATTATGGTGTAGTAGGGTTTGGGAGTGTGTGGATGCTCCACTCTCCTGAGCCCTAAAATCGGCCCCAGGCTTTGATACCCAGACTTTGCGCCAGTCTGTACCAGGCTGAAGTTTCTTTGCAATTTCTTCACCGTCAACATATCTAGCTGCAGAATGTACTATCCTTATTTCATGTTGTAGTTTTGAATTTTTAGGTGAACTTCTCAAATCGTTTTCTCTTCTGTACTTTTGCTAAAAAAAGCCCAAACCCAAAACATTAAACCAGTTTTTTCTATATATAATAAAATACTCCAGAAATATATTTCACCAGCAAAGTACCGACTACTTTGATTCCAGTGACCAGCTAACTTCTCCCTATTGATAAGGATGAGGTCTAGGAATTCCAATACCCTTGCTCCTTCCACTACAGTTTGAAAGAGGAAATTATCTATAAGGCACATCACAATTTGTTGGAGAGTCTGTGCTTAACAGAGTTAGTATGCCAGGGGAATAGACATTACCTGTGATTAAAAATTACTGCATCTTTCTTAGATTTGTTTCTGAAAGGCATCAACCTCCACTTCTTGTTGGCCTGTAGTAGAGTTTGAGTGGTATAGTGGTTTAAGTATTGAACCAGGGTACTGGGAGATTAGGGTTCAAATTAAAGTTTACCATGGAATCCCCTGGGTGACCTTGGGCAAGTCACATTCTCTTGGACTCAGGGGATGGCAAAGGCACAAGAGAAAATAAGTGGGGCACCTGAAGAAACTTGCCAAGGAAACCCTGTGACAAGCAGCCACCCAAAGGGAAAGTATTTTTACCATACATCAAAGGAGTCACAGACAGAATAGGCAAAGTGGTGAGTAAGCACAACCTGCAAATGGTTTACAAACTGACAAAGAAAACTGAGCAAATGCTTCGCTCAGCCAAGGACCAGAGAGACCCTCTCACAGCCGCAGGAGTTTACCGCATACCATGCAGCTGCGGACAAATCTACATAGGGACCACCAAACACAGTGTGCAAACAAGAATCAAGGAACACGAGAGACACTGCAGACTGGGCCATCCAGAAAAATCAGCAGTAGCAGAACATGCCACAAACCATCCTGGGCATAAAATATGGTTTGAAAACACTGAAATTCTGGACCATGCCCACCACTACCATGTCAGGATTCACAGGGAAGCCTTTGAAATCTACAAACATCTGGATAATTTCAACTGGAAAGAAGAAACCCTTAAAGTGAACAAAATTTGGCTACCAGTCCTGAGGAATAGCAAAATAAGGACTCAGCAAATGCAAATGGGAAACCACTCAGAGTGAGGGGCTTTCCCAGCAGATAATGATCACCAATTAGCAGATATAAATCCTCTTTTGAATTAGCCTCCCAGCCTGAGGCCTACCATAAGCACAGAACAATAGACATGCAAATCACTCCTGCATTCCCACTTATATAGACCCACTTTTTCCAGGCAAGCATTCTCTGAAGATGCCAGCCACAAATGCTGATAAAACGTCAGGAAGAAAATCTTATAGAACATGGCCACATAGCCTGAAAAACTATGTTTACCTCCCTGCATTAGGACTTAAAGCTCATCTTGTTTGTTTTACAAACTATGCGGACTGATCTATAGAAATCTGAAGACTTGTTTGTTCTCATCTATTAATTTCCTTTCAGCTATATTCTGGATTCCATTCTATCTCTCAGTTTTGCCTCTAGAATTCAAATCCTTATATTTAGAGCTTGTATTTGGACTGGTGCTTAAATTCTTAACTTCAACCCTCCCAGGGATTTAGTTTGAAGTTGTCTTGATCAGACTTGTGATGCTGCTACCAAAGATATTATTTCCAGCTTTGTGAGGTGCAATTCATTTGTAGCTGGTAGTTCTCTGTCTAAGAAATGAAGACCATAGTTCCAGAAGACAAACCTCTCCTGTCTAAATCATTTACATAGTCAGTCCTTTGTTGGAGCATAGAGAGACGCGCTGAGTCCACTACAACCATGTGCAGAGTTAATCCACGCAGGCAGGACGCCACGAGAAGGCTCTTGGAGAGACGTCTGCAAAGGCTTCAGACTGAGAAGGAAAAATTCCTCCCACTCAGGATTGACCAGTCTTGAGTTCCCAGCTTGCAGAAATAAACACTGCTGGACAGCAAGGCTCTCTCAAACATGAGGGCTTTAATAACTTGTTGCAAGCTATTTACAAGATCGCACAGAGTATTAGACAGCCGTCTTGGGTACTCACAGCTCTATATATAGACAAAATGCTTTGCCAGTCACTGAGCACAACAACCCAACACCCTCTCCCTTTTATAGGTGGTCTTCTGTGAAGTCATGCGGTGTCTTGCCACCAATGAACTCTTGCTTGTTTCATCCCCAGTGCAGGTTGCATCATACCATTGCCCATGATGCACTGCTGGCTGACCTCACCTACTTGCACGTTTTATCAGCTGTCCCATGATGCACAGCTCCCAAATGCTGACTCATGCACACCTGCCACTTGAACTGTGATAACCTCTTTTCCAGTCCCCCCTAGTGGCCACATCTATGTCATTTCCAGGCCAAGTGTGCCACATGGTCCTGACATTCTCCTCCAAATGACATGTGGTGTGTCCCATGTGTCATTCACATTTGTGTCATGTGTGATGTAGTCCTGACTGTGTGTGTGTACCATCCCTGTTAGCCATCCATGTGTGATGTCCCACAGGTGTCTGCTATGTGCAATGTTTGTAATGTTGTTCCAAGAACCAACACGCTGCAGCCTAAGCTCCCCATTCTGCACTAGCCTTCTGACTCTTGATATCACCCCACAATCTACCAAGTCCTACATCTCCAGAGTCCAAAACTCTGCCATGCCTCCAGCATGTCTGTGAACTCCTGTTCACATTAGTTGCAGTGCCACAGTGCTCCCCTAGACTTTCTGCCAACTGTCTAGCCCACTGTCCAGCACTCTTACCACCAGACAACGCAGCAACCTCTGCATCTGTTGTCCCAGGTGACTTGCAACTCTGCCTTTCTGACCTCCAGCTGATGAGACCCCCCAGGGCAACTGGTTGTCAGATCAGTCCCTGACTCTCTATCTGCTGCTGTCCTAGATGCTGTGGATCCATGGACCCATGTCCCAATCCACCCAGCTCTGACAACTCACATGTCAAGCTCCAGCATCCAGCACTCACTGGCACATCCAGTCTCTGGCGCACCCTGAAACCTCTGTCCTGGTTTCTGCCACTCCAGATCCTCCTGCCTTGGGATCCTGTCTGATGTCCAGCAAACCTCTCTCGATCTCTGTGCCAACTTTCCTTGCACCAGTCTGATCTCTGCTGATCCCTGGCTGCAATGCACAAACCTTTCCTTGTTTCTTGATAGCCCATGCCAGCCACACTCCAGGCTCTGGCCTCCCTGGTGCTATCCGGCTTAAACTTCTTCTGCCTGTCTCTAGCCTTACAGGCCTGGCCAACACACCAAACACATCCTGGCTCCACTCTGCCACACACATCTGAGCTCTGGCTCCTTTCCACCCCTCTTGCTCAGTTCATGTCCCCCTGAACTTTTCTTGGGTGTTACCTGTTTTCCCAACCACCATCATATAAGAGGCCTGTGCCTGTTTTACCACAAAAAACTTGCCCTTCTGAGACCTCATGGGAATCAGGAATGTGCCTTGACCACCCTCAGTGTCATTGCCACTAACACTGGCTTGAGTGTCTTGTTTCTGAGCCTCAACCTGCTCTTCCTTTACTGTCTCTTGCTTTGGTGTCTCGGTGTGTGGTTGTGTCTGTGGTTGTGTGTCAACTGAAGTGCTAGGCTCCTTTGAAGTGCCTTGTTGATGTGGACCACTAGGCTGATGTGAAGTGCCTGGTTCCTCATCCTTCACATCCCTGGATGTATTTACCCCTCCATTTCCATTGTTTGTGTTAGCACCAATGTTTTTCCGCTTCACAATGACATTCTGGTTAGGGTAAACTTTCTCCCCTTGCATTTCTGGTGTACAGAACCCTTTTACCACTGTAGTGAGGGGGTGCCCTTAAGAGAGAGGGCTGAAGGGGCTAATGAGGGTCAGGTGGAGCAGGAAGGGCAGGAGGCAGAGCCAGGGACAGGAGGAGCCAGCTCTGGGGAAATAAGAGCAGGAGCGAGGCGACTGGGAGGAGGAACACGTGGCGGAAGAGGAGGATGGGGAGTTGCGGTCGGAGAAGGGAGAGAGGAGGTAAAGCGTAAGCCGATAAGGAACGGGGCCCCAGCGATATTACAGGCCAGTTCAGGGGCCCGACGGAAGGGACCCCATGAGGAGGTTTCCCTGCGAGACCCACGATTAGAAGGGGAGTTTCCCTTCCCGGACGCTGAGAGTTGGGGTGGAGGAAAAGAGGACTCCCTGGGGGGCGCCTGGTGGGACCCCAAGGGAGAGCAGTGGCAAACTGGCCCCGAACCTCGGGAGAAGGAGAAGGCTGACCTAGACCACTGGAGAAGCATTCCGGAGGAAGACCCTCGTCAGGGAGCCAAGAGGTCGACAAAGACGTCTAAAAGGGGGAAGCCGTGGCTTGGGCCCCACTGGGACTTATAGTTTGCTCACAGGCTGGGAACCAGCCCGGGTGTTGGGGTCTTGGGGAAAGTTGAAGAGTTGTTATTAAAAGTTGGTTTGCTTGCAACGTGCCTTAAAGTTTGTTACCGCCTCCGGGCTAACAAGGAGGGAGGAGTCAAGGAAGAGCGCTCATTATGCAGCCAGCTACCCCAGCCCCGCCCACAACCACCCATCAAAAACCTGTATTTATTCCCCTCATAGCCCATGAAATGCAGCATTTGGCTCTTGGGCTCATTCTTGTTCCGAAACTGAGGAGGAATAAGTACTGAGGCATACTGGCCAAAAACCCTCAAGTACTTCAGGTTGGGTGCTCTGCCATATAATAAGAAAAATGGAGTTTGGTTGATTACACTGCACCTATTTATTATGTGGCGAGCTGCTTTTGTTGCCTCAGCCCACAAACTCGGCGCGCCCCAGAATCCTCTAGCATACAGTCTCTCATTTGGTTAATCATCCCAATCCTGCATTTGTCTGAAACAATTGTACAGTCTTACTTGTTATTCAGGATCACATTAGTCTAAAGCTGTAGAAAATTGTAATGTTCTTGTTTTCTCTTCAGGAACAAAAGCGCATGCTGGAAATGGGAATTACTGGACCTGAAGGACATGCCTTAAGCAGACCTGAAGAGGTGAGAGTTGCAGTCTGTTTAAGTGTTGTAGCAGCTGTGTGTTAAAATGAACACCTCCCCCCTTGCATAAAAAAAGGTGAAGTCTAGGAAACTAAATTTGAAATCAGTCAGCACTTCACAGCTTTTATGCTTCTATGAAAACATAGCCTTGCTGTAGAATGTCTCGCTAAAAATTGAGCTGTAACATTTACACTGCTGATATTTGTAGAAGAAAGATGTAGAGTTCTTGAAGAAGTCCCAGCAGACTGAAGGAGGGCAAATATTGTCCTCATGTACAAAAAGAGAGAAAAAGAGGACCCAAACAATTACTATCCACTCAGCCTCATGCCAACACCAAGATAGATTCTAGAGCAGATCATTAAACAGACTGTCGCTAAGCACTTAGCAAGGTCTATCATGATCACTAAAAGTCAACATGGATTTTTTTTTCAAAAACAAGTCATGCCAGACTAATCTCTTTATTTGATAAAGCTACAAGCTTGGTAGATGACAGGAATGCTGTGGATCTGATGTATCTTGATTTCAGTCAGGCCTTTGACAAGATCCCCTGTGGTATTTTCTGCAAAAAAGCTAGTTAAGTGGACATATAGTTGGTTGACATACCAAACCCAAAGGGTGCTTACCAATGGCTTCTCTTCATCCTGGAGAGAAGTGACTAGTGGATCACAACATCTTTTTCATCTACTTGAATGATAAAATAAAGGCATGCTTATCAAATTTGCAGATGACACCAAATCAGGAGGGGTAGCTAATATCCCAGAGGAGAGGATCAGAATTCAAAATGACCATAACCAATTAGAGAAATGGGCTAGAACTAACAACATGAATTTCAACAGGGAAAAATGAAAGGCACTACACAAGCAGAAAAAAATGAAATGTGCATGTAAGGGATGGGTGACGCATGGCCTGACAACAGTACAGTATATGCAAAAGGAATCTAGATTTCTTCTTCGTGGTCTCTGCGAATCATACAAATGGGTTTCACTGCGCCTGCGCAGTGCTGCTCGGAACCTACTGGAATCACTGGGCAGAGTTAACTCTGCAACATATTGAAACTTTTTGGCGGTAACTCCGCCCACCCGTTATAAGGCCCCTGCCTTCCCGCTCTTTTCCCCAGTTCCTTTTTTCCGCCGCGCTAGCTGCTTCAGGGAACTTTCGCTTGCTTTGCTTGCTTGGAATCACTCTCGTTTTTGACCTCGGACTGTACTCTTGACCATTCTTTGTCTCCCGCCCCTGGTAACTTCGGACTTTCGGACTGTTGACCTCGTTTTCGGATTCTCCTCTGGTTTTGTCGACCTTGGAAATGCCTGCACCTTTCAAAAAGTGCGACATTTGCGGGGGCAAGGTGCTCGTTCAAGACCCGCACTCCTCCTCCCTGCTGTGCCTTGGCAAGAACCATGACACCAAGACCTGCCTGCTCTGCAGATCCCTCTCGTCCCAGGCCCCCACAAGTCTTCGGGGACTGAGGGTACTGAGCCGACCTCCAAACCGGTGAGGAAATCGGAGGGCTCGCGTCCGAAGAAGGCTACCGAGCCGGAGGTCCATCTCGCCTCGCCTTCACCCTCCAAGGCATCCAAGGCATCGCGCCATGCTCCGAAGCCAAAAGAGCTGGCTGGGCCTGTGGAAGGGGCAAAGTCTCCAAGGCCTTCGTCGTCGGCAGGACAACCGCTTCTTCCCGGCAGAGGAGGTCCCAAAGTCTGGGAAGAAGAGACACCATGACATGTCAGGTCGAGATCCTGCCCCGAAGAAGCCCAAGCCTTCCAAGGATCGGCCCGCATCCGACCCACCGAAGGCAAATGATAAGAAGCGCTCCCCTACAAAACAGGGCCGCTCTGCCACTTCAAAGACTCCGCGCGATCCGGAATCTGTGCCAGGGGGTCGACACACTCCGGTACCGGACACGCCAACGCCTCAGCCCACCATGGACTTTGTCCACGGGACGGAAGACACTGTTCTTCACTCGCCGGAACACCGGTCGCCTTCCCACGCTGGGACCGACAACGATGATGATCGGCCCCACAGACAGGAGATACCGGACCTGTTCTTTGATTCCCAGTCTGGCCGGTACTACTTGTCAGTTTCGGAGGACAAGGTGGTGAGGGAGTTCACCAGGCTGAACCCCCATCTTACAAGTCACGGCACCTCGTCGAGACCGGTCCCGACCGTGTCCGTCTTCGAGAGATCTCCATCTCCACTTCGCAGGCGTTCGCAGTCCTCGACGGACTTCATCCCAACCCGACCGAGATCTCAAGTCAGAGTGACAGACCCCCTCCCCTCTGACTTGGACTCCGACGAGGAACCCTTGCTCCGGTCTGAAGCCCCTTCCGACGAGGATGTCCTCTCGGGGTCGGCCTCGCCCCAGAGGATGCACAATCCCGAGCTGTCTTCCCCGTCGGACGACGTCCGGTCGTTCACCAAGCACGTCGTCAAGATGGCAAGAGCTCTTGACATTGAGCTCGCCTCTCCGGAAGACGACGCGGAGGACCTGGTAGAGCGTCGGGTGCACGGACGAGTGCCTACTCCGCCTTGCCTGCCTCTCCTCCCTTCGCTCCAGACCATCGTGAAGAGGTCCTGGGACTCCCCAGCCACCCTGTCGGCGCCCTCCCACAAGGTAGAGTCGCTCTACAGAGTCGCCCCGGCGAGCTGTCCTTGGTTGGCCGACCACCCGAGGCCAAACTCTGCGATTGTGGAGGGAGCCCAACACAGTTTCGTCCCGAAACAGGCGACCTCCCCCGTCGACCGGGAGGCAAAGAAGATAGATGGACTGGCCAAAAAGACCTACTTGGCATCGGCCCCCGGAGTCAAGGCTGCCAATTATACCGCCTGCATGGGGGCCTACATCCAGACCCTCATGGAACGGATCTCCCCCCTCGTCCCGGACGTCCCAGATGACATCCAGAGGCAGCTGGTGGAGATCAGGGACGAGGCTCATTCCATTGGGAGTTGGCTCATCACCACTTCCAGGAATATGGCGGACTGCTCCAGGAGGGCCATGTCCGCATCCATGGCACTCAGACGCCACGCCTGGTTGAGAGCCTCCGACCTCAACCCTACGGTCAGGGCGGCCATCGAGGACATGCCGCTCGACGGGACCGGGCTCTTCCATGCCAAGACCGACGACCGCCTGAACCGCAAGTTCAGGATGAAGGCGGCGGCGAAGAAGCATGGCATGTCTTCGGCATCGGCCTCTCCGTTCCAGAAGCGTCAGCGCCCGTGGCAGCCGCAAGGTCAGTCACAGGGGACCTTCTCCCAGGATCGGCAGTCCCAGCAGCAGGGCTCCCAGAGACACCGCTTCCCCTCGCAGTCTTCCTCCTCCTCTGGCTGTCGCAACTTCCCGCCTCGGTACCGCAAGTCCCGCCGGCAGGACGCCGACCAGGGGAAGAAGAGAGCCTGAAGGGACGCAGCGCGCTTCGTCTCTCCTTCACCCCTCTTCTTTTTGGACATTCTGAGGCCCTTTGTTAACACCTGGGCCTCTATAACATCGGACTCGTGGGTTCTCAACATCGTCCGTAGGGGATACGCCCTTGAGTTCCAAGAGCTCCCTCCAACTGGAGCCTTCATGTCCACTCCCCCCTCGGACACCCTTCTCGACGAAGTGCGCGCCTTGCTTGGTAAAGGGGCAATCTCCCCTCTGCCGCCCGACCAATGTCCTCGGGCCTTTTTCTCCAGGTACTTCACGGTACCGAAAGCGGATGGGGGCATCAGGCCCATCCTGGACTTGAGACAACTGAATTTTTTCCTGGACTACTGTCGCTTTCGAATGGTAACCTCGGCTTCCATTCTGCCTCTGCTTCACCAGGGCCTGTGGTTCGCGACCGTCGACCTGAAGGATGCCTATTTCCACATCGGGATTCGAGAGTCCCACCGGAGATTCCTCGCCTTCGCTGTCGGCTCCGACTCGTACCACTACAACGTTCTTTCCTTCGGTTTGGCCACGGCCCCAAGGGTCTTCACGAAGTGCATGGCACCGGTGGTGGCATACCTTCATCAAAAGGGCTTCATGGTTTTTCCCTACCTGGACGACTGGCTGTTTGCAGCCGAATCCCAAGACGAGCTCCAGGAGGCAGTCTCCTTCGCCTTGCGCCTCTTGGACTCCCTTGAGCTGGTCGTCAACAGGGAAAAGTCCCACTTCACACTGACCAGGCAGGTCAAGTTCATCGGGGCCATCCTCGACTCCGAAAACTGCTTAGCCTTCCTCCCTCCGGACCGGTTTCAGGCCCTGACAACGTCCCTCAGGCCGTGCATCTCCCACAGAAGGGTGAGAGCCAGAGATGTCCAAGTCGCCCTGGGCCACATGGCATCGACGACATTCGTCACCCCCTGGGCAAGACTTCGTCTTCGACCTCTCCAATCCTGGTTCCTCTCCGTCTTCTCCCCGTTGGAGGACCCTCCTTCAAGGTGGCTCACGGTACCGAGACCGGTGGCCGCTTCCCTCAGATGGTGGCTAGACAGCTCCAACGTCTGCACCGGGATGCCCTTTCATCAGCCCCAGGCACAATTGACTCTGACAACCGATGCATCCCTGGAGGGATGGGGCGCCCACCTGCTCGACCTTGTCGTCAAAGACAGGTGGTCCGCACAAGACAAGCTCCTCCACATCAACGCCTTGGAGATGCTCGCAGTGGAAAAGGCTTTGAGGGCGTTCGAGTTCGCTGTCACAGGGAGAGTGGTCCTCCTGAGGACAGACAACACCACCGTGATGTACTACATCAACAAACAAGGTGGTACCAGATCCAGGACCCTGCTCGACCTCACGCTCCGCATCTGGGACTGGTGCATCCAGAGGCGTGTCCTCCTCCAGGCGATTCACCTTCCCGGGAAGGACAACGAGCTGGCAGATCGCCTCAGCAGATCTCCGTCGGTGTGCCACGAGTGGAGGCTCCATCCCGAGACAGTCAGCGACCTCTTCGATCGGTGGGGGACCCCCCGGATCGACCTCTTCGCGACCAGGTGGAACAGCCACTGTCCCCAGTTCTGCTCCAGGAAGCGATTGGACGGATCCCTCGGAGACGCATTCGCTTTCCTCTGGACGGGGGAGCTCCTCTATGCCTTCCCTCCGTTCCCTCTCATCATCAGGGTGGTGTCCAAGATGACAACGGACCGCTCGCATGCGATCCTGATCACCCCGTGGTGGCCGAGACAGCCGTGGTTCGCATCCCTTCTTCACCTCTCCAGGAGATGCTTCCTCCGTCTCGACCCTCGTCCGGACCTGCTGTCGATCCAGGACGGACGGATTCTCCACCCGGACATTGAGAGCCTGCCGCTGGTAGCCTGGAGGATTCAGCCCTGACTGCCCTGCCGGAGGCAGTGAGGACGGTGATCCTGGCTGCGATGAAACCTTCCACCCAGTGGTCTTATGCCCTGAAATGGAGGAGATTTTGCCTCTTCCTTGACCAAAAGGGCTTGTCTCCTGCACAGGTGTCCACTCCAGTGGTGCTGGAGTTTTTGATGGCACTTTTGGATGGAGGGCTGTCCCTCACATCCATCAAATGCTACCTGTCTGCCATCTGTGCCAAATACCAGTTCGGGGGGAGGGTTTCTTTCTTCAAAGACCCCTTGGTGAAGGGGTTCCTGAGGGGTTGTGCCAACCTTTATCCTCCTGTGTCGGTACCAACACCGGCTTGGAGTTTGGAGTCGGTACTGTCCGCCCTCCAATCCAAGCCTTTTGAACCTATGGCCACAGCGGACTTGAGACTACTGACTTGGAAAACCGCTTTCCTGGTGGCCATCACCTCTGCCCGCCGTGCGGGCGAACTCTGTGCTTTACGGAGGGACCAGCCATTCTTGAGGTTCCACAAGGACAAAGTGGTCCTCCGTACGGACATCACCTTCTTGCCGAAGGTTGTGTCTGCTTTCCACATGTGCCAGGACATTGTGTTGCCCACTCTCGCATCCAACCCAATGTCGGAGGAGGAGCAACACCTACACTCTCTTGATGTCAGGAGAGCACTGGCATTTTACCTAGACAGAACTGCTGCCTCCAGTCGGTCCGAGAGACTTTTCCAATGCTACTCGGAACCGAAGAAAGGGTTGCCTGTGTCTGCGCAGAGGTTGTCCAAATGGGTGGCTGGTACCATCCACCTCTGCTATGAACTGTTAGGCAAGCCTCTCCCGGGCAGGGTTCGGTCCCATTCCACAAGGTCAATGGCAGCATCCTCTGCATTCCTGTCGGGGATTCCCTTGGAGGATGTCTGCAAGGCTGCTGTCTGGTCCCAACCTTTAACTTTTATCAAGCATTATAGGTTGGACACCAGGGCCATCCGAGATGCAGCTTTCGGGAGAACTGTGTTGGTTTCAGGGTTGCATTGATTGCACTACTGATAGTTTATGTGCCAGTGCTTATGTACATGTGTCACTGTTTTTACATTCTGTTGAATGTTGGTTGCACAATGTCTATGGGACCAGTCTTGCATGACCTCTGCTCCCTCCTCAGGTCTAGCAATGTTATTGCTATGTTTACCTTCCATGAACAAAAAAGACTGACGCTTTTATGGTTCAAGGTGTTTATTGTTTAATAAATATACCTTTGGTTCACCATAGCTTTGGTCTCAGGACACTCCCTCCGCCGCATACCTAAGCTTGTCAGTCTAAACCCATTTGTATGATTCACAGAGACCACGAAGAAGAAGGACAGGTTGCTTACCTGTAACGGTATTTCTTCGAGTGGTCATCTGCGAATACATACAAATCCCACCTGTCCGTCCCCTCAGTGTCCTGCTCTCATTGGCTCTTTCCATCGCCTGCTTGGCGGAAAAATTGCAGAACTAGGAAAAAGAGCGGGAAAGTAGGGGCCTTATAACGGGTGGGCGGAGTTACCGCCAAAAAGTTTCAATATGTTGCAGAGTTAACTCTGCCCAGTGATTCCAGTAGGTTCCGAGCAGCACTGCGCAGGCGCAGTGAAACCCATTTGTATGTATTCACAGATGACCACTCGAAGAAATACCGTTACAGGTAAGCAACCTGTCCATCTTAGTAGGCTACAGGCTGAATGTGATTCAGCAGTATGATGTGCCAGTTTTTGAAAGCCTATATGATTCTAGGCTGCATCAATAGGACTCTAGAATCTAGATTAAGAGAAGTAATAGTAACACTATTCTGGTTTGGTCAGAACTCACTTAGAATACAGTGTCCAGTTCTGGGCAGCACAATTCAGATGGATGTTGACAAGCTGGCATGTATCAAACAGAGAGTGATCAGAATTATGAAAGGTCTGGAAACCATGGCCTATGAGGAGCAGCTTAGGGAGCTGGATATGTTTAGCTGGGGAAGAGATATTAAGAGGTGACATGATAGCCATGTTTAAATAAAGGGATGACATATTGAGGATGGAGAAATCTTGTTTTCTGCTGCTTCAGAGTCTAGAATGTGGAGCAATGGATTCAAAAGTACAGGGAAAGAGACTCCACCTAAACAGTAGGAAGAACTTACTGATGGTAAAAGCTGCTTTTCGGTAGAATACGCTGCCTCAAAGTGTGGTGGAGTCTCCTTCTTTGGAGGTTTTTAAACAGAAACTGGATGGCCATCTCTTGGGAGTGCTTTGATTATATATTCCTGCATGGAAGGTTTATGGACTGGATGGTCCTTAGGGGGGGTCTCTTCCAATTCTGTGATTCTGTCTCAGTGGGCCTCCTTTGAACCATTCTGTCTCAGTGGGCCTCCTTTGAACCATTTCAGCTTGTCAGTAATCCTCAGAACTGAACAGTGTTGCAGGTGAGGTCTGACCATAGCAGAATGCAACTTTCTGGAAACTACTCCTGAGTCTGGAATTTCATTGTCTTTTTTGACTGCTGCATCACTCTCCTGACTCATTGTAACTAAAATGCCGAAATGAGAGAATGCTCTCCCAGTACACTGCAGGCGTTAGGCTAGTTTAGGGGCCAGGACAACTTGCAAGGGAAACAGTTATGGAGTCCAAATGGAACAGACAGGAGGCTGACATCGCTGCCCCTTGGTATCTGCCACTTCAGATGCAGCAGTAAGATTATCTTTCTGTGCCTAATGGCCCAGCCAGACCTTCAGAAGAAAAAGAGACATAATGAATCTTGGAAATATCTGAGTGAACATTCTGCAGAGTAATTATGAGAAATTTGTTATTTTATTTAAATTTGTTTTCCTGTTTCAGCTTGAGGCAGAAGCTGTTTTCCGTGCCATCACCATAGCTGGTCGGATTAACTGTCCACTATATATCACCAAGGTCATGAGTAAGAGTGCTGCTGATATCATTTCACTCTCAAGAAAAAAAGGTACAGAATGCAGAATGTCAAAGCAGGCATCTGATTTGTCATTGGGCCTCTGGGTATAGAAAGTTGCAGGCGACAGTGTGGCAGGATCTAGCTCTGCTGACTTACTTCAGTAACCATCCCATAAGAAGAGAAGCTATTTCTTTCACAGTACAAACAGACCTTTATCAGCTGCTTCATCTAGCTAACGTTTAATTTATACGGAACAGCACCACACTGCTCCCTCGGGTTACGAAATTAATTCGTTCCGCAGCCGCTTTCGTAACCCGAAAAGCCTTCGTAAGCCGAATTGCCATAGGCGCTAATGGGGAAAAGCCGCGTTTCGTGCGAAAAAGCGCCGAAAAGCACCAAAAAGTTTTTTCGTAACCCGAAAAAACATTCGTAACCCGGAACAATTATTTCCAATGGGATTTTTTCGTATCCCGGAAATTTCGTAACCTGGGTATTTCGTATCCCGGGGTACCACTTTTAAGGTACTAAAGAGAACAAATTTTTCAACTCTGAAATCCACACTGAAGCAGAAAGAGCTGTTTTACACAACCATATGCATATTTTTCTCACAAGTGAAATGACTCAATTACTGTTGTTGTTAATTGCTATCAAGTTGGCTTTCACATATGGTGACCCTTTGAATGAGAGAAGTCCTAGACAGTCTGTCATCAACAACCCTGCTCAGTTCCTGCAAACTTACCTGTAATGGTTAGGGGAGACCATATGAAAATTCTATATGTGGTATCTGATCAGTCATGCTTAATGGCTCAGTCTGAAAAGCCAATCCGCACTTGATGTTGCAGCCATTTTGTGTGAAGCCGTCTTTCTTACAGAAATATCTGTGGAAATGGTGAAAGGGAGGCTAAAGGGGAGAGCCCAAATTGACTGGACTCTGTGTTGTGGAACTTCAACTATGAGAATTTTGGAGTACCTTGGTGTTTTATTTTTGTACCAACCCCCTTCTGTGCATTTCTTTTCCTTTTTTTATTATCTCATGTTTTCATTTAGCTTGTATAACATTATCTCATGGATGCAATAGATTGGAACAAATATAGTCTTGCTTCAGTGACTGGTGATTAGAGGATGTTGTGGGATGAAGGAAGGGTTCGTCTGAATCCTTGTGAGACCCTTCTCCCTGTTGCCTCTTGGGTAGTGCTGCTTTGTTTTATTTGAGCAGACCAACTACTGTACATATCTGATCAGCCCACCAATAAATTCTTTATACATCCTTTCAAACTTTGGTTAAATAGCACATAATTTTGATGTTCATTCCATTTCATTCATTCAGTTTCATTAATTACAGTTGTTATTGCATGGCTGAAAGCCAAACAGCTAAAGACTTTAAAGTCTGAACTTAGATATCTCCACTGCAAGCCAATAGTCTGTAGGGAGTTCCATGAAGTGAGACAGAGACTCCTTAATGTTTAACTACAGCAGAGAAGATGAAAAGGCTCAGACTGGAATAAATTATTTAATAATCCTTCAAATTGGAACTAGTCAAATGCATTAGTGGAAAAACCTTTCCTTCTGCTTAATCATGCCTCTCTGCAGATGTTTATGTTTCTTCAGCTTATGACAAATTCCTGCAGACTTGTGGCACTTTATTTTCAGAGATACCATAATATCTTTTCCCATGCACTAGAGTCTATGCAGAGTTTTGAAACCTTACATTTTTGGATTACAGTTCTCAGTACCTCTTAGCCAGCATATGAGCAGCTCAGTCCAAGGCCAATCTGGAACATTATGCCCTGGACTGGCCTCAGACTGACCACATTGTCAGCCATACACTGAATCAGGTGTGACACAGCATCATTGGATACATGGGCCAGCAGCTGCCTCACTGGCTTAACAGCTCCCTACAAGAGTCTGGCCATCATTGCCGTTTCTGCTAAGGTCACCCAACCATGTGATCAACAAGGAAGGGGTCGTTCTAACCCCTCCACATTGATTGTACAGGTGCCCTGTTCTGACTGCAGCAGAAGTGATGGCGACAGCCAGGCTCTTGCAGGAAACAGTTTGGCCAATGAGGTGGCAGTGGTGGTGACACTGAAGAAGATCCATCCCCTTCTCTACACTACCCAGTGCAGAGTAAGGGAGATGGCACCACATTTGCTGTCTAGACAACTGGATCCAGCCAAATCAAACCCGATCCAGCTGTGCAGACAGCCAACAGAACTGGAGGCACTCCATAATTTCTTGAAAACTTCAAAATAAACTGTGGGTTCTCTTAAACTAGATGAATGGTTTAAAACAGTGGTTTTGCTGTGAATGTGGATATACATCATTTGGACAGATTGCACCAGTACTGGAGTGCATCTGGTGTACAACCTTAGGTTAGTAAGCCCTGAGTGTTCTGACTCAAGCATGCATGAAATGTTATTAGTTGACATCTGCAGATTTGTTAGACTACATGGTGCCACATAATTCTTTGTCTGTTGTGACAGACTAATATGGTATCCCTCTGAAGTTGTAGCTAAAACAGAGCAACTACAGTAACATCAAACCTTTGCAACCTATTTTCATTATCAGTTAACTTTAATTTATGTGGTTTTTTCTTGAATGGCTGTTAAATCACCATGCATGCGAAAGAAAGGGAAAGATATAATCAGTTGTTTCCTTCTCCTAAGGTGCTCTTGTTTTGGGGGAACCAATCACTGCCAGCCTGGGAACAGATGGGACACATTATTGGAGCAAAAATTGGGCAAAGGCTGCGGCATTTTTGACCTCACCGCCTCTGAGTTTGGATCCTACAACACCTGATCATTTGACGTCACTTTTAGCATGGTATTCCTTGTACTAAAGTACATTAAATAATTAAGTAATAAGAAATAAGATCCGGTAGTAGTAGTTGTTGCATGCATTCAAGTAATTTCTGATTTATGGTGACCCTAAGATGAACCTATCACAGTTTTCTTGGCAAGATTTGTTTAGAGAGCATTTGCCTTTGCCTTTCTCTGAGGGTGAGAGAATGTGATTCGCGCAGGGGTACCCAGTGGATTTCCATGACTTAGTGTCAGTTCAAACCCTGCTCTCTAGTCACAGTCCAGTGCTCCAACTACTACATCACACTGGTTTTCACGATCCAGTAGTAATAAACAGGAGGTTTAGTATGATTTGATAACAGCTTATTTTTTTCATGTTGTCAAAGGAATACTACAAATCATTTCTGAAATCTTGCATTGAGACATACAGCTATAACAATGAAGGCCTGTTTTTGTAGCTACATCTTCCTGATACTTCCCCCCAGCTTACCTTTATAGCGAGGAAGCCTTCTCCCAGAATGATTTCCAAGGCCTTGGATAGCAGGACTCATCCAATGGTACATCCAGCCCTTTCCTGGCAGTGACACATTATACACCAAGCTTTGGTGTCAGGGGTTGTTGCCATCAATTATAACAACATATCTCTTTACCAAGAGATGTCTGGATGTGTCATTGGTCAGTGCCCCACTCTCCAGTGCCTCAGAAATCCATTTGAGAGGGCTGCTTGGCTTAAAAAACAGGGTTTGGTGGGCACTTTCAGCCATTACAATGATGCAACATCCATAAATGCAAATCCAATAATTACAGTGGTAGTAGTTTGAGTGTTGAACTATGACTCTGGGGACCAGAATTCAATGCCCAGCTCTGTCATGAAACCCATTGGGTGACCCTGGGCATGTCACATGTTCTCAGTCTCTAGGCAAGGCAAACCTCCTCTGAACAAATCTTGCCAAGAAGACACCATGCCTTCGAAATAACTTGAAGGCACACAACAACAACAACAACAACAACAACAACAACAACAACAAAGTCTAGCTTACAACATCATAAATACTGAAGAAGGTGCCAGCTATTGTTTATTTTATGATCAAATTAAACATCATGCTGAATATGCTTATAGCTTTGATGCCAATGAAGTGGTAAATTTAGGTGGAGGTTTATTTTAGATTTCAGAAGAGCTATCCAAGGTGATGAACTCTGTCTCTGAAACAAGGCTTTAGCATTCTTACTAAAACCTGGTGTGGATTCTCCTCTACATTGATTTAGAAATCACCAGCCACTATTGTCCTTAAAAAAAAATAGGACAGTATCAAATTATGTAGAATAGGAGTTTTCCTATGCTTTTTCTACTCAGAATCACACACAGGGTGTTCCCTATCTATGGAACTGAAGGCATGGAGTTACTGTAATTTCCCCCCATTGATGGAAAACGAGCATTGGTACTTACCCGTGATACGTTCATTACCAGAAGATGAGGGTCCTAACATCCTGGACTAGGCACATTTTGGAGAGTGGGGTTGGAAGAAAAGAATTAAACACTGATGAAGATCCCAGTATTCCCTTCATTCATATAAAAGCAGCCATGGATGCTGTGCAGTTAAATATTCATGATCACTTACCTTCTGCTTAACATACAGTTCTTCCCTTTCTGAGACTGAGTTGTAGATTCAAATTTAAAAATAGCAGTATGTATAAATTTTTATTGCTTTAGTCTATTTATTCTTTCACTCAAATCACTCATGAAACAATAATTCCGTTGATGAGAATATAAAGCAAATATAAGCAGAATTGAAAAAAGTAGTTATGAGAAAAATATGTGTTCTTGAATAAAAGCTGTAAGGAATTCACAGTGTCTCCTCCACCTTTATGCAATCTTTGTCATAAATATTTCATTGTAAATTCCTTTAGTGGTGACCTGCAGGTGGTTGGGAGTGCCCATTGTACCTACAGCACAGCACAGAAAGCCGTTGGAAAGGACAATTTCACTCTGATTCCAGAAGGAGTAAACGGGATTGAAGAAAGAATGACAGTTGTCTGGCACAAGTGTGTAGTAAGTAAAAACAATCACAATTTAATCAATGCAGCCACATAAGGAAAGCCAGAGCCACCTAGGTCGGTGGACCAACATTCAGGGGCTCTTATTTTCATTTCCACATCATGCTGTAGATTGGAACAAGTGCAGTTAAAGTGGAATCATAGTGCTATAACTATGTAGTGTCTAAGGGCCCCAGTTAGAATGGCCATTTAAGAAATGGTTCCAGGAGCCATGTGTCAGTTGGTCTCAGTTGAGAGTGAAGACTTTAAAACTGGTATCCCCTGTGGCCTAGGCATCCCTGGGAACTGGATATCATGTTTCCTTTTATTTTGCTCGTCACAGATTCATTTACTCCTTTAATTTGATTTAGTGTTGTACATGTGCTGGTCCTGGAACAGAGCTTGTAAAAGTTATTTCAGAGTTACAGCTCTCAGTATCTACCAACAAGCATGACAGTTTTGGAAGCTCTCATCAAAAAAAAAAAAAAAAAAAAAAAAAAAAAAAAAAAAGGGGGGGGGGGACCCTACTTTTCCAAGGACTGTACTGTTATCAGAACAAATTAGCATCGTGAATGTGTTATCGTGATTTACCATCAGATTAACAAAAGATCAGCCTCATCAGAAAAGAGTGTAATCTTCATAAGTCCCATAGATCAGAAATTCTTATGTGGCTGAAAGGACACTTAAATCACATCTTTTATTTAAGTAAACATCTGCTACTAGAAAAGTCTGCACTTCTGGGACTATATGGAAACCAAATATAATTAAAACAAACTGGATTTTTATTGTTATAAAGCTTTATTATTATAAAGCTCTTCCACCTCTCTGGCAGAGCAGCACATTCACAGAATAAACTTCATATTTTGCACTAACTGTGACTCTGTGGGGTTTGGAAAGGGGAAGATAGTTACTGCAGCAGAATCCATTTGCTGCCACAGTATCTTCCATTTCAAAACCAAAGTCTCACCTCTCATGTGACCCAGTTTCTTTTTCTCTGCCTGGGCCATCTGCTAGTACACCACAGCAAGGAAGATGTGTGGGTTAAGTGTGGTGTTGTTAAACTGAGGTAGGGTTTCCCTTATGAACCAGAAGTCACAGATTCCTGGTTTTTCAGCTTCTCCCAGGAAGCTGCCGAATTCATCATTTTGCAGCTAATGAGTACTTTGTCAATCTTGCTTGCATCATCTGTGGTTGGTTGCTACCCCCATTGCTTCTCTAGGCTCTATTTGCCAATGACCTCCTTAGCCCCAATGTGGTGCCCTCTTTTGTGTAAAAAATTAACTTCTTTAAGTTTTTTTCTTCTATTACTTTGGTTCTTTACCTCTCCACTATTCTGCTTGGATTGTGTCAGCAATAAGGCTTCTGTCCTCACAATTGTAATGCTTAAACACCTTCTCTTCTGCTCATTATTATTTTCTTCACTTTTTGACTGAGGTAGGCTTTAGTTATTACTCTCTAGACTATTACTTATTCTAAATTTTCCTTTAGTTTTTTTTCCTCTGCACTGGGATTTCAAGACTCAAATTCTTTGTATATGCTTTCATTTGAGCATCCTCTTTGCTACATTCAATGTCAAATTCATTTTGTGCTTCTACCTGTAAAATGTGAACAAGGCAACTGTTACATGGATTTGTAATTGGTTTCTGGCTGAACACAAACAGTGCTCAACAATAATTCCATTTCATACTGGAGAGAAGTGGTCAGTGGGGTGCCACAGGGTTCTGTCCTGGGCCCAGTGCTATTCAACATCTTTATCAATGACTTGGATGACAGAATTGGGGGCATACTTATCAAATTTGAAGATGACACCAAATCAGGAGGGGTAACTAAAACCCCAGAGGACAGAATCAAAATTTAAAATGACCTGAATAAACTAACAAAATGATATTCAACACAAAAAAATGTAAGGTACTGCACTAAGGGCAGAAAAACGAAATGCATAGCTATAGGATGGTTTAAGGAGTCTACATGTGAAAGGGATCTAGGAGTCCAGGTAGAACACAAGTTGAACATGAGTCAACAGTATGATGATGCAGCTAAAAAGGCCAATGCAATGTTAGGCTGCATCAATAGAAGGATAGTGTCTAGATCAAGGAAAGTAATAGTGACACTCTATTTTGCTGTGGTCAGGCCTCACCTGGAATACTGTGTCCAGTTCTGGGCACCACAATTCAAAAAGGATGTGGAGAAACTGGAGTGTGGGCACTCAGCTATTTGGCGAGTTGCTGGAACCAGTTTTGGTCGAGGGCAAGGACAAGAAGAAGGCCTTGCCTTCGGCTAATCAAAGAGAGGATAAGAGACAGTTTAGGAACCGATCTTCCTTTCGTTCTTCCCAATCCTTTTTTCCCTCCCATTCCAACTCCAATTCTTCCCGAGCCAGGGAGTCCAGGTCCAACAAGCCTCGATGGGGAGACTCCATGTTTCCCAAACAAAACAGGTCTTCTTTCCCCAACAAAGATGGTGGGGCCCCCAAATCATCCCGAAAGAATAAAAAACAATGATGAAGTCCCTCCAGTGGGGGGCAGGCTTCAGGGATTCAGCCAGATTTGGGAAAGATCCACCTCAGACAGGTGGGTCTTAGAAACTATTCAACAAGGATACAGAATAGAATTTCGTCATGTGCCTCGCGACATATTCGCACCTTCTCCCAAATCAAACGATTCTGAAAAACATTGCCTCCTGCTGGAAGCCATCAAACGCCTACTCACCATTCGAGCCATCGAACCGGTGCCGAAAGACCAAAAGGAAAAGAATGCTACTCAAACTTTTTCTAGTACCCAAGAAAAACGGATCATGGAGAGCCATTCTAAACCTGAGAGGGGTCAACCAATTCATTCTCAAGAAGAAGTTCAGAATGGAGACACTCAAAACCTCCAACCAGGCAACTTTCTTTCCTCACTGGATCTACAAGATGCTTATCTGCACATTCTTATTCACCCGTCTTTGCGGCGTTTCCTCCGCTTCAAATATGGCAAGCTCCACTTGCAATACAAGTCACTTCCCTTTGTCCTGGCCTTGGCTCCCAGGATCTTTACCAAAGTCATGGTGGCCCTAGTCGCCCATCTAAGGTTGCTACACCTTCATGTCTATCCTTATTTGGATGACCTGCTGATACCGCGCCCTCCAAGAGTCAGGCAATTCAAGACACCAACAAGACACTCAGGACGTTGGAAGACCACGGCTTCTTGGTCAATCTAGAAAAGAGTACCCTTCTCCCGAACCAAAAGATCCAACATCTGGGAGCCATGATAGACACCCAAGCGGGCATAGTCTGCCTTCCCCAAGATCGAGTCAGTACCATCCAACAGGCAGTCCACAAGACTCTGGACTCGCCACAGGTCAGTCTACAACTGTTGGCCCACCTTCAGGGTCTCATGATAGCAGCCATCGATTGCCAGCCATAGGCGAGTTTTCACGCCAGACCACTGCAATGGCTACTCCTCCCTCACCAATGAGCCATCGCCCTCAAAAAGCCCAAGAAGATTCCACTCGACAACAGAGTGCACCAGTCCCTCTTGTGGTGGACCTCCAAGGCGACCTCGAAAGAGCGACCTATTTGGAAACCTCTAAAGATACAGATTACCACTGACGCCAGTCTCCGGGGCTGGAGAGCCTATTGCGGACCCCACTTAGCCCACGGCCACTGGAGCCCGACAGAGCGGACTCACAGCATCAACTGGTTAGAATTGCAAGCAATTCACTTGGCACTTCAAGCTTTCGATCACTTGATTCTCCACAAGGTGGTCCTGATAAGGACATTACAGCGAAGGCCCACGTCAGTCGCCAGGGCGGTACCAGATCCCAGTCCCTGATGGAGGAGACAAGATCACTCCTAACCTGGGCAGAAAACAACCTGACTTCCTTAGAGGCCGAACATCTTCAAGGAAAACTAAACTCCAAGGCAGATTGGCTAAGCCGAACAGACATAGACCAGTCAGAGTGGAGCCTTCACCTGGAGGTGTTCCAAATCATCACGATGAGATTAGGAGCTTCAGTGATAGACCTGTTCACCTCTCCATCCAGTGCCAAAACCCAGAGGTTCCTTTCCAGATTCAGGACAGAGGGAATGGAGGACATGGATGCCCTCAATTGTTGGTGGCTGGAGGGTCTCCTTTATGCCTTCCCACCAGTGCCTCTCCTGTCAAAGTTCCTTTCCAAGATGCAGAGGACCAGGTCAGAGGTCATCCTGGTGGCTCCGAGCGTGGCCCAGACGGCCTTGGTTCTCAGAGATCCTCAATCTGTCAACTCAGAGCCTACCTCTGCCCATCAGACCAGACCTGCTGTCTAAGGGCAAGATTCACCATCCCGATCCAGCCTGGCTTCAGCTACACGCTTGGAGATTGAGCGCCACATGCTGACTGGATATGGTTACCCTCCAAGGGTGATCAAGTCTATCTTGGTGTCACGTCAGCATTCGACACTCAAGGTTTACAAATACACGTTCAAGGCATTCAAGAGGTGGTACAAGCTCAAAAAGACACACGATGAGGCAGCCAGGACATCTCATCATCCGCACATCCGCAGGCTGCTCAAGGGAGTGATTAACAGGTCACCCCCGAACAGACATCGCTTCCCATCATGGGACCTTCACGAGGTTTTGAAGGCGCTGACCGTTCACCCATTCGAACCACTGAGAGAGACATCACTCAAGTTCCTCACCTGGAAGACTCTGATCTTTACTGCACTCACGTCGGCGCGACGTTTCCGAGGTCGGTGCTCTTTCTGTCCGCAAGGAGTTGTGCATCATCAGAACAGATTTGATACAGTGGAACCTTGCCATGCGCGGGGGATCCGTTCCGGATCCCGCCGCGTATGGCGATTTCCGCCTATGCTCGAGTCCCATTGTAAACAATGGGGCTCGTGCGCAGCGGCGCACGGGGCGCAACGAGCACACGCGCCCATTCAATTGAATGGGACGCGCCGCCCCTTCCACCCCGCGCGTATGCTCAAGGCCGCGTATGGCGAGCGCGCGTATAGCGAGGTTCCACTGTACTTCTACGACCTGATCCAACCTTCATTCCCAAGGTGAACTCGGTGTTCCACCCATCCCAGGACATTGTGTTGCTTTCCTTTTGTCCGCAACTGACCAAAGACTTAGAAAAAATATGGCATACCTTAGATGTGCGCAGGGCCATCAAGATTTATCTTAAGAGCACAGCGGCCTTCAGAAAGTCGGAAGCCCACTTCATATCCTTTTGACCATATTCTAAAGGAAAAAAGGTATCAGTCTCCACGCTTACTAGGTGGATCAAACAGTTACAAAGTTGCCTGTTACAAAGCTCTCAATTTGACCCCACCACTAGGCATCACTGTTGATGGCTAATTAGAAGTGCAGCCACATCTGCGGCCTTGACAACTAATGCTCCTCTGGCCGAGATTTGTAGAGCAGCCACTTGGAGGACCCCCTCCACATTTGTCAGACATTATAAACTGGATCGGTTCCAGTCAGCTGAGGCAGCTTTCAGTCAGAGGGTGTTACAACAAATTATCTCTGACTCTCCCTCTACGCCAGCTGGCCCACCCTAAATTTGGTGGCTTTTATAAATCCCAAAGTTAGGATGCTCAGCACCTTTCTCTGCTGGGAAACAGAACGTTAGACTTACCTGAAATATGTCCCTTTCCAGAAGAGAAGGTCCGAGCATCCTCCCCACCCTGTGTTATTGCCTTCTGGCGTGGGTGGGCGCTGCTCTTCTTCACAATTAAAAATAAAAATACATAATATAGTGAGAGATATTAAAGCGATAATTCTTGGCTAGTCATCGACTGAGGTTCCTCGGGTCGCTCCGCCCATGGGGGCGGGGCCAATCCCCAGGCCTATTGTTTTTTCTCTCCCTGCCTACCAGGGCAGAGCTACCCAAAATTAGGATGCTCAGACCTTCTCTGCTGGAAAGGGACGTATCTCACGTAAGTCCAATTCCACCTCAACATTAGGAAGACCTTCCTGACAGTAAGGACTGTTCAACAGTGGAACACACTCCCTCAGATTGTGGTGGACATTCCACCCTTGGAGATGGCTATCTGTCGGGGATGCTTTGATTGAGAGTTCCTAGAGTTTAAAAAAAATTCAAAGTCACCACTCAAAATGGCTGCCCAGCTACCTCTCTCCTTCTCCTCTCTGTAGCAGGAACTGCTCTGGAGAATCATAGAATCATAGAATCATAGAGTTGGAAGAGACCACTAGGGCCATCCAGTCCAACCCCCTGCCATGCAGGAAATCCAAATCAAAGCATCCCTGACAGATGGCCGTCCAGCCTCTGTTTAAAGACCTCCAAGGAAGGAGACTCTATCACCCTCCGAGGGAGTGCATTCCATTGTCGAACAGCCCTAACTGTCAGGAAGTTCCTCCTAATGTTCAGGTGGAATCTCTTTTCCTGCAGCTTGCATCCATTGTTCCGGGTCCTGTTCTCTGGAGCAGCAGAAAACAAGCTTGCTCCCTCTTCAATATGACATCCCCTCAATGAGGCTGTGGGAGGAGTGATATAGAGCTAGTCTGCTAGCTCCGCCCCCTAGTGATTCACAGATGTGACTCACTGAAGCTCCACCCCCTCTGCAGCAAGCACACTCTCCCTAGAGTTTTTAAAAAAAATTTAAACAGTCACCACTCAAAATGGCTGCCCAGCTACCTCTCTCCTCCTCCTCTCTGTAGCAGGAACTCCTCTTAACAGCCTCTTCAGTTATACCCAGCTCCCTAAGTTGCTCCTCATAGGGTATGGTTTCCAGAATTTTTGCCATTTTAGTCACCCTCCTCTGGACACGCTCCAGTTTGTCAACAACCTTTTTGAATTGTGGTGCCCAGAACTGGACAGAGTATTCCAGGTGGGGCTTGACCAAGGCAGAATAGAGTGGAACTTTCACTTCCTTTGATCTAGACACCATATTTCTATTGATGCAGCCTAGAATTGCTCAAGTCCCATTATATACAATGGGGTAATAAAATGTTGTCCCTTATATAAAATAACAATAAATAAATAAATACATCTCACTTTATATAATAATAATAATAATAATAATAATAATAATAATAATAATAATAATAATAATAATAATTCTTCTTCCCCTTCTAATTCACCATGTTCAGGTCCTGCAGACTCCTGGCCTTGTCTTTCCTGACTGGTATCATTTAAAATGCAGTCTTCCTTTTTTCCTATGCCCCCACTTCTCATGCATGTCATATTTTTCTAGTGAGTTGTTCTTATTATGGGCCAAGTATGACAGCTTCAGTTTAGTCAACCTGGCTTCTAGGAAAAGCTCAAACTTGATTTGCTCTATAACCATTTATTCTCTTCTTAGCAGTCCATAGTATTCGCACCTATACTCTAGCACCACATCTCAGATTAGTTTATTTTGTTCACATCAGGTTTCTTCATGTCAGCTTTCACACTCACACAAAGAGATGGGAAATAAGATTGCTTGTTCTATTCTACAGTTTAGTAACACCACGCTTAAGATGGTACAAGCCATCTTATAGTGATATATTTTACATTTCAAAATCTTGTCTAAGTCCTTCATAGTTGCCCTTCATTTCTAATCTTTTCTGATTCCATGACTGCAGTCCCACTCTGATTAATGACTGAGCCAAGTATGACAAAACATTTCAGTGTCTTCATTGTCTACATTAAAGTTATCTAAATCCTCTGTGGTAATTTTTTTTATGTTCACTGTAAACTTGCTTTGCACTTATTCCTTGACTTTTATAGAAAACCTAATATATCTCCTTTCTTCTCTGACAGAAAAACACAGTTGCACAAGCTATTTCAGATTCTCCCAAAGTTCTAACAATTTGTCCACACATCTTGAAAATCATGAAAAGGGGAACCCTTTACCCTTTCCTCCTTGCTTTTACCTTCCATAGATAAATCACTTCCTTGCATACTCTGTGCCTAAATTTATCTCTAACTTCCTTCTGTAACAACTCACCTGCCTTTACTGATTCATAACCCCTGCTTTTGCATCTGGTGCTACTGACTTATAGCACAGCAGAAAAGTCATTTTTTCTCTTCTGAATAAGCTCCATGACAGTAGAATATGAATTATCAGCTATCACCACTATTTGCCTGCATCCCTACACACATGACTTTATTCCCATCTTCTATTGACCCTTGTCATTTCTCCAAGTTGGGTTGATAGCACTTCTTCATTCTTTACCAATAGGGGACAGCTCTTTCTAAAAGAACCGTTCACGCTTCTCTGAGCTCTGACCTTTCCCAGCACTCCTCCTTCTTTAGAAAGAGGTTCGTGTGCAGGGTTATTATCTCAGGGACAACCACCCAGTCATCTACCAGCTTGGACAGCTTTGTGATCCAGCAATAGGCACAAACTGAGCCATTAATCCATGACAATCAAAAAACTATCAACTGAGTCGTTCCACCAGTTTCTTTTAGCTGTCTTACTTTTTTCCCCTGGTCCTCTGTGTTTCTATGGTTTTCAAAACATTTCAATTGCTACAGGTATTTTAAGGATCTTTTAAAATGCTGTTTTCAATATGTACATTCCTGAAATGTTATTTTACTGGATTGCAAGAAGATCTGTATTGAAATTGATCATCTATATCATTTTGTACAATTTGAATGTACAGGAAAGTATGTACTAGTACAATAAAGTTAAGATTTAGTGGTTTATCTTTGGAATGACTCAGTTAGTGGACCCAATTGGTGGGCTATTCAGGAAATTCCATAGGCTATGGTGTATTTTGCAATACCTCGTTATATTGGCTGTTACAGAAGCCAAAATAAAGCACTTCAATCACAGTGAGGTATGGTGTTTCAATGAGCATGTCCTAAGAGTC
>NC_056526.1:99512753-99633579 GCF_019175285.1 Sceloporus undulatus
ACAGAAGTCGCCACGCTCCAGTCCTTAGAGCTGGAGTGTGGCTTTGGTGAGACTTCTGGACTCTTAGGACGCATGCATCATTGAAACACGATACCTCCACTGTGACTCGAAGCAGCTTTATTATGGCTGTCTGTAACAGGCCATTGTTTCATTTGAGTTTCATTGTCATGGGTCTGTTCTAAGTAATCCTGGGATTTGTCACTCAGTGGCATAGAATTCTAAGTGCCTCACCAAATCATACAAACTGCAGAATTCTTTGAAGATGGAGTTATGACAGTAAAAGTGGTAGGAAACTGTGGATCCAGTGTTTCTACCCCATTGTCTACAAACCTATTTTCCCAGCAGAGAAGACCAAAACATCTTGTAGAATGGGTTGCTCCTCCCACTTGCAGGAAGAATAAGAAAGACCTGCTAGTTCCCATGTGGGGGAGCAAGTCCCCTGAAGGTCAGTCTTTTTCCTGCCTACACTCCTAGCAGGACATGCTTCTTCAGCTCTATGGACTTCTCATCAATCCAGCCAGGATGATGCTTGCCATTTTCTCAGACAAGCTTGTCCCTCCCTCCCTCTTTACCTTTACCTTTACCTTTACCCTTACTTGGTTCTTGGGGATCATCAGGATGGTGTCCAAATGCTTCCCATACATCACAGAGCCAAGTGTTCCACTCTGACCCAACCTGGCTACAGATCCACATGTGGAAGGCATGCTAGATAGCTGCAGATACTTTGGCAAGGTTGTGAATACTGTTCTCGCCTCCAGACGCCCCTCCACCAACAGAATATACAGATACATCATCCAAGTGTTTCATAGGTGTTGCAGGTGCAAACAGCTGGACTTCCTTCAGGTCTCCAGGCTAGCCCTGGTGGAGTTCTGCCAGAATGGTATTGAGTGAGGTTTCTGGCCCAACACTGTCAAGAGACAAGTGGCCATCATAACATCCATGCTGCCCCACAAGCAGGCACCTAGAATCTCCTCCCATCCACATCTCCAGTGGTTCTAGCAAACCTAGCACCACTGATAGTCTATCATTTTCTATCCTGGAACCTGCATACGTTGCTCGTAGTGCTGACTGTACCCTCCTTCAAACCCCTCAGGGAGGCGTCCTTAAAGCATCTGTCATAGAAAGTCCTGCTCATGGTCATCACCTCAGCATACAGGGTCTCCAAACTTGGTGCACGGCTGGTGGGCAGAGAACTGTGCATCATCAGACCAGACTCAGTGCTGCTCCATCTGGCCCCTACCTTCTTTCTGCCCATAACCATCCAATTGATGGAAAGGATCTGGCACACCTTGTACATGCACAGAGCCATGAAAATTTACCTGAAAAGGATGAAGAACTTGTGGACTCAGATGCTCTGCCCCATGGGGAATAAGCTGACTCCCCCTCCACTCTCAGCAGAGGGATCACATCCTGCATTGCAGCCTGTCACCAATCTGGACCTGAAACTGGCCTACTCCACTAAGAGTGCAGCCACCACAGCAGCCCTGGTCACCAGTTCCCCTCTGGTGGAAATTTGCAGGGTGGCTACATGGAAATCACCTTCCATATTTGTTAATTACAAACTAAACGCTTTTGGTCTTTACCTATGATATGCCCATTTCCAGCAGAGAAGGGCCAAACATCTTGTCCACTCAGTGGGTGCTGTCAGTAAGATCTGGAGACCACATGTAAATGTTTATAACACATAAGCTATGGCACAGGAAATCCAGAGTGTGTCCTTTTGGGGACACACACATAAATTCTTGTCTGTTTTGTTGGATGGTATGGAAGGTTTTAACTGCTTCTTCTGTTCATATATGCCTTTCTTCTCAGTTTCTTCATTGCACCTAGTTACCTTTTGTGTTAAATTAATAAATAACAACGTTCCTTCTGTTCTGATTAAGCTTTGTCTCTGGCTGATTAGTGACTGACCTTCAGGGGGCTTGCTCCCCCATGTGGAAACTAGAAAGTCTTTCTTATTCTTCCTGACTAATAGGAGCAAGTGGGAGAGCAACCTGTTCTACAGTATGTTCAGCCCTTCTGTGCTGGAAATGGATGTATCACAGGTAAGGACCAATACTCCTATTTTTCTAATATGTACTTATTATTACATGTCCATTCTTATGTTACTTATATAAAATTTATTGTAGTCTACAGGTAAAATGGATGAAAACCAGTTTGTTGCTGTCACCAGTACCAATGCAGCCAAAATCTTTAATCTGTACCCACGAAAGGGCAGGATTGCTGTGGGTTCTGATGCTGATATTGTAATTTGGGATCCAGAAAAGGGGAAGACAATCACAGCAAAAAGTCACAAATCGGTAAGAGGAAGAGCTCGTCAATGCTTGTGAGAGTGATTTGAGGTATTATTCCTGTTAATGGGGTAAACTGCTGAAGAGTCCTTACATGTCGCAGCACAGCACCAACACAAATGTTCTTTGCTACATATGTCACTCATTTGAGCTCCAGATATGGATGCCAGTACTGTTATTACCAGGGATACACCCTAGGACTCTGTGAATAAGTTACCAGTGGCCTGTGGTCTCATCCCACAGTAGCAGGATTACCTCACACCCACTGCTTAGATCACGGTCCATTGATGCCCTGCATACAGCTGGGTAAAGGTTTCTCGGTATCTTGCTTGGAGATATGGCAGTGTCTAAATCCAACTTGAATTACTTGGATGTGAGAGATCTGCAGTTGCCTGGAAAAGTAGAAGGTATCCAAAATGTATTTACACTAGCTCATGTGGCCCTTCAGATATTGTTGGACTGCAGCTTCCAGCAGTCATAGCCAACACAATCAATGGTAAGAAATGCTGGAAATTGCAGTCCAACAACATCTGTGATCATTATATATAATACATTTTTACTCAAATGTATAGTATATTGAGGTAAGGCATATCAGTGGGAGTTGAGCTTTCTTTCTTGAACCTTTGGGGGTTGTTGTTCTTGGATTTTGTGTTATTTTGATAGGACAAGTGGATTTTATGACTGTACTCAGTAGCTGGGAGCCAAAGAATGACTTAGATTCATAAAAAGAATACACTAGCCCAACAGCCTGTTATGGCAACATCTGTGCCTCCTTACCATATTATTGAACATTCTTGAAACTGCTCTCAGTTCAGAAGAAGTTAGTTATTAATGCAAGATATGTGGACTGCTTTTCAGGAACTACAGGGATGTGGTGGCTGGGTGGTTAAGATGCCAAGTCTGATGATCGAAAGATCTCCAATCTCTATTCATGTGTTCAGCACATTAGGGATTGGAATGCCCAAATCTGGTTTAAGTATCAAAGTGATGATTTGTCATATGTGAGAAAGGCCACTGCTGGATTAGACTGGATTTGTGGTGAAGTGAAATTATGTATTTTGGTTCCTTAATACAGATCAGTATCACATTCCATTCCCATCATGGATATTGAACAAGTCAACCATATAAGGAAATATTTCAAATTTGCTTCCAAACGGTTAAAGATTTCATAGTACTTTTTCCCTGTTTTTTACTAGTTCTGGCCAATAGTGTGCCATTTCTTTGTATTTTTTTCTATTTTCTCATGTGAGAAAATTAATTGACTTATGTACTTAATATTCTCTAATTGCAGGTAGAATTAATATAGTACAAAGTATGCCTATAAATAAATGGTAATAAACTGCATATTTTTGTTGTTGCTCAGGCTGTTGAATATAATATTTTTGAAGGCATGGAGTGCCATGGGGCTCCTCTCATAGTCATTAGCCAAGGAAAGGTTGTGTTTGACGATGGAAATCTCCATGTAAGTAAAGGAACAGGACGTTTTATTCCCCGAAAGCCTTTCCCTGAATACCTTTATCAGCGGATCAAAATTAGGAATAAGGTAGGTTTGTATGCATCAAAGCTATGTATTCTTTTGGTTGTGTTAATATTATTATTGTTGCTTTATAACAATAACAATTGCTTTAATAACAATATACAAATTATTTTAATATCAGTTTTATGAAGTACCATAAGCTAAGATGGTGTGATGGGCCTGAACTAATCAATGTGGCTACACCATTGCTATATTGAAATTAATGGCATTTAATAAAAGTTAAATAAAAGAAGTTACATACATGAAGTGTGTGCTTCTTTTTATCACTAACTATCACAATGAATCATAGAATCACAGAGGTGGAAGAGACCTCAAGGGCCACCAAGTCCAACTCCTTGCCATGCAGGAACCCACAATCAAAGTATCCCCAAGATTCAGCTTCTGTTTAAAAATTTCCAAAGTAGGAGAATCTACGACACTCTGAGGGAGTGTTTTCCACTGTTGAACAGCTCTTACTGTCAAGAAGTTCCTTCTGATGTTTAGGAGGAATCTTTTTTCCATGTCCTGTTCTCTGGAGCAGTAAAAAACCAAGCTTGCTCCATCCTCAGGATAACACCCTTCAAATATTTAAAACGGGGCTATCATGTCACTTGTTAACTCTCTCTTCTCCAAGCTAAACATACCCAGGTCCCAAATTCTTTCCTCATAGGACTGCTGCCACACATCAGAATTAATGCAGTTTGACACTGCTTTAGCTTCCATGGCTCAGTGCTATGGACTCCTGGGATTTGTAGTTTACTGTGACACCAGAGGAGTTCTACTTAAACATTAAGAAGAATTTCATGGCAGTAATAACAGTTCAGCAGTTGAACAGATTGCCTCAGGAGGTAGTGGATTCTCCATCTTTTGCGGTCTTTAAGCAGAGATTGAATGGCCATTTCTCATAGTGGTTCAGTTCAGTCTTCCAGCATGCCATGTAGTTGGACCTGATGGTCTTTTCCTTTGAACTCTGTGATCTTAAGTCTTTGGATCTGCTGTAACTTGCTTGCTGATGATACAGTAAATGCTTTTTCATCTTCATTTACATGAATCCCATTACTGGTGAATCCCAGTGGTTTGGTTGCTATATATGTAGATGTATCTAGGATAGTGTTGAGTCAAGTGTTGCTGAATTGGTTTTACTTACTGCAGTGGTTCTCAACCTGTAGGCCGCGACCCCTTTGGGGGTCGAACGACCCTTTCACAGGGGTCGTCTAAGACCATCGGAAAACACATATTTCCGGCGGTCTTAGGAACCGAGAAGAAAATAATTTTATGGTTGGGGGTCACCACAACATGAGAAACTGTATTAAAGGGTCACGGCATCAGGAAGGTTGAGAACCACTGACTTACTGAGACCTGGAAGCAGGACACTGCTTTTTTGCTTGGCCTTGCTTGAAACAGGAATAAACTGTTTGCTAAAATGCAACAGACTCTAAGGGAAGAGAAGAATGCCACACAGTTTCTCTTGATTTGCAGCTGGAGGAGAAAAGTATGTTCTTCTGTGGACGATGGTGGAAGCAGGACACTGCTTTTTTGCTTGGCCTTGGCTTGAAACAGGAATAAACTGTTTGGCAAAATGCAACAGACTCTAAGGGAAGAGGAAAATGCCACACAGTTTCTCTTGATTTGCAGCTGGAGGAGAAAAGTATGTTCTTCTGTGGATGATGGTAGAAAGTAATTGGGGGGTGGGGGTGGTAAGAGGCAGAATATGGAAGAGTAAGGTAACTGGGGGAAGAAAAGGGTGAAAAATTTTGTCCAGGGTATTTGTGGTAGAAAGGACATCAGTTCTATGAAACTAAAAACTATCTTCTGTCAAAAGAGAAAACTGTAACAAAGCCTTTGAAGAAGAACCTCCTTTTTACGAAGTCTTTTTGGGCCTACTCAGCCCCTCCTTGTCCTCTTCTAGCTGGAGGTTTTCTAAAGCAGCACTGGCATCAGGATGGTGGAGGACAGCTGTAGAAGCACCGACGTTTGGTGTTGGTTTGCAGCAGTGTCTGTGCTGTAAACAATGCAGTAAACTTAAAGCTTGAACTGGGAAAGAGCAAGATTCCACTCTATCCATTCCTAATGTAGCTGTGCATACCTGTCTACAACATGTAGGGTAAATAGCAATAGTCTTCCCCATATGAAAGAGAGACAGATCTGTAAAATGGTAAATAGAACAAAGTTGAAGCTGGTGGGGAAAAAATCATCCCTGGATATATTTTGAAATAAGATTTGACGTGGTCTCTAAAAGTTCAAAATATTTTTGATCACATATGCAGGGTGTACGTAATATAATTATTTCATTTCACATGTGCATATTGTTAGTTCTGGATATATGTTGAAACATGTTGAACTGCTCTTCTTTTTTGTGGAATAAGATCCTATCCATCTTTTTTCCATCTTATTTTTGCCTCTGGTACCAAACATTCTGCTAAAGAAGTAATACCCAGGAATACATTCATTTTGTTAACTGAGGTTAATTCTATCTTAGAATCCACATGTAGGTAAATAGATGTTGTACTGCTTAGCAAAAACAGACCTTCTTGGTGGAAACAGACATGCTTCTTTCTTTTCTAGCAACAGCCCCTCCTGAAAGCACTATACAGCTCTCTGAAAAAAACTATACAGCGGGACCCTGGTATCCATGGGAGGTCAGGATCCTCCATGAATATCAAAATCTGTAGATGCTGAAGTCCCATTATATAAAGTGGCATAGTAAAATGATGTCCCTTATATAAAATTGCAAAATCAATGTTTACTTTTGGAATTTATATACATTTTTCAATATTTTCAAGTCATGGATGGTTGAACCCATGGATAAAAAAGTCTCTGGATATGGGAGGCAGACTGTACAGAGAATTAGAGGACTGCTGAATGGACTGAGAGGTAGATCCCTGAAAATTTGGTGGAGACTTCAGTCTGAATCCCATTTCACCTAGAGTAGACCCACTTAATTAGTTGTTCTGGGGTGATTCAGCATGTAGGAAAAACTCACTGGTTCAGTGCGTCTACTCTAATGGGAACTAACAACAGATCCAGGTCACTTTCCACAAACAGAGCTCTACACATGGCAGATCCTGGATCCAAGCTTCTGAGCTTAGGAATATGAAGGTAAAATGTCAAGCTACTATAAATATTTTTTCTTCATATTTAGGTAACAGAATTACAAGGAGTTTGCAGAGGAATGTATGATGGACCAGTCTATGAAGTCCCAGCAACACCAAAATATGCAACCCCTGCACCTTCCACTAAATCATCTCCTGCCAAAAACCAGCCTCCACCAATCCGAAATCTCCACCAGTCTAATTTTAGCTTATCAGGTAAAGAGGTTTGACAGATTTTCAAAAAATCTTTTGAAAGCATTCCCTGTTATAAATAATGGTTTTATGTGAAAGCATAATAGTTGTTGTTTGTCTTCAAATTGTTTCTGACATATGGCAACTCCAAGGCAAACCTATCACAGGGATTTCTTGGCAAGATTTGTTCAGAGGTTTTCTCTTGCCTTCCTTTTGAGGCTGAGAGAGAGTGGCTTGCCTAATGTCACCCAGTCGGTTAGCATGATAGAGCAGGGATTCAAACCTGGTCTCCAGAGTCATAGTCCAACTCTCACACACTATGACATGCTGGATCTTGTGCAATATTGCTTAATTATTTTGAAAAGAGAAGTTTTCAGATTGAAGAGATTGAAGATTGAAGTGAGTGCAGCCTTGTGACATAATATGTGTTGTTCTGGGTATCGGAGTGAGTGCTGTATGTGCATACTTCTGTCCCACAGCCTCAAGTGTGCATACCCTGGCCCAGTAGCTTCAAGTATGTAATAGAAGAGAAATGCACAGAGAAGTCCATATTGCTTTTCAGGCGATTATCTCATAATTCCAATAGTAGTATTAGTTGTGTGCCTTCCAATTTTTTCCAATATATGGCCATCCCTTATCATTTTTCCCTCTGAGGGAGCAATACTTGTTAAGAGTGATTTTGCCACTGTCTTCCTCTGAGGCTAAGAGACTAAGACTTGCCCAAGGTCACCCACTGGATTTTCGTGGCCAAGCCATGATTCGAACCCTGGTCTTCCAGAGTCCTAGGCCACAATAGCACACTGGCTTAGTTTCAGCTGTACACCTCCATAAAAAGTACAGCAAACTCAGTATCCAGTAAATGAGAATGTGGGGAACGGGGCAGGGCTTATCTCATAGCTCCTTTCCCTGAAAGTGATACGAGAGGATATTCTTTCCAATATCAAAATTTTTAGAAAGTTAGATTTGATTTTTCAAATGAAACAGATTTTCAAAAACTATAGAAAAATTACACAAGTTTAGCTTTTGTTAGTACTTGTGCCACTGAATGTTAATTAAATTAAAGTCTTAACATTTCACATGAATTTTATTTTTGGCTTCCTGTTGTGCAGGTGCTCAGGTAGATGATAATAACCCTCGGCGTACTGGACATCGCATTGTTGCACCTCCTGGTGGCCGCTCCAATATTACCAGCCTTGGATAAGCTGAAATGGAAGCTTAGAAATCAAGAATGAAGGAAAGGCCACGGGAACAAGCTTACTTCCCTTTTATGTCTGTGTTGTTGGCCTCACAGTTCTCTTTGGTACTAACACGTGGGGGGAACTACTTGTCTCCTTTTTTGAAATGTTTTGCATAGAAAGAGGTCATCATAGTGTAGTGTGTTTGCTTGGATTAACTGCCTCACAATTGTGCTTTCATACCTGTGTCACCTTAAAGCATGGTGCTTCCATTGTCCCATTAGTGACTCTGCTGCTTTTAGCTATGTCTTGTGTGTCTACCTGATGGTTCCTTTGGATGTCTTTTCCCACCCCCAGCTGTGCTAGAGTAGTGGATGCATGTTACTAATGCAAGTTGCAGTTTGTGAGTGAGTCTATTTTAGACATGTTGCCAACAGTGAACTAGGCATGATGCCAAGGTACGAAATTCCACTAAAGAAAGGAAACCATAGAATTTTTTTTAAAATGCTATAGAATGGGTCAGACTTCTTTCTGTTAATGTAATTTTTAAATTTATTATAGACCCAAATAAAAAGCATTGTTCAATACAAGACTGAATAGAAGAGGGCCTAGTGGCTGTTATCCACTTAGTACATTCCACGTCTGTACATTTGCTTGTTTGTAGGAAGAGTCATAATTTAAACACGCTGACACTCCTGCCATCCAGTTTAGAGGATTTCACATTTGGACAGTAGTGTTCACCTTTTGCATGAAATTTTTGGTACTTCCAAAAAAATTCCAATTGTTGTGGGATTTTTAAAGTTTTTGTACAGAGGTGTTTTTTTTTCTCCTTTATAAATCACGTTCCACTTATAATGTATCAAAATCAACTAGTTGTGATTCATTTTTTTTAAATTGAGGCTTGTGAAATAAAAGAAAATGAACTGAAGTACTTTTTCTTCTTCTGGATTATAATCAAGATTGTTGTTATTTGGTGTCTTTCATTTGTACGTCAGGGCTGTAGCTAGGGGAGGGCAGGCGGGGCAAAGCCCTGGGTACCCCAGTCAAAGGGGCCCCCGCGCCGCCCTCCCTCACCTCGGGAGCTTCTGGGAGCTGAAGTCCAAAATCTCTTAAAGGGCACAGTTTGCAATGAACAGCTGCATTAGTGGAAGTCCCTCCTCTGCACATGAAGAGCACCTTCCATTGAGCGTGGCTCTGGAAGTGGAATCCCACTCACTGTGGCAGGGAAGGCGCAACCTGGCACTCTGAGGGAGGGAGGGAGGGAGGGAGGGAGGGGAGAAGCAGTGCTTGCCTCCTGAGGAGTGAAGGAGAGAGCTTAAAAGAGGGTGCTGCATGCGTGGGGGAGGGCTTCTCCCAACTCGACGGCTGATTGGTCGCTGCCTTCTGCAGACCAACAGCCAGCCGCCCTTTCTTGCCTATTAGCGCTTTTGATAGTGCTTCAGAAACTTAGCTGCATAGCTAGCTGCCTTCCCAAAAAATGTGAGAGATGGACAACGGAAATAAAGTGGATAAAAAGAAAACTCATTCGGTGGTGCAGTGGTTAAATGCCTGTACTGCAGCCATTCTCAAATCATAAGGTGGTGAGTTCAATACCAGCCAGGACTCAGGCTCGACTCAGCCTTTCATCCTTCCAAGGTCACTAAAATGAGTACCCAGATTGTTGAGGGCAATTAGCTTACAGTTATAAACTGCTTAGAGACTGCTTAGGTGGTATGAAGCATTACATACATGAAGCTGCTGCTATTGCTAATGCTAGAGAAGAGTGCTGAGGATATCATGGATGGCCAAAAAGACAAACAAATGTCCTAGAACAGATCATCCCGGAAACCTCCCTGGAAGCCAAGATGACAAAACTGAGGCTTCAAAGATATAGCCCTGTTAGTCTGTAGAATCAGTATGGAATCTTGTAGCACTTTTGAGACTAACTGAAAGGAAGAAAGAAATTGGCAGCATGAATTTTCCTAGACTCAAGTCTACTTCCTCAGATGCTGGAAGTAGACTGAAGTTTAGAAAAACTCTTGTTGCCAATTTCTTTCTTTCAATGAGTCTCAAAGGTGCTGCTACAAGATCTCTCCGCATACTAAAACGGAGGCTGTTGTACTTTGTCCACATCAGGAGAAGGCATGACTCATTAGAAAGGAAAAAGGCAGTAAGAAGAAAGGAAGGCCACACGCCAGATTGTTGGACTCACTCAGAGAGTCCACTGGCCTGAGTCTGCAGGACCTAAGCAGAGCCATGGAGGTCAGGGGGTCCTGGAGATGTCTCATCCACAGGGTCATCATGAATCGGGGTTGATTTGAGGGCAGTTGAGATGCAGTGGCTCAAGTGGTTAAGACGCTGACTCTGTTGATTGCAAGACTGGCAGGTTTGCAGTTCAAGGCCCAGATGCTGCATGATGGGGGAGCTCCCATCACTAGTCCCAGCTTCTGCCAACCTAGCAGTTCGGAAGCATGCAAATGCAAGTAGATAAATAGGTACCACTTCTCAGTGGGAAGCTAACAGTGCAGTCATGCTGGCCACATGACCACCAGAGCAGTCCTCCGACAATGCAGGCTCTGTGCTTAGAAACGGAGATGAGCACCGCCCCCTACAGTCAGTTATGGCCAGACATTCATGTCAAGGGACTACCTTTACCTTTTAACAACAACAAACCTGCCATTATCTGTTGACTTATGGTGACCTCATGAAATTCATAGGGTTCTCTTAGGCAAAGAATATTTAAGAGGTTTAGGTGGTGAACATTAAACACAATCTTAATACCCGTTTTTCAAAACGAGTATTTAAAAAAACCTGATGGTGTGCTTTGACAATTTTAGCACCTTGTCAGTAAGCTGTGAGAAGAAATAGGTTGAAAACCACTGATGTAAGACAGGTAGGCCCATGGGTCATTCTCTCCAGCTGATTCCTTTTCTGCCCACCTCTGGGTTTTTGTGCAGAGTAACCAGATGTCAAAACTGCAAAGGAGAGCAAGGCACTGCAAAATGTAAAATATTTTAAGAAAAACGTAGGCCATTACAAAATAAAAGCTAAAAACAGTCATATAAATATAAATTCATGCTTCTTAGTCATGCTCAAAATGGAAGACATTTTGGAATTCACCTTGGACAGAAGATTGAAATGTAGGACATGTCTGGAAAAGGAGGACATATGGTTCTTGTGTATGTGTGTGTGTCTTCGAGTCGCCTGTTGACATATGGAGACCCTATGAATTTTACAGGCTTTTCTTAGGCAAGGAATACTCAAGAGGTGATTTTGCCTGTTCTTTTCTCTGTAGTATATACCAAATTCCCCTTGTATCATTGAGGCTATTGTCCCCAGTACTTGGTGTTACCCTGCCATCTGGAAGACTGTTTCCCTCCTGCACGTATTTCAGTTTATACTCCTTCTGACCATAATTGTGATGCTTCTAGCAAATATGTTCTTTCCAACTGTTGTGAAGTGCAACCCATCTCTTGCCAAATATCCTTCTTTGTTTCATTTTATTTATATCTTTTTTCCAAGCATGGGATCTAAAGCAGCATACAACCTTGTAAAAACACAATACAATTAAAAAACATTTAGTCCAAAAGTTAGAACTTCTATTAAAAAACAAGTTAAAGCATAAGCTAAAAGTTGTTTTAAAAACATATTTAAAACACAATAAAATGGAGATTCAACATCCTAATTTTCTTCTGTTGCAACACATTAAAAGCCAAATGAGGAAAGGTTGAAGAAATTGGGCACATTGAGCTTGATGAAGAGAAGACTGAGTGAGTGACATGATTGCACTCTTTAAATATCTAAAGGGCTGTCACTAAAAGAAAAGTACAGGTTGGTTCTCTGCTGCCTCAGAGGGCAGAACCAAGTCTAATGGTTTAAAGTTACAGGAGGGTAGATTTTAGTTGAACATTAGGAGGCACTTCTTGATAGTAACAGAGGTTTGACAATGGAACCAATTGTCTAGAAAGGTGTTGGGATCTCCTTTTCTGGATGTCTTCAAAGAGGCTGGACAGCTACCTACTGGAGATATTCTAGCTGCATTTCCCACAATGAACTGAAGCTCGGACTCAATGGTGCATGGGGCCCTTACCATGATTCTATGAAATGATAGTGCAGACCATAGTCCAACAAGCCAAATCTTTCTTGATGGCACCATATCAAGTGCCAGTGTTCACTTCTAGTAATGTTCTCCCTGGGCCATGATCCTTCAAATGGGAAGGAGCAATAAAAGAGTAGTCTGCATCTACCTCCCTAGAGCCTTACAGCCCTTTGCAATGTGTTGAAGTCACGCAATATCATTTGTTCCAATGTGGATCAGAAAGAGGAGGAAATGGGCTTGATGAGTTTTGTCTGCTTCTCTGTTCCTTCATGGATCTTTACCCTGGAAGACAGACCACTTCTTGACTCATTTATTTTGTCAGGGCCACACACCACTGCTTTTGTTTATCACAAGGAATTGCCTCCTAGCACCAGACACCTCTTCTTTGTCTGGGCACTAACAGAAGACCTTCCATCCATAGAATCAATGTCACCTCCATGACTTCACAGATGGGAGGTTCTTATCCCTGTTTCTATGCCTCATAATCATCATTTAAAGGGGAAAGCTTGAAATCTATAGCGTAGCTTCAAGCTTGAAACATGGTTGATTGCTTTGCTTCTGTGTGTCTTGTTTTTCCAAGCATCTCCATCCTGTTTCTGGGAATTGTCTCTCTCCCTAGAAGTATCCCCCATGTCTTGTGCTTCCAGGAGAGTCTGTTCCATTCCTTCCAAAAAAAAGCACCGTCCTCCCTGATAAGTTGAAGTGTGATACACAAGTCTTAATCTGCTGCAGCTCCTCTCCCAATGAAGTAACCAGCTTGCACTTGCTGTAGGTACAGCCCGGCAAATCCTCTGGCAAGAAAACAAACACAGCACAGATGTTGCAAGTCCTTGCTACACTCAAGCAGCTGCTATCTCAGTTTCTGGAGTTCAACAAACATAAAAAGGAAAACTCATTTTGTGGACACTGAGGAGGTTATCTAGACAGCTGTGCCACTACATATATAGGATGACAAACACTGGTGGTAACTGAGTTATTATGGTGACTTGTAACATCTGTTGTGTGCTTCAGCAGACACCTCATTCCTGTTTTGTGGTGCAGGAACATAACCCTATTCTTTTCACATTATTGCTGCCTCTTGCAAAAAATCCTTGCAAGGATACTCCTGAACAGATTAGTTCCTGCTATTGCAGAAGAACTTCTCCCTGAAAGCCAATGCAGCTTTAGAGCTAATAGGAGCACTACAGATATGGTATTTGCCCTTAGACAACTGCAAGAGAAATGTAGAGAGCAGAACAAAGGACTCTATGGCCTGTTACAGACTGCCAAAATAAAGCTGCTTCAGGTCTCTTTGGAGGTATGCTATTTAAATGATGCATGCATCCTAAGAATCTGGAAGCTGCACTCCGGTGCTTAGGAATGGAGTGTGGCTTTGGTGCGACCTCTGGACTCTTAGGACCCATGCATCATTTAAATAGCATACCTCCAAAGAGACCCGAAGCAGCTTTATTTTGGCAGTCTGTAACAGGCCAATGTAACATTTGTCGACCTCACCAAAGCCTTCGACACTGTGAGTAGGAAAGGTCTGTGGCAGATCCTGGAATGACTAGGATGCCCCCCCCAAATTCCTCAAAATGATCATCCTGCTACATGAAGGCCAGCAAGGTCAAGTCAGATATGGCGACGCTCTCTTAGAGCCCTTTCTAATCACTAATGGTGTAAACCAAGGTTGTGTTCTTGCTCCAACCCTATTTACAATCTTCTTCAGCATGATGCTCCAAATGGCTATGGCAGATCTCAAAGAAGACGGCATTTATATACGCTACCATACTGATGGTAGCCTGATTAACTTAAGCCGCCTGAGGGCCCGCACTAAGACTCTAAACTATCTAGTCCGTGAGCTGCTTTTTGCTGCCGATGCTGCCCTCGTTGCCCATATGGAAGCAGCTCTGCAGTGCCTAACATCTTGGTTTGCAACAGCTGCAGAGCTCTTTGGACTGGAAGAGAGTCTGAAGAAAATGGAAGTTCTCTACCAGCCGGCACCTCAGGAAGAACACTACCATCCCCACATCACTGTAGGCACATCTGTGCTTAAGTCCGTCCAGCAATTCACCTACCTGGGAAGCATCATCTCCTCAAACGCCACGATTGATAAAGAGATCGATCACAGACTGGCAAAGGCATATAGTGCATTTGGAAGGCTTCACAAAAGAGTCTGGAGTAACAAACACTTGAGGCGAAGCACAAAAATCAGTGTGTATAGAGCCATTGTACTGTCTATTCTCCTCTACGGGTCTGAAACATGGGTCACCTATAGCCAACATCTACGACTCCTTGAACGCTTTCATCAGCGCTGTTTACGCACAATTCTAAATATACACTGGACTGACTATGTGACGAATGTTGCTGTCCTTGAGCAAGCAGGGATCACCAGCATTGAGGCCATGCTATTGAGGACGCAGCTGCACTGGGCAGGACACAGTTCTAGGATGAAGGACCATCGCCTCCCAAAAATAGTATTCTATGGTGAACTCGCCACAGGTCAGCGTAAGAGGGGCGCCCCAAAGAAGAGATACAAGCACTCCCTGAAACAACATCTCAGGCTTGGCCAGATAGATCACCAACAATGGTCCTCCCTGGCCTCGCATCGGGAGGCATGGAGATGCACTATCCACGATGCTGCAGCCTTTTTTGAAAGCTCACGCCGAACGAGTCTCGAAGTGAAATGACAACGCAGAAAGAACCACAACCCAGAAACATCACCCAAGGAGACTTTCTGCTGTGCTTAGAAATCTATAGTGAAATATAGAATGTGAAAAGCCATTTTAGAAGCTATTTAAAAAGGCATTTGCTCAGACTGTATACAAGAAAAGGAATGTAGATTAGGGCCCCATCAAGGATGCAGGGTTGCAGGAATGTTTACAGAACAAAATGGCCCTTTGCACTACCAAGGCTTCATTTGGTTCCTGGTCTCCTCTAAAGAGCCATAATAAATCAGAGATAAGAAGAGCAGCATCCCTGGCTCAGTCCTCGGGAGTTCTGGGAATTGTAGTTTCTTGTGGCACCAGAATTCCCTGACAGAGAAGGCTAAATGCCCCACAAAACTAGTTCCCAATATTCCCTAGCATCAAGCCAAGGCAGTTAAAGCGGTCTCAAACTGAATTATTCCTGCAGTGTGTTTTGGACCTTAATGACTACATGTGTGAATACACACTGAGAAAAATTCAGCCTAAAACCGCATTGGCCTTCTTAGCTGCTGCATTGCATTGTTGATTGACTCATGTTCAACTCGTGTCAACAATGTGATGCGTCAGCTAACAAGGCCAATGCAGTTTTAGGCTGCATCAACAGAAATATAGTGTCTAGATCAAGGGAAGTAATAGTGCCGCTCTATTCTGCTCTGGTCAGGCCCCACCTGGAATATTGTGTCCAGTTCTGGGCACCACAATTCAAAAGGGATGCAGTTGTAAGGCCTCCCTTGTGAGTGTAAAGGAGCCTCAAGGGAGGGCCACCCTTTTGAGTGAGGCGCCTCAGAAGCCGCCCTTCTTCCCTTGAGCCTGTGGGGCTCTCCAGGCCTGCTTCAGCCCGGCGCCTGCGGCCTGTTCTTGCTGCTCCCTTCTGGAAACTTCTGGCTGCTCCTCTTGCCTTCGGTCCGTCTGCCGGCAGAGGCGCTGTGGAGGCCGTTTGACGGAGGAGGAGGAGGGGAAGAAGCAGCAGCAGCCTCTGGCTCCTGAGGGCGGAAGAGGGCCTTCTGCGTCTCCGAGGAGCAGTGCCTTCTTCCTCGCTTGCTGGGGGTGGCTCTGAGGGCCTGAGAGGGCGAAGGAGGGAGGTCGCCATGACCGCCGAGGAAGGGAAGGCCGAGGAGATGAGCGCCGCCGCCGCCGCCGCCAGCGCGCCGGAGGGGGAGGGCGGGGTGGACATCGCCCCCAAGAAGGACGGGGGGGTCCTCAAGGTACACTCCAGGCAGGCAGGGAGGGAGGGCAGGGCGCTGGGCCGTTTGGACGAGGGAGATGGGGAGAGCGAGGGCCCATTGCTCAGAGGTGGAGGGATAATAGTATGAGGGCCCCAGGGCTGTAAGCGGGCTTTGTAGTCACTCTCGCCATCATGGTGGGCCTGGGCTGCAGAAATGATCTGGTTTAACTCCCCCCCCCCCCCCCGCGACGCGGCGGGGGTGGGGGGCCCCGGGCCCCCCAAAAAACCCCCCAACCCCCCCACCCCCAACCCCTCCGGGGGGGGGGGGGGGGCAGGCAGATCCTTTCTATATTAGTGCCAGGCTTGAGCCCTAGTAGGTTGCAGCGCTGCCCTCTTTGTACCGCTGCTATTCCACTCTGTCTGCCCCCCGTTGCATTCTGGGGTTTGTAGTCCAGTGAGGCCTAAGAGCTCTGGCTGAGGAGTCCAAATGCCTCTTCCTTAAACTCCAAATTCCAGAATGCCACAGGAGGAGCCAGAGGAGCCACAGTGGAAGAGCAGCAGTGTTATTATATAGCATGATGTTTTATCTGTATTTTAGCAGAAGGAGGGAGGGCTAGGGGATGGGGGTCATGTTACTACTCTTTTTAAATGTTGTATTGGACTGTTGTTACCCGCCTAGATCCTCAAAAGAGAAAGGCAGGATATAAATAAATATTGTATTATTATTATTATTATTATTATTATTATTAGAGTCTAGCGTAGTGTGCAATCTCCCTAGTGAGATCTTGTAGCACCTTTGAGATTGACTGAAAGAAATAAATTGGCAGCATGCAGTCGGAGATAATATTAATGATAATAATAATAATAATAATAATAATGTAGAGAGATCTTGGAACATCTTTGAGACTGACTATAAGACAAATTTGCAGCATGAGCAGAAAGCTCACGAGTTCAGTCTAGACTTCAGTCTGCTTCCTCAGATGCATTTCCTAGACTTCAGTCTGCTTCCTCAGATGCATTTCCTAGACTTCAGTCTACTTCCTCAGATGCATTTCCTAGATTTCAGTCTACTTCCTCAGATGCATTTCCTAGATTTCAGTCTACTTCCTCAGATGCAAGACTTTCGAGTCCTACTTTTTTTTTTCCTTTTGTTGTTACTTCCTCAGATGCAATTTCCGATCAGTCTACTTCCTCGATGCTCCAGACTTCAGTCTACTTCCTCAGATGCATTTCCTAGATTTCAGTCTACTTCCTCAGATGCATTTCCTAGACTTCAGTCTTCCTGCTCCAGATTGCATTTCTAGATTCAGTCCTTCCTCAGGCATTTCCTAGACTTCAGTCTGCTTCCTCAGATGACATTTCCTACTTCCAGTCTCTTCCTCAGATGCATTTCCTAGACTTCAGTCTCTTCCTCAGATGCATTCCTAGATTTCAGTCTCTTCCCCTCAGATGCATTTCCTAGACTTCTAGTCTACTTCCCTTCCTAGATGCATTTCCCTAGACTTCAGTCTATCTTCCTCAGATGCTTCCTAGATTTCAGTCTACTTCCCAGATGCATTTCCTAGATTCAGTCTACTTCCTCAATGCATTTCCGAACTTCAGTCTACTTTCTCAGATGCTTTCCTGCCTAGATTTCAGTCCCTGCTTCCTCAGATGCATTTCCTAATGTTCAGTCTGCTTCTCAGATGCATTTCCTAGATTCAGTACTTCCTCAGATGCATTTCCTGATTTCAGTCTATTCCTCAGATGCATTTCCAATTCAGTCCTTTTACTTCCTAGATCATTTCCTAGATCTTCAGTTCTACTTCCTCAGATGCATTTCCTAGATTTCAGTCCTAGCCCTCCTCAGATGCATTCCTAGATTCAGTCTGCTTCCTCAGATGCATTTCCAGACTTCAGTCTCTTCCTCAGATGCATTTCCTAGACTTCAGTCTCCTTCCTCAGATGCATTTTCCTAGACTTCAGTAACCTTCCTTCCTTCCCTAATGCATTTCCTAGATTTCAGTCTACTCTCCTCAATGCATTCCTAGACTTCAGTCCTCCTCTAGAATGCATTTCCTAGATTCGCTACTTCCGCAGATGCATTTCCAGACTTCAGTCTACTCTCAGATGCATTTCCTAGACTTCAGTCTACTTCCTCAGATGCATTTCCTAGATTTCAGTCTACTTCCTCAAGATTTCCTAGACTTCAGTCACTTTTCCTCTCAGTGCATTTCTAGACTTCAGTCTACTTCTCTCAGATGCATTTCCTAGATTTCAGTCTACTTCCTCAGATGCATTTCCTAGCTTCAGTCTGCTTCCCTCAGAGCATTTCCTAACTTCAGTCTGCTCCCAGATGCATTTCCTAGACTTCAGTCTGCTTCCTCAGATGCTTTCCTAGACTTCAGTCTACTTCCTCAGAGGCATGTCCTAGACTTCAGTCTACGTCCTCAGATGCATTTCCCTAGATTTCAGTCTACTTCCTCAATGCATTTCCTAGATTTCAGTCTACTTCCTCAGATGCATTTCCTAGATTTCAGTCTACTTCCCAGATGCATTTCCTAGATTCAGTCTCTCTTCCTCAAATGCATTTCCTAGACTTCATTCTACTCTACTTTCCTCAGAGCTTCCTAGACTCATCGTCCAGATCATTTCCTAGACTTCGTTCTTCCTCAGATGCTTTTCCTAGATTTCAGTCTCTTCTCAGAGCATTCCTAGACTTCAGTCCTTCCTCAGATGCATTCCTAGACTTCAGTCCTTCATGCATTCAGATTCAGTCTGCTCCTCAGATCATTTCCTAGACTTCAGTCTACTTCCTCAGATCTTTCCTCGACTTATCTACTCCTCAGATATTCCTAGATTTCAGTCTACTTCCTCAGATGCATTTCAGATTTCAGTCTACTCCTCAGATGCATTTCCTAGATCAGTCTACTTCTCAGATGCATTTCCTAGACTCAGTCTCTCCTCAGATGCATTTCCTAGACTTCAGTCTGCTTCCTCAGAGCATTTCCTAGACTTCAGTCTGCTTCCTCAGATGCATTTCCTAGACTTCATCTACTTCCTTCCTCAGATGCATTTCCTAGATTTCAGTCTCTCTCCTCAGATGCATTCCTAGACTTTCAGTCTACTTCCCAGATGCATTTCCTAGTTCAGTCTACTTCCGCAGATGCATTTCCTGAGACTTCAGTCTACTTCCGCAGATGCATTTCAGATTCAGTCTCCATACGTCTCAGTCATATTGGTCAATAGTCTGGGATTCTGGGAGCTGAAGTCCAAAATCTCTTAAGAGTACAGTTTGGGGACCACTGTCCTATGGCCTGGGTGAGCTTTTTCAAAGCCCTACAAACCAGCATGGCATAGTGGTTTGAGTGTTGGACTGTGACTCTGGAGACCAACATTCAGTTTTCAGATCAACCATGGAAACCCATTGCGCCAAGTCACCCTCGCTCAGCCTCCTAGCAAACCTCTGAACAAATCCTGCCAAGAAAACCTAATGATAGGTTCCCTTTAGAGTCACCATAAGTTGGAAACAACTTGAAGACACACAACAAAGAAAACAGTACAGCAATTCATTTCTAGAGGAGTCTGATGCTCACCTTAAATTGGCACAGGAATGTATTACCTATAAAGGAATTACATGCAGAACAGGTTGGAGGGGTTAAGTTTCTTTGTGTGACACATGGTATAGTAAGAAATAAGTCTATAAAAGCAGTCTGAGGTCTATGCTTCTTTAAACCCTACAAAATTCATGGGGTCACTATAAGTTGACAGGCAACATGAAGGCACATACATGTGCACAAGTAGTTATCAGGTTACTTCATCTATTACTAGCTTAGCTCTTGTCATTACTGTTTCTTTTGAGGGAGAAGAGTCCTGTCTTTTCTTTTTATGGTGGAACCTTCGATAAGCGGAAATGAGTATTTATGTATGTACACATGTGCAACAGGTCACAAAGAGGTGCACTTGGTGATAGTACAGAGATAATGCCATTTAGAGTATTGGAGATACTTTGAAATTAATAAAAATAAGAAAACAAATATGTACAAACTTTTAAAAGGATATTACTCTTACTAGTTCTGTATTGCAAATTAAAAATGCAAATTACTTACTTATCCTAGTATTATAAATATTGCACATACAGGAGTTCAAGTTGGCTTGTTTCTGAATTGCAATTTGGTTGGTTTCATTTTCAGATTTTTTAAAAAAATAAAAGACTACATTGAATAAAAATTGAATGTGACACTAAAAAAGAAACAAAGGCCTGATACAGACAGGCCAAAATAAAGCTGCTTCTGGTCTCTTTGGAGGTATGCTGTTTAAATGATGCATGTGTCCTAAGAGTCTGGAAACTGCGCCAAGCCTGCGCTCAAGTGCTTAGGATTGGAGTGTGGCTTTGGTGCAACTTCCAGACTCTTAGGACCCATGTATCATTTAAACAGCATACCTCCAAAGAGATCCGAAGCAGCTTTATTTTGGCCTGTCTGTATTGGGCCAAAGAATTGCTTTTAATAATAATGATGATGATAATAATAGTGAGTAACATCCTCATTCTGCTGGGCCCCCTTGTCCAGCTGCTTCCTCCCGAGCTCTTCACACTCATCTCGTCCCTCATATCCATGCAAGCAGTGTCCATTTCAGGCCAATGATTTCCCACAGCAGGTCCCCCTTCCCACTCTGGGTTGGCAGACGCCATGTTAGGAGACCAGAGGGAGAATTCCCGCCAAAATGCTCAGACCCGCCAGTCAGCTGGGGAACACCAAGGCTGCTCAGCACAAGAAGGCAATGGCGCTAACAGACCAAGGACCTGAGAACCTTCGTTGTCCCCTCCTTTGTCCTGCTCCTCCCTCAAATCTACCACCCCATCAAAGTGCGGGAAGTTCATTCCAAGGTAGCCCAAAACTAGGACTCTCACCAAAAAAAGGCGGGAAACATGCCTTGGACTCCTTTAAACATAGCACAAATGAAAAGACCAACAGATCTGCAACCCCTTCTGGCCGTAAGATCCAATCAAAGAGAGCTAGACGTGCCCATTCCCCCCACTCCTTGGAGGAGGAAGAGGGCTCAGATGATACTTGTGAACGCAAAGAGGGCGAACTCTCTGGGGAAGTGGAGGACAAAGCAATAACAACACCATCCTTTAGCAGACTGACCCCCCCCCCCCGGACAATTTTCAGATCTTGTTTTAAAAGGCAGTTAAAGCTCTTGATTTGGCTGGGAGTACAGATCCTGCCCCCAGGCGGAGGACTGTGACATTCCTCAAGGAAAAGGAGAATCTCTTCCCAAGCCTGGTCCTTCCTCCATTAACGTGCCATTCCCTGCTGACTTCATTAAAGTAGTCAGAGATTCATAACATTCAAAAACTTTTACTCACTCCAACCTGCAGTGTCCAGACTCCCCTTGTGGACGCACTGGTCACTGCTCTGGTCACTTTGGCCATATATTCTAAAGCAGGTGAGGACTCACTAAAAAAAAAACCCAGAAGATAAGAGGGCTGACTCGGGTCTAAAAAGGTCTTTTGAAGCCTCATTAACATCAATCAGAGTTGCATCAGCAGTATCCATCTTATCCAAAGCTGCCTTTATCTGGGCCAAGGACCTCATCCAGGAGGTGTCCTGAGGCAATACCAAATTACGCCAGGGCATCAACAAGCTACTCAAGGTCCTTGCCTTTTCATCTGACATGTCTTTAGACATCATCCCACTCAGTGCCAGGGCTCAGTGAGCTTCAATACCTGTAAGGAGACAAATATGGTTTAAAAAACTGGCAAATTGATCCTAGGTCAAAACAAACCTTACCATGCCACCATTCGGAGGAGAAAAGCTCTTTGGCGAAGTCCTCAGTCTGGTCCTTGATAGATACAAAGGACAAGAAAAAAGCCATCCCTTCCCTACCCAGAAGGGATAGTTAGCTCTTTCTCGCCTTTTTTATTCTCAGGTACAAATGAGGCTCTGCCCGCTTCTCCTCCTCGTTGTCCCCAAGGCCTCGGTGCAGCTCTGACTGCCGCCTGGAGGAGCGTCCTTTCCCCCAACCACTGTGATGGTTCCCGGTCTCTCCCCATGCTGCCCTTTGCGCGTGCCACTCCATCCCTCCTCCGCACACATGCCAGTCTTTGTCTCCATGGGATATGGAACTGCGTGTGCAGGACAAAGCATGTATGCGTGTAGGGAAGGAGCATAGTAGATGGTGGGGGGCTGACTGGGTGTCACCCCATCCTGGGGCGGCCTGCACCTCCCCAATGACACTACTGCTACATGTCTTGATTAATGAGCACTGAGCAGAAGGGTGGCATTTTATGAATGTACTGTGAAAATCCAGCAGGGTTCTTCTATTACTGTTCAGTCTTCAGTGCAGCCTTCCTCAATCTAGCATCTTCCAAAAAAATTGCCTTCTACTCCCATCAGTCCCAGCATGAATATGGAATACTGCTGAGAGGAGTCTGAACCCTAAATTCTACAGAAGCCTGGCAGAGGGAGTCTAGTTCATTTCCTTCAAGGAGGAAGGGGGTGGTTTTCTTAATTTTTCTTATATAGTCAAGGAGGTTTTGGAGACTAGAGGAGAAGCTGACCTGAAAACATTGTTGGGGGGTGGCTCTTTAAATTGTTCACTTTTCTTTTCCCTTTTTCCTTAAGGGACTTGTGGGGTTTTCCTCAGAGGAAGTGAATCAGAGACTTGCCTCTGGAAGGAGCTAGTAGCCAGGAGCTCTACATAACTATAGGCCCAGTGACTTGAACTCAGTGAAGAGCTTGGGGACAAAGGCCAAGTTTAGCAGAGGAAGCCCACAGTCTTGTTTCAGTGTCTCTTTAAAGTATGGACTCTGAAGGCCCTGCTGCAGTCACCTGCAACACTTGTGGGATATTTGTCTTCTTGCCTACAGATGCAGGGAACTTCACCTGCACTAAGTGCAAGTTGGTAGCCCTGTTAGAAGAGAAAGTACAGCAGCTGGAGGCCCAGGTAGCTACACTTCAACATCATAGGGAGCAAGAGGTTTTCCTGACTAGAATAGACCAGATGGTCTTGGACAGGAAACACACAGAGGAAGTTGCTGGGGAGAAGGAGGTCACACAACAGAAGTAGATAGTTGGAAGAATGTCACACACAGAAGTAGGGAAACCAGGGAACGTTCTGTGAGCTTGCAGCTACAGAATAGATTTCATTCTCTCTCTACTATCAAGGATGATGAGGAACAGCAGCAGAGACAGAGCAGGGGGCCCAGAGAGTACCACCAAAGGGAACAGCCGCTGCTAAGCCTCGGAGGAGGCGTGTGGTGGTCATGGGGGACTCTTTGATGAAAGCCACTGAACTTGTTTGTGCAAACAAGCTTGTAAAATGTGGGCTAGACAAGGCAACTGTTACATGGATTTGCAATTGGTTGACCAGCTGAACCCAAAGGGTGCTCAACAATGGCTCCTTTTCATCCTGGCGACGAATGACCATGGGTCCCACAGGGGGTCTGTCCTGGGCCCAGTGCTATTACATCTTTATCAATGACTTGGAGGACCAAATTGGGGCATACCTATCAAATTTGCAGATGACACCTAATTAGGAGGAGTAGCTATACTCCAGAGGACAAGATCAAGATTTAAATAACCTGGATAGACTAGAAAACTGGGCCCAGCTAACAAAATGAAATTCAACATGGGAAATGTAGGTACTGCACTTAGGGCGGCGGAAAAATGAAATGGACAGAAATAGGATGGGGGACCCTGGCTGAAAGAGACTATGTGTGAAAGGGATCTAGGAGGTCCAAGTAGACCACGTTGAACATGAGGTCAACATTGCAATGCGGCAGCTAACAAGGCCAATGCGATTTTAGGTTGCATCAATAGAAGTATAGGCCTGTTACAGACAGCCAAAATAAGCTGTTTCGAGTCACAGTGGAGGTATGGTGTTTCAATGTCATGCGTCCTAAGAGTCCAGAATTCACACCAAAGCCACGCTCCAGCCCTAAGAACTGGAGCGTGGCTTTGGTGTGGCTTCTGAACTCTTAGGACACATGCATCATTGAAACAACATACCTCCACTGTGACTCGAAGCCGCTTTATTTTGGTGTCTGTGTAACAGGCCATAGTGTCTAGCACAGGGAAGTTCTGCTTTGGTCGGCCTCATCTGGAATATTGTGTCCTTTCGGGCACCACAATTCAAAAAGGCATTGAGAAACTCGAGCGTGTCCAAAGGAAGGCAACTAAAATGGTGAAGGGTCTGGAAACCATGTCCTATGAGGAATGTCTTAGGGAGGCTGGGCTGTTTAGCCTGGAAAAGAGAAGGTTAAGAGGTGATATGATAGCCCTGTTTAAATACTTGAAGGAATGTCATGTTCAGTAGGGAGCAAGCTTGTTTTCTGCTGCTCCAGACTAGAATGGAGAGCTAGAATGAGGAATGATGGATGCAAACTGCAGGAAAAGAGATTCCACCTCAACATTAGGAGAACTTCCTGCCAGGGCTGTTTGACAGTGGAACACACTCCCTCAGAGTGTAGTGGAGTCTCCTTCCTTAGAGGTCTTCAAACAGAGGCTGGATGGCCATCTGTCGAGGATGCTTTGAGATTTCCTGCATGGCAGGGGGTTGGACTGGATGGCCCTTGTGGTTTCTTCCAACTCTACGATTCTCTGATTCTACACTGGTAGCTGAAATCCAAAAGTCAGGTTGGAAAAAGGCTGCATTAGTGTGGCCATGGAGTGTCTCTTTTGCTATCCATGTGTTTACTCACATTCTGTAAGGGAACAAACACCTGCTGGGTTAAGGGGGGGGGAGGAATATCTGAGTGGTCACTGAAAAATAGCCTCAGTGAAAATGATCAACCTTATAAGATATTCATTGGCTGCATCCACAATGGAGAAATAATCCAGGTTGATAGCACTTTAACTACCATGGCTCAATGCTATGGAATTCTAGGATTTGTAGTTCGTTGTAGCACCAGAGCTCTCTTGACAGAAAGCCACATTTTACAAAATACAGTTCCCAGAATTCCTTAGCATTGACACATGGCGGTTAAAGTGGTCTGCACCTGGATTACTTCTAAAGTGCAGATACTGCCATTGTTAGTAATGTTTGTAGAGGAATACAAACATTATTTACTTGATTTGTGGATTTATTTGATTTGAAAATGGACCTGTCATTGTAGTCTAAATGTATCACTATTCAGAGAACTGTAGGTTGGATACAGCTGAACTGAAACCATGAAATAGCTACCATTATCTTTTTCTACCTATAATCTTGCTATGTCCTCTGCATTTTACACTGCTCTTACAGGTGTTGTTAGCACAATAAAGACTGTAAGTGATTGCAAGATAATGTTTAAAATGGATACTGACACAATCAAACTGCATGGGAAGTAGCCAAAGCAGAAGTTTAATCACAGTTAATTGGAAACAGATAAATATACCAATGAAATTATTGTTGTTCTTAAAGAGCAGGAATTGTAAGCATGAACTGTATATTACATTGAAGAAAAGCAAAGTGTAGCTCTTGATATTTCTTTTTCTCTTCTCTTTGACAAACCTGACTTTCCTTCTCAAGGCAGTGTAGTTTCCTAGTTACAGAAAATTCAGATAAATCTTGCTTTGTTCTCTCCTTCTCACAGGTTATCAAGAAAGAAGGTACAGGAACAGAATCTCCAATGATAGGTGATAAGGTGACTGTTCACTATACAGGGTGGCTTTTAGATGGCACAAAGTTTGACTCAAGCCGGGACAGAAAGGACAAGTTCTCATTTGACTTCGGCAAAGGTAGTGTGTTTTGTGCTTGGTATGCAGGAACATGATCTCTTAATAGTTTTTTTTTTAATGATGGATGACACTGTTCATATTTAACAATGATTCTCTTCTTCACTTGCAGTGTTACTATTCCTTGTGCTGCACTTTTTCACAGTGAATTCTTTTTTCATTATGAAACAGATTTTAATTAGTGTCATGGGTTCCACAAATAATGTAGAACAGATGCAACAATAGCTCTCAGAAGTGCACTTGCACCATTGTGGTTTGTTATGAGGACTTGGTACACTATTTTCTTACTCATTGCTCTGTTTGGCATAAACAGACAAAGACAATTCATTATGAATTGTTGGAGCAAACTATATATTGCATATCAGCACATGTATTGTACTGACACTTCAGTGCTCTTTAACATTTTTGGTTGTGATCCAAAGAGAAAAATACAGAAGAGGGATTAAACGACATTTCACCAATGTGTCAGTTATAAATAGAACCCAAAATCTAAAATCAGAAAAGATTATGATCATGGAGCTGGCTGATTTCTTTTTGTTATCCACTTGTTTCTCCCATTTCCTATCTCTTTTAACTTTGCCAAATAGATGTAGCAGTCTTACATGCATTTTTGCCAAAACTGCATATGCAATAAATCAGTGGTTTCCAACCTTCCTAATGCCATGACCCTTTAATACAGTTCACATGTTGTGGTGACCCCCAACCATAAAATTATTATTTTTTGTTTTTGCTACTTCATAACTGTAATTTTGCTACTGTTATGAATCGTAATGTAAATATCTGATATGTAGGATGTATACACTTTCTGAATGCGAGCGTGCATTTTTTGGCCTGTAGGGAAACTACTTTTAAAAAAAAATAAAATAAAAAATAATAAAAGTATTTCAAAATGAATTTGTCCCATGGGTTGCCACTTCTCTCTGGACCACTGACGTAAATGGTTTAAGACTAGTTTGCTAATTCCTTCTTTAGTCCCACAGGCAGCCTAGTTCTGCACACAGAGAAGCAGAAATAAGTTCACTTGGCAGTGAATGAGTTTTGTTGGTGTTGGTGTTGAGTGCCTTCAAGTCCTTTCTTGACTTATGGCAACCCTGAGGTGAATCCATCATGGAGTTTTCTTGGCAAGATTTGTTGAGGGGGTTTGCCATGGCTTTCCCCAGAGGCTGAGTGTGATTTGCCCAGGGTCACCCAGTGGGTTTCCATGGCTAAGCAGGGATTTGAACCCAGTGTTCAATGCCCAATGCTTTTGAAAAGACATTTAATGTGTCGTCGTCGTTGTGTGTCTGGCTTCAAGTCCTTTCTGAGTTATGGTGACCCTAAAGTGGTGTGAACTTATCACAGGGTTTTCTTGGCAAGATTTGTTCAGAGGGGGTTTGCCATGGCCTGCCCCTGAGGCTGAGAGAGTGTGCTCTCTGGTGAATTCTGATGTCTGGCTGCCCCCCAAGGCACAGTTCCCTGGGAGTGGAAGCATCTGGAGTCCTTGGGGTCCGAGGAAACACAAAGCCCCACAAATGGCTAAGATAAGGGAGAAAAGGCAAAAGAAAGCAACAGAAGGCACCCCCCCAAAGGAAGGAACAATGGTTCAGAAGGGGAGGGAGAGAGAAGCAGGGTAGCCAGGCATCCTCCTTTTCCAGGACACATCCTACACTCCAGTCTCCTTTTCCAGGACACATCCTACACTCCTTTTCCAGGACACATCCTACACTCCAGGAAGAATTCCAAACTGTCCTCCATTATGAACAGGACTAAGAAGCAGGGATTTATATTTATACGAGTGTCTTTAGCTGTTGCTTGGTCATGTCCTCCATTCTTCCTCAAAGCCCACTATTTTGGGGTGCCTTGTCCTCCATTGCAGTGAGGAAGACCTCTAGTCACCCTGGAGGAGAAGAGAGAAGAAAGAGAGAGCAGAAGACACCCCCCCCCCCAAATATAGGGAAGGTAGTTCAAAAAGACAGGGAAGGAGTGATGAAAGAAGGGGAGGTGGGGAAGGAGGAGAAGAAGGCACCCCCTCAGGAACTAACGGTAGTTCAAAGTGGAGGGTTGGAAGGAAGGAGGGAGGGAGGGAGGGAGAAGGAAGGAGAGTGTGGCGAAAGGGCAGGCTGAGAAGGAACAGGAGGAGGGTTAGGGAAGGGGGACATAGAGAGAGGAGGAGAAGGTGCTTCCCTTGCACCATGTGTGGCTGCTCGCGCGCTCTCAGTAGAAAGGAGGAGGAAGAGGAGGAATGGTTAGAAGGGGGAGGAGGCAGAGGTGCGTGAGAGAGAGAGGGAAGGAGAGAGAGGGGGGGAAGGAGAAAGAGAGAGAGAGACAAAGATCCGGGGGCAGCCTCGTCATCCACCCCCGCCCCCGATTTTGTGGCTGGGGGAAGCTGTGGTAGAGCCACGTTTTGTTTTATGGCTGGAGAGAAAAGGATGGGGAGGAAGGAAGGAAGGAAGGAGGTGGGTGGGATGCTGGGTGTGAGGAGCCCAGGAGGGAGGAGGAAGAGAGGGGCCGGAGCATCTGTCTGGAATTAATTCAGGCCATTAAGAGTGTGTATGTTCTGGAGACGGATAGAGAAGTAGTGTCTCTGTTGCTAAGACCTTCGGAAATATGTGTTTTCCGATGGTCTTAGGCGACCCCTGTAAAAGGGTTGTTCGACCCCCCAGGTTGGGAACCACTGCAATAAATGAAAAGCACTTTTCTTCTAGAAAAAGTGGGGTACATATATGTTTGGGTTCAAACCTTTTCTCAAATGTAGCAGATGTTATTAATCCATCCCATAGTAGCCAATAGGATCTTATCTTTCCATCAGGTGCTGTAGACAGTTTAGCCACTTGTATGTTTTAATACATTTGAAAGATGAACTTTCACTAGATGATCAAAGGCCTTATCAGAATCAAAAGCCATTACTGCTTAGTGTCATATATTAGGCCTTTTACACTAGGTGATAATGATTGTTCACCTAACCTTGTCCAATATGCATCTTTCAGGGATAAATATGTTTTGGTCACTCATCACATGACTATCTCTCCACTGAATAAGTTGTACTGTCAGTTTACTGAAAATCTTAGCACCTTTATTAAAGTGAAGATTGTTTTCTCTTCTTCCTGACAAACCTGTCTTTCTTTCTTAAGAATGCCTATATCTGGTATCCTCCCCAGGTGTTGAAACCCAAATCATTCAATCTTTTTGCCATGTGCCTAGGAGATTTCTTCTGAATTGATTTTATTAAATAGTGTTTCAGTCAGTGATGACAGAGAGGATGAAGCTTGCATGGCCATCCCACTCCTCCTTGCCTGATATGCGGCTAACTTGCATGTGTTTTCAGTGCCTGAAGAGGGCTGAAAAACAATGTTCTGTTCTAGAACTTCAGCACCTATAACTTCAACTTGCAGTTTTTCTTCTGTTAAGTGTTTGTTATCAATTATGTTCTTTTAAATATTGCTTTGCTTCAGATGGCAAACGTGAGTCTTATATTCATTTAAAAAAAACTTAGTTGACAAATGTAGGAGACAGAATTTTATCATGCCTTAGAATTCTAGTAAGGATACTAAAACTAAGCCTATTTTGAAGACTGTCCAGGCCCTTAGTTCACTTTTTGTGATACGGTTTTCAGGTTGAATGTTCAGCATCTTTGCCTTCTTGTCTAGCAAAAGTATGTGAATAATGGGTATTGAAACTAGTGACAATAATGTCTCATTCATGTTTAATTTTAGTAATTTGGCCAAATTGTGTTTGTTTGATTTGGTTGTTTTTAGGTGAAGTTATCAAAGCTTGGGACATAGCTGTGGGAACGATGAAAATTGGGGAACTTTGTCAAATTACCTGTAAACCAGAATATGCCTATGGCTCTGCTGGCAGCCCTCCTAAGATACCTCCCAATGCCACACTGATTTTTGAGGTAAGTTCAGGATAGTATTTATTACATCCACAGCAGCAGGGCAACCCTGCATATTGACAAAGCTAAACAGTTTGTGCCAGACACACCTGACTGGAAATCTTAGTACAGTGGTACCTCGGGATACGAAATGCGCGGGTTACGAAATTTCCGGGATACGAAAAAGTTGGATTGGCAAAAACTGTTTCGGGTTACGAAATATTTTTCGGGTTACGAAATTCATTTCGGCGCAAAATTCAAATGCTATAGGCTTCCAGCGCTAACGGAAAGCTATTTCGGGTTACGAAATTTTCGCGTTACGAAGGGAATGGCGGAACGAATTAATTTCGTAACCTGAGGCACCACTGTATCTCAGGATTGGAGCCTGTGAATATGGCACCTGATTAAGTAGGACAAGGGTTAGATAATGGAGCTCCGTGAAATGAGAAACTGTGTATTAGAAGTAGAGACCTGCAATAATGCAGTGGATAGAAGAACATCCTCAATTCCTTCCTTTTGCCTTGGACTAGGCCATTATGTATACATTCTGCAGTTGTTTATATACAGTTGGCCCTCCATTTTCGTGGAGGATCCATTCCGCCCTCCCCCCTGCGAAAATGGAGACTCACCATAGGCTTGAAGGAGGGCGTGCCAGTGAGCTTGGGGTATGTATCACAGGGGCGTGCCCCATTAAAAATAATGGAGGTCGCCCCTCCATGAATACTGAAGTCCACAAAAAAGGAGGGGTGACTGAATTTACTGATTTTGCATAATTTATCATAATTTCCAGTGCAGGAAATGCACTGTAGGATACACTTGCACCATCCCTGATAGATACCATTAAGAAGCATCTCATAATAAATAAATCTTAATAATGATGATAACAACAACAACATTTTAACCAAAATGTACTTCCTTGAAATTTCCGCTATTTACTCAAGTCCTTCTGGATCAAAGGAGAACATTTGTTGATTATCTTCTGTGTAACAACCTCCGAACATTGGAAGATTGCCACTAAGTCTCAGTCTTTTCTTCTTGAGCCTAAAAACATATGGCTTTTTAAACCATTCTTCCTAAGACTTGGTTTCCAGATCCTTCAGTGTCCTGTTCATCTGTCTCCAGACATTCTCCTGGATACACATAACCTATTTCCTTAATTCAGTGCCCACAATTGAACAGGATAGTCAAGTTGTGGTTTTACCAGAATAGAACAGAGAGGAATGATGACAATTTGTGATCTGGACCCTGTGCTTTTGTTTATGCAGTTGTTTCAGCCTGACATATGAACCTATCTAGACTATAGTGACTCTTGATTCTCTCTGTGATGTTATGGATCCCTTTGAACTTCATGTCTGCTGTAGAATTGATACATTCATTTATAAAAATGTTGGATGGCACAGTACCTTGGATGGAGCCATTAATGTGAATTTGGTGGTTGTAGTTGTTCAGTCAGTGAACAAAAAGGAAATGAGACAAATTCAGAAAACTATCAATCCATGTTTAGATAGGCCTGCTGGAAGAGACTGGTCTTTAATGCTGTTTTAAATTCAGACAGTGTGAAACTTCTCCCGGCAGCTCATTCCACAATCTAGGAGCAATTGAAGTTGCCAGTTCAAGGCCTGAATTCTGCATGATGAAGTGAGCTCCTGTCACTAGTCCCAGCTGCCAACCTAGCAATTCGAAAATATGCAAAGGCAAGTAGATAAATAGGTACCACTTTGGTGGTAAGGTAACAATGTTTGGTGTAGTCATGCTGGCCGCTTGACCACAAAAGCAGTCCTTGGACAATGCTGGCTCTTCAACTTAGTAATGGAGATGAACGCTGCCCCCTACAGTCAGTTACGACTAGACATTCATGTCAAGGAACTACCTTTACCTTTACCTTATATATATTATCTTTCAGCATTAACTTAAATTCCTTCTTGGGCTGTTGATAAGACCTGGAGGAGAAAACAGAAGCAGAGTAGAACTTAAAATGGGTCCAAGTGCTGAAAAGAAGAATAAACCAAACCAAAATAAAATTAAAATGCTTAGCTGAAATACTGGGACTTTTATTAAAGAATGGAAGGGCTTCAAGGAAGGTGATGGCATCATGTGGTATGTGTTATACACTTAGACAATGCTTCTGGCGAGAAGCATTACATTTTCTCAGCTATATTCAACTATAGACTCTTATACAGAGCCTTTGGGTAATCAAAAGTAATATTTCAGCCTCATTCTACTGCAGCAGACAAGTGACAGAGTATTTTGCTTTCTGTAAGCAGAATTTAAACTATGTGTGAATTTCTGAGGATGTACTAATCTCTTCACAAATTTTTTTTGTAAACCACATAAAACTCAAGAGTACGTCAGGAAATTCATAAAACAGCTTTCTGTAACAGAGTTAGCATTTGGTTGCTGTTATGGTAGGCTAACAATCAAAGGTAACTCACTTCATTCCAGAGGCTGTTTGAAAGTGGTGTATCTGTACATGCATGTAGAGATACTGAGTCAGGAAAGACGGTCTAATTGTAAAGGTCAGGTAAACAAAACATCACATATAAAACATGATATAGGCTGTAATTGCACTGGAGAAATAATGCAGTTTGACACCACTTTAACTGCCATGGCTCAATGCTGTGGAATCTTGGGATTTTTAATTTGTTGTGGCACCAGAGCTCTCTGACAGAGGAGGCTAAATATCTCACAAAACTTCAAATCCCAGAATTCCATAGCATTGAGCAATGGCAGTTAAGGCAGTGTCAAACTGCATTATTTCTGCAGGTTAGATGCAGTCCCAATCACAGCTGACAATTTAAATCCTGAAAGGCGTCCAACCAGCGGCTGACACTGAAGAGAACTATTGGGCCACAGCATAGTAATAATAGACTTCAGTCTGACTTTTCTTTATCATATCTCTAGAAAATGAGCAAAGGTACCCGGGGGATGGCACTGTGTTGTAAGCCAGGTTTCCTTGTTTATGTCAAAAATCCTTGTGTGATAAATTCCTTTTGTATTAGCCCACATGTAGCCATGAGGGGTATCTGGTAATTGTAACTTACTCTTCCAATTGTATCATTGTTTTGCAGGTTGCAGGTCAGTCCTAAAAAGAGGGTGGGGAGTAGATTCCTCAGGTTTGAAGTCAATTCACACACCTAGTCTTTTTCAGCAGGGAAGTCTCAAATGAATCACCTGAACTTTCCATTTCAATTCACTTGGGCTGAGTCTGCTGCTCAGTAAGGAATATATACCTATTTTGTTTCAGTTCCCCTCCCCTCACCCCTGCAAGAGGACTGTGTGCTTCCATGCAGCAGCAGAGACCTTGGCAAAGTATCCAGCTTGCAAATCAAGATTGAGAAGTTAGGAATCACCTAGTTAACCTAAATGAGTTCAAATTTGGAGGGCCAGATGAACTGCATCCCAGAATACTGAAGAAACTTTTGCCATCATTTTTTGAGAATCCTTAGTAAGGTGTCAGAGGACTGGCGATGAGCAAACATTGCTTCTCTTTTCCAAAAAGGCAGAAAAGAAGATCCAGTGAACTACAGGCTAATCATTGAGGAGAGAGGGTGCTAAAGAGAGAGAACGCTTTGTAGTGCTGGCACCCCATTTGTGAAATATTCTCCCCAGAGGAGGAGTGTCTGATGATTTGTTGTTTGTGCTGCAGCATCATGCTTTGTTTTATTTTGTGTGCCGTAATCTGTGTTTTCCATCCTTTTCATACTTTTGTTAGCCACCTTGTGAATCCACATTTATGTTGAACTTATGTAGGTAGGTAATTATAGCAGATACTGCAGCATACATTTTTTATAAATTGAGAAGCATTGGCTTAAGAAGGGAACTGCAAAAAGTCCAAAGGAACTAGAGCAAGAAAAAGCTAGAGGTAGGAATCTGTGGGGGATTGGGCTGAGCAGAGAGGTGTTCCAAGATTAGACACTGGAGATATGATAAAAAATTCAGCTATAATTTCTAGTATTTTGTATAACTGAGGTCTACTGATGTTAATTGGGAGTTGACCCATAGGCTACTTAATTCATTGAACTGTACAACTGATTGCCTTTTTTATTTTTAAACAAGCATCCTAAAATCAACCTGGGGGGCTGTTGCCCCTCCCAAAAGGGTACAGGGAGGTTGATCCTTTTTTCCTGCCTAGTAGGAGCTAATGGGTGGGCCATCCCAATTTAGAGGATACTATAACCTCTTCTGCTGAGAAAGAATGGTTTAATTTTTTAAATACATACAGTGCGCCCGCGCCATATGCAGGCTTCAAGCTTATGCTGAAACCGCACAGCAATTAAAGAAATGGTTCATGCGCCCATGGCGTGTGCACGCACCCCATTGTTTGCAATGGGGCATGAGCATATGCAGATTTTCCCTTATATGGGGGAATCCGGAACAGATTCCCTGCATAAGGGAAGGGCCTGCTGTAATTTTAAAAACATAGAAATAAAGACACAGTACAAAAGAAAAACAACACATTATATTTAAACCTTAACCAACTAAACTAATTTTATTTATACTACACAGTTAACAAAATGCAATTAACATACCAAACACAAGGAAAATATATGACATCCAACTGTTTGCTAAATGGTTTTAATTGATAATAATTATTTCATCTAAACCAAATTAAGATAACTATCCTGATATTTGCTGGAAGTCAAAGTCAGCCAGATCTTCAAGGTCTAGTAAATTCCTCACTTGCCTTGGAGTCAATTTCATTGTCCAAAAGGTGGAAGAAACAACAAGGGGATCAGCTATTTTGGATCTGATCCTAATCAACAGGGATGACCTAGTTAATGGAGTGCAAGTGGTAGGAACCTTAGGTGGGAGTGATTATGTTCTCCTGGAGTTTGTTATACAGTGGAAAGGAGAAGCCAGGCATAGTCAGACACACATCCTAGACTTTTAAGAAAGCTGATTTTAATAAACTTAAAGAAATACTGGGGGTGATCCCATGGTCAGCAATACTAAAAGAGAAGGGAGTTTGAGACAGATGGGAGTTTCTTAAAAGGGAGATACTGAAGGCACCATTTCAAACAGTTCCAATGAGGAAGAAAAATGGGAGTTGTCCCAATAAGCCACGATGGATGACTAAGGAACTTTCAACTGAGCTAAGTTTTAAACAGAGCATGTATAAGAAATTAAAAAATGGGGAAATCACCAAAGAGGAATTCAAACAAATAGTGAGCATGTGTAGGGGGAAAAAGTCAGAAAAGCTAAAGCACAGAATGAACTCAGACTTGCTAGAAAGGTTAAGAACAACAAAAAAGGGCTATTTTGGATATGTCCACAGCAAAAGGAAGAAGAAGGAAACGGTAGGGCCACTGCATGGAGAAGATGGCAAAATGCTAACAGAAGAAAGAGAAAAGGCAGAATTACTCAACACCTTAGTTTTTTGTGGGTTTTTCGGGCTGTGTGGCCATGTTCTAGCAGAGTTTCTTTCTGATGTTTCGCCAGCATCTGTGCTGGCATTGAGATGCCAGCCACAGATGCTGGCGAAACGTCAGAAAGACGTCTGGCATCTTCAGAGATACTCAACACCTTTTTTGCTTCAGTCTTCTCAGACTGAAGGCAAAGGGTGCTCAATCTGAGGATAATGGAGCAGAGAACAGAATTGGGGAATTTCAGCACAGAATAAGTAAAGAGATAGTACAGGAATACCTGTTTAACCTAAACAAATACAAGTCTCCAGGACCAGATGAATTACATCCAAGAGTATTAAAAGAACTGGCAAATATTATATCAGAACCATTGCCAGTAATCTTTGAGAACTCCTGGAGAACAGGAGAAGTGCCAGTAGACTGGAGGAGGGCAAACATTGTCCCCATCTTCAAAAAGGGAAAAAAAGAGGATCCAAACAATTATTGTCCAGTTAGTCTGACATCAATACTAGGAAAGATTCTAGAGCTGATCATTAAACAGAGAGTCTGTGAACATCTAGAAAGCAATGCCATAATCACAAAAAGTCAACACAGGTTTCAGAGAAAGACATCACACCAGACAAACATGATCTCTTTTTTTGATAAAATTACCAGCTTGTTAGATGAAGGGAATGCTGTGGATATAGTATATCTTGATTTCTGTAAGGCCATTGACAAAGTTCCCCATGATATTCTTGCAAACAAGCTTGTAAAATGTGGGCTAGACAAGGCAACTGTTACATGGATTTGTAATTGGTTGACAGGCCGAACCCAAAGGGTGCTCAACAATGGCTCCTTTTCATCCTGGAGAGAAGTGACCAGTGGGGTCCCACAGGGCTCTGTCCTGGGCCCAGTGCTATTCAACATGTTTATCAATGACTTGGAGGACAAAATTGGGGGCATACTTATCAAATTTGCAGATGACACCCAATTAGGAGGAGTAGCTAATACCCCAGTGGACAGGACCAAGATTCAAAATGACCTGGTCAGACTAGAAAACTGGGCCAAAGCTAACAAAATGAAATTCAACATGGAGAAATGTAAGGTACTGCACTTAGGACATAAAAATGAAATGGACAGATATAGGATGGGGGACACCTGGCTGAACGAAACTATGTGTGAAAGGGATCTAGGAGTCCAAGTAAACCACAAGTTGAACATGAGTCAACATTGCAATGCGGCAGCTAAGAAGGCCAGTGCGATTTTAGGCTGCATCAATAGAAGTATAGTGACTAGATCAATGAAGTAATAGTGCCACTCTATTCTGCTTTGGTCAGGCCTCATCTGGAATATTGTGTCCATTTCTGGGCACCACAATTCAAAAAGGACATTGAGAAACTCGAGCGTGTCCAAAGGAAGGCAACTAAAATGGTGAAGGGTCTGGAAACCATGTCCTATGAGGAATGTCTTAGGGAGCTGGGGCTGTTTAGCCTGGAAAAGAGAAGGTTAAGAGGTGATATGATAGCCCTGTTTAAATACTTGAAGGAATGTCATGTTCAGTAGGGAGCAAGCTTGTTTTCTGCTGCTCCAGACTAGAATGGAGAGACTAGAATGAGGAATGATGGATGCAAACTGCAGGAAAAGAGATTCCACCTCAACATTAGGAGGAACTTCCTGACAGTAAGGGCTGTTTGACAGTGGAACACACTCCCTCAGAGTGTAGTGGAGTCTCCTTCCTTAGAAGTCTTTAAACAGAGGCTGGCTAGCCATCTGTCGGGGATTCTTTGATTGAGTTTTCCTCCCCCCCCCCCCATATAATCTTTTTATGCAAAATTTACAAATATAATACATTAAAAACCACAAAGTTACTAAAAAAAGAAAAAAAAGATGTACTGTTCTTTAGCCATTGTGGATTACATTCCAACTTCCTTAATTCATCGGATTTGGAAAAGAAAGGTGCTTTAGCTTTTAAGCTAACAGAGAAAACCTACTATATTGCTATGTATTAAACATCATGTACAAAGGAAAAGAGAAGATCTATTCACTGAAGAACATAATTTGAATAAGAAATTGAACTCATTTTTGTCCTAACCTCCCATAAGGGAAAACTGTACTTAATCATTTAATTAATACATATTAAACTTTTGAAACCTCAACTCTTGTTCTGAATGAAATGCTTTGTCGGAGGTGTCATTAAATCATTTACAGACCTGCAGTGATAGGAGAGAGTTTGTGAAGATATTAGAAGGAAAAATGAAATTACAACACCAAATTAACTCTAGGAACCTTTCAGGTATTAAACATCTAGTAAGCTTGTTTTTAAATTCCATTTCAATTCCCAAGTTTTCAAAACTTTTTCCCACTCATCTTTTCTGTCACTGGTGCTTTGTTCTTTAATTTGACATGAGATTTTATCTAATTCCCTGCATTCGTTAACTTTCTGCATCCTTCAACGCTTTTTTTTTCATCTTGTGCATTCAGGATTGAAGTCATATTAAGCAAATGCAATTTAGGGTTCATTACAAATTTTATCTTAAATATCTGTTGAATTGTCTCATGAACTTCTTTCCAAAATTTCTGAATTTCTACACAGTGCCACCATACTTGGAAGATTGTCCCTGATTTTTTTCAGTCTCCAAGGTGTATAATACCATCTATTCATGATTTTCATATGATTTTTTTTATGGTCTTGTTCTGCAGTAAATTTATTCGTCTTTCTCCATGCATTTTTCCACTCTTCTATTGAAATCTTAGACCTTATATCCCTTGCCCACTTAATCATATAATCTTTCATGGTGTCTTGCTCCATATATCTTCTAGTAACAGATTGTATAGTTTAGATACTTTTCCCTTCTCTGATTACCCAAATATTTGATCTAGTTCATTCAAATTGTTTCCATTGCCTTTTGTACTTTTATCTTCATTATAGCGTTGTCTGATCTGAAGATAGTTAAACCAAGAAATGTTGTAACCTTCTATGGCCAACTCTTTCCTTGACTTTATATCCATGTTTCCTATGCCATCTTTTTTTATTAAATTCTTATATGTAAGCCATGTTTTGCTCTTTGTCCATCTGTCATAGAACGTCTCTTGCATAGAGATCCATATTGGCAGGCTAAAATAAAACTTAGCTTTGATTTTTTCCCCCCACGTCAATAGTAAAGATCTTTTAATCGAATGGTTCATAAAATCTTGATTATATTTAATTTTCTGATAACCAAAAAAGCATGCCAGCCGAATCTAATTTGTATCGCCTCTAAATTAAGCAATTCATTGTCCTCTTGTTTGATCCAGTTTTGAATCCAGATCAAACTACAGGCCCAATGATACAGTTTCAGATCCGGCACAGAGTATCCTCCTCTTTCTTTTTTTATCTTTCAGAATTTGCCACCTTATCCTTGGTCTTTGTCCCTTCCATATAAATTTTCTAAGTTCAGAGTCCCATTCCTTAAATATCTTTTCCTTAATCTCAATGGGTAAATTTAACAATAGGTATAATAACTTAGAAAGGATTGTCATCTTTATTGCTGCAATTCTCCTAAGTAAAGAGAGGTTTAATTTGTTCCATCTTACCAAATTTTATTTTATTCCTTTCCAACTATTTAAGTAGTTATTATTGGATAATTTTAAATTGTCCTTTGCAATCCAAATCCCTAGATATTTGATTTTACTCTCTATCTTATAGCCTGATTTCTCTTTTAGAAGTGTCTCTTCTCTTTAGACATATTTTTTGTTATCATAACTGTTTTTCCTTTGTTTACTTTTAGTCCAGAGTATTGGCCGAATTCTTCTAATTCATAAATAAGTGCATCGATATGCTGATTCGGTTTCTCAATAATTACCGCCAAGTCGTCAGCAAAAGCCCTTATTTTTGTTTCTTGTCCTTTTATTTTGATACTTTTTATCTTTGGGTTTGATTTAATAGATGTTATTAATACCTCTATCACAATTGTAAATAGGAGCGGAGACATAGAGCATCTCTGTCTGGTGCCCTTATTAATAGTGAATTCTTTGGATCTCTCCCTATTGATGGTCAAATGAGCTTTTTGACGATTATATATTTGTTCAACCGTTCCTATAAGGAATCCATATCCATCTCCTTTAACACTTGTAAAAGAAAATCCCATTTCACTCGGTCAAAAGCTTTTCCCATATCAACAGCTAATATCGCACCTTTCCTTTCATTATTTACGGTGTAAAATTCTAAACTGTTCAGAACAGTTCTCATATTGTTTCTAATATAGCGTCCTGGGAGAAAACTATTTTGTTCTTTCCCAATTACTGATGGGAGAATTTCTTTTAGTCTGCTTGCCCAAATCAACGTATATAGTTTATCATCATTGTTTAATAAACTAATCGGTCTATAGTTTTCCATAAGTGTTTCATCTTTACTTTCTTTAGGTATAAGCACAATATTAGCCATTTCCCAAGTCTGGGGGAACTTCTCTGTTTATCGAATTAAACAAATCATATAAGGGGTTGAGTAGTTGGAAGGTTTTGTAAAAATCTGCTGTAAACCCGTCAACCCAGGGAGATTTTCCTTTTTTTAATCTAGAAATTGCTGAACTAATTTCTTGCTTTGTGATCTTGGAGTTTAACCATTCTTTATGTTGCTTAGATATTTTTTTGATTTCCCTTTTCTCTAGGTATTTCTTCAAACTCTCTTGCTGTTTTACGAAATTGTCTTTAGATTCATACAATTCACTATAATATTTTTTAAAGATTTCTGAAATCTCTTCTTGTCTTGTAATTGTCTCATTGTGGAATCTAATTTTGCTTATTATTTTATTTTCCCCTTTTTAAAACAAAATTTGGCCAACCATTTCCCTATCTTATTGGCATTTTCAAAAAGGTTTTGCTTAGTTCGTTTCAAGTCTCTTACAATTTCCTCATTTATTCTTTCCTGATTTTGTGTTTGTAGGATTTTTAATTCATTAAGTAATTTTAAATTTTTGGGGTTTCTCCTTAATTGCTCTTCTTTCCTTTTAATTTCTTCTGTTAGTTTTTTCTCTTTTTCTCTTTTTATTCTCTTAATCTCACTTGCTTTTTTAATAAATAGTCCTCTGAACACCGCCTTACTCATATCCCAAATAGATTTTGTTTTTACATCCGGAGTATTATTTTCAACAAAAAATATTTGATTTCTTTCCTCATCTTTTCTACAAATTCTTTGTCTTCTAACAGATTATTTTGTAATCTCCAAGATGAAGTACCTTTAAACCCTTCTGATAATGTTACCTCTATCAATTTATGGTCTGAGAAGGTTTTAGGGTCTATTTCCATTCTATTGACCTTAGTTGCCAATTCCTTAGAGGCCAGAAAAAGATCAATCCTCGACCAGGAATTGTGGGGTTCCGAAAAAAAAGTAAAGCCTGGTTTGTTATCATATTTATAAGGCCAAATATCTACTAACTCGTGTTCCTGTATTAGATCTATACAGCTTTTGGGAAGTTTCCCCTGATCTTTCCTAATTTTCTTTGCTGCCTTTCTATTTCTTTTAGGGTTAATAACCCCATTGAAGAGATTTCCTGCATGGCAGGGGGTTGGACTGGATGGCCCTTGTGGTCTCTTCCAACTCTACGATTCTATGATTCTGTGTTGAGTCTCCCAAAGTGCTTGGGAGAAGATGCTTTGGGATTCTGGAATATCTGTACTTGCATATACATACATAAAAATATATGTATATTTATAAAATGCAATACAGATGGAATGTAACTCTTGATAAACTAGCAAACCTGTATAAGAATATTAAAAATAAATGTTGAAATGTCAGATGTCAAAAGGTACCTTTTACCACATGTGGTGGTTGTGCAAGATATCAAAGTAATTCTGAGCTAAATTCAACAAATTATATCTGAGATACAAAAATTAAGAAAGACCCTAAAATGTATCTGTTAGGAATAATAGACGATGATTTCGAGAAGAGACGTGTTAAAATCATCTTCTGCATGTTCACAGCAGCTAAATTAATTTATGCAAAAATATATGGAAGGACAAATTCCAGACATATCAGAATGGATATGGAAATTGTACAGTTTTATAGAAATTTTGATAAATTGACTCTTTTGAGAAGAAATGGAATAATCCAGGAATTTAGGAAAGCTTAGGCAGATATGATTGACTATCTAAACTTAAATCGGGAAGCTGTAGCAACACAAGCTTTAGAATAACTATATATCAATAAATCTTACCAGACTGAAATTGGGATCTTGCCACTTACCACATTCCAATAATCTGTAAAATAATGTGAAGTTTTTAAGAATATAGGATGAATAAAATTGAGAAAATGGATTTAAACTTTTATTTTTAAGCAGAAGATATTTAATATTGTAACAATATTACAAATAGCCAAATATTAGAGGTTGGAAGCCATTTTTATTATTTTGTGTTCACTATTTCTGTTTTACTTTTATTGATGTTATTACTGTTTTATCATTGTGTTAAAATAAAAAAGAAAGAAAGAAAAAAGAAATAAGCCAGCTTCACCAGCTACCCTCCAGCATGTTAAAAAAGCAGAAATCTATGGACTGCAGTGGTGGAATCATAATAAATGTAGGAGACTGGCAGGGTGAAAAATCTAGATACGTTATGGGAAAAGCTTTAGTTAGAAGGGTCAAAATGTTTTTGTTAATTTATGTAAGCCTTGCATAATCTGGTGGTTTCACATCATGTGTGTATATTGCTAGTTTTCAATATGTGTGTGTTTGGGGGGGGAGGGGGAGATAGCTTGGAGATGGGTCTAAATACAAAATTCATTTATGTTTCATATACTCATTATACACATAGCCTGAAAGTAATTTTATACAATATTTTTAATAATTTGGTGCACGAAACAAGGTTTTGTACATCGAACCATCAGAAGGCAAAGCTGTCTCCCATGAAAAATGTTTTAGTTTTTGGAAGATTTCAAATTTTGGAATTCTAGGTAAGGGAGACTCAACCTGTATATTTTGCAAATTAAAAAGCAAATGGGAAAGCTTCAATGTAAAATTATATTCCAACATTTTATTCTTTAAAGTCCTTTAAATTTAAAAACATTAAATTTAGAATAACTGAAAGGGCCTACTTGTTGATTACATGAGCAGAGGTGAAATGATTACTCATTGATTAACCTATAGAAGTTAAATGTAGAAGGTTAACAGTCCCATCAAACCAGAGACATTTTCATGAAATTATCTTAGGAATTTAAGGAATTTGATTGCACTGAGTTTAAAAGCTCTTTTGGGGGGGCTTGACACAGTGGGGTTTTATCTTATCATCCCTATCCCTTCCATTCCAAACACAGTTGGCAGCAACAGCTTTGTCGCCTGGCTGCCAGGAACAGGTAGTCGGACACACATGCATGATCCCTTCCTCGCATGCAAGATAATTCCCTGACAAGCTGTCATATACCCCATAAAGCTCTGTCCCCAAAGTGGAGGAGCTCTGTGGACTGATTTACTCCACCATCTTCAACCTGGAAGTCCCTGTCAGATTTTTTAAAAGGAAGATAATTTTGTCCTTATATGTCATTCTAATTCACAGTCTGTCTTTTTTTCTGTGTACATGTGTGCATATATGATTACATGTACTTTGTTGCTTAGAGTTACATTTCATGATCTTTAGAAGCATAAAGAGAGTAGGAGAAAATGCTCGAGATTTGAAGTGTGGTATGAGAAATGCAGAGGTCTGTTATGTTCAAGTTTTACATAAAAGCGAAGAAAACAGAAGCCAGACCTAAACAGGAAATTTAAAAATTTACAGTGAGAAATATTAATTTGGTGTAATGTGTACATTAAATGTTATTATTAAAACTACTGATTTCATGTGAAAAGAAAATGAGTTTGAACTTGTACAGTTCTTTTAAAAAATATGTAATTCTCTGTGTTGGCAGTTTTGACTTATAGTAAGCAAGATGCAAGGCCATGTTTCCATTTGTGGAAGACTAAAGCATTTATGGAAGACCTGGTACTTTGCAAGTAACATTTTGTGTTCTAATGACCTCTCGTTAAGCAATAAATCTGGAGGTAGATGTTCTATTTTGAAACTTGATAATGTTGTTTCTGTACATTATCTTGAAACAAACAAAACAAACAAACAAACTTCATTTATATACCGCTTCATACCGCCTAAGCAATGTATAAGCGGTTTACAACTGTAAGCCAATTTGCCCCCATCAATCTGGTATTCATTTTAGCGACCTCGGAAGAATGCAAGCCTGAGTCTAGCTTGAGCCCTTTTGCTGATCTTGAACTCGCAACCTTATGGTTTTGAGTGAGTGGCTGCAGTACAGGCATTTAACCACTGCACCACCAGGGCTCCTCAAGGCATTATTTTTCCATTGGCAACAAGACTAGTTGTGCTAATATCCCTGCATAAAAAGCTGTAATAATTATTGTCCTCATCATAATATTAAGAGCTTCACCTGATTTATCAAGAAAGAAGCTCCATCATCTAAATAGGTGGGAATCTTCTGAACAACCCACTTGCCTCAGTAGGGGAAAATAACATTTTGGCAGAAAAACAATCATTTCTGGACCTGAATGTCTCCAGGAGCATTAAATGCTTTGTCCCCACCCCCTCAGGTATAAGCTAGACAAGAAGTGGATTTCTGGTCACTTTTGTTTTTGTTAAACAAGGCTGCTGCCACTTGTGGCAGGTGTTTGGGACATAACAATGGCTGTTGGATCTCTGAAGCTTACCCACCTCTGCTCTAAAATATTTTCCTTCATCTTAGAAACACTGATGAATAGTCTGTGGAGAGCAGCAGTGGAGCTTGCAGGGAGTGTTTTTGTTAGTGACAATATAAATACAGTGTGCCCTTGTCTTATGTGGGGGATCCATTCTGCCCCCCGTGTACGACAAATTCAATGTATGCTCGAGTCCTATTGAAACTAATGGGGTTCGTGAGCGGGGGCATGCTCACTATTTCCCCCTTGTCACGCAGCTTTCAGTACAAGCTGAAAGCTGTGTATAGGGCACCTGCATATGACACGGCTGCACTGTACATATGCCTGATCAAGGTTGGGTTCCAGAGGATTCCAGACTACTCACTTTACAGTTCACTTTGGGGGGAAGCAGATGGGGCAAAAGGAGAGGCCAGAGGCTGCTCTGGCTCTGATCACTCAAGGACTATGGCAACTGGACACCGTGGTCTTGAAACTGACTGCTGCCATGGTCCCGAATGGGCTACTGGCAGGAGTAGCTTTTTACTGCTCCTTTTTGGATGGGTTTGGGCTGCCTTAGGTGGCCTCAGAGCAACTTCCAGGAGGTTTGGGGGCATGTGTTGTTTGAATGCTATGCCCCCAAAGCACACAGAAGGCACTTTATTTGGCCCATGAGTTTTGGACCTTGTGTTTTTAGTTGTTTTTATGTAAAGTTGGCATAACACAATTTTTCATCATTTGAAATTTGAACATTCAGACACTCTTGCAGAACAGAATATTTTTCCATAGAAATTCATATTTTATATTTAGTTGCACATTCTGAAAAAGCTCTGATTGCACATATGTAAAAAGGTAATTTATTTGGATTTCACCATGCCTTTTGGAACAAAGAAGCCCTCAAGGCAGTTTACAAATTGGGAAAAACGAGAATAAAATCAAATCAACTGCTGTGGCTGCCTCATGTAGAATTCTGGGGTTTGTTGTTTTGTGAGGCTTAAGAACTCTTGGGCTGAGTATTCTAAATGCCCCACCCCCTTAAACTACAAATCCCAGGCTTCAACAGGAGGCAGCCTTGGCAGTTAAAAGTGGAATAATAGTAGTATAACACTGTAGTGTGATAAAGTAAAAAGAAAAGGTAGTTCAAGAGGCACAATAAGAGATTACAGTGGTATTAAATGAAGTTTAATATTTGCTTAAAGCCTAATTTGCCTAAAGCCCTCAACTGTTTTCCAGAATAAAAATATTTTAATCACCCAAATACAAAGGACAAGAGAAGTAGCTTATTTATTTGGATAATGACTTCTGTAGTCAAGGTCCTGCCTGCTGGTAATATCCACCACTAACGCAGTGAGGCATAGAAGGAATCAGGTTGTGAAGGAAGACAGAGAACTATTCCCCAAGCAATTCCTCCACAGAAAGCAAAGTCACACAGATATAGGTTGCACAGAGCTCTCTGTTGTGATTTGCTTCTGTGCCATGAAGCACAGAAATATAGAAGTTCAGTTCCTTCCACACCAATTACAGATACATCTGAAAATGTACAAATGAAATGCAGAAAGAGGGACACTTTTAAAAATCACAGTCCATAAATATTCGGAATTAAGAAATCTGAAAACATTTTGGGGGGTGGGAGAGAATGAATGGCATCTTATTCTTTAAAAAAGGAGTCGTAAAACTATGTAACTTGGAGAAATGCCTTGCCTACTTTTTATGGTGAGTTGTGTATTCCAGATACATAATAATAGAATAGAAATGTGAGGAAGCTGTACTCCAGTCTTTACCGCACATAAGATTAGCTACAAAATAACTACATCACAATAATAAGCAAGTAAAAAAATAAAGCAAGGCTTTCAGGATACAATTGGCATTAGCCTGATCTGTATTTATATTTCCTTGCCTTTTTGTTTCTATGTGGTTTGACATAACTGTTGCTATTATCTGTGTAAAAAGTATAATTATTTGAATTTTAATGTGTTAGGCAGTAAATTATTTAATAAGAGAATATTGTACTTCCTTCTCTTACTTCAGGGTTAGGCAAGCCCTACAGAATTTTATAAACTCTGAGTTTCCATTGTCCTATTCTCTTCTCTAGATAGAACTATTTGAGTTCAAAGGGAAGGATCTCACAGACGACGAAGATGGTGGAATAATTCGACGAATCCGTAAAAAAGGAGAAGGCTACTCCAAACCTAATGAAGGAGCCCTAGTAGAAAGTAAGTGTCCGGAGAAGTGTGAATGCTATTTGTAGAAAGATATTAAATGGGATGCTTATGAGTCCAGAGCCCAGTAGCTAGTTCAGATGTAACTGCTTGCAGCTTAAGTTCAGGAGTGCACATTCTCTCATCGCAACCATTCTCTGGGGCAAAATCCCCTCCTTATTATCTTGCAGTTGTTTTCAAGCAGCTGGCATTCAGGGTCACACTACCTGTGATTCTGGAGATAGCATACCATGAGTAGTAGTAGCTGATAGCCTTATCCTCCATGCATTTATCCAGTTCTGTTTAAATGTATCTAGTTTTGGTAGCCATCATCACATCTTGCAGTGGCAGTTCAAAGACATAGCCGTATGAGTCTGGAAAATCAACATGCAAAGGGATCTTGTAAGACTTTTGAGACTAACTGAAAGAACGAAGTTGGTAGCATAAGCTTTTGTAGGTTGGAGCCTACTTCCTCAGAGTGGATAAATTCATACCCCTCCATCATGGCCTCCACTTTTCCTGCCTTTTTTCTAAATTAAAAAGTCCCACATGTGGCAGTGTTTCCTCAAGAAGGAGTTACGCATTGTTTTTGTTGCTCTTTTTAAATGTCATTTCCAGTTCTTCTCTATGTCATTGTTATCATTGTCATCTTTTGGGGGGACTTAAGCTGAAAACAGATGGCCCTAAAGGAGCAGCAATGTGCCTCCCCTTTGCTTGCCGGATAGGGCAACCGTACACGTTTTTCCAGCCCCAAAAGAAGAGGCAATGTGCAGCTCCTATTTGGGAAAGAAAAAAAAAAGCTTCTCTTTTTGTAGACGTGGCAGCTCTTCTGCATTTCTTCAGCGCATCGTGTGTAAATGCTGTGCTGCAGATACGTCACGATACTGCCCTCCGTCTGGGTGGGCAGGTGGTGTGACGCCGCTTTGGGGACAGAGTCGGGGCAGGCCGTGGGCAGTTGCCACACCCAGCTCCACCCTGACGCTGGCGTTTCTTGCCGATCTGTACAACTATTTAGTCTCATTTTTAAAAAAGCTGGAATAGATCGTTTTAAAGAATCCTGTAATCCACTGTTTTTCACAGATTGCAAATTAAGTATATCTATTGCAGAGATCTTACAATATTTGGAGTTGAGACCTCTTGAAGAAGAGCCAAACCAGTCTACGACTGAACTCACAAAATGGATTATACAACTAAAAAAACATAGAAAACTTATACTCACACATGCACATATTTTACAGATAAAATGTAGTGTACAAGATGGAGAATTCATGGTTCATGGTGAATTCTCAGAATTTCACATGTTCACACACAAGGTACTGACATTTGACTAGATGATATCCTGAACCAAGATTCTTTGTGCCACATGTCATACTGATATGTATTTTCAAACTTCATTGTGATAAGAGATTGAAAAACAAGCTGACTTTACAACCACTGTCAGAACTCTGTATAAACGTTACGACAACAGATTATTTCCTAGCTTTGCAGCTGAAATGTTGAATGCCAGCAAATTTAATTCAGGTTTAGCCATCACTGTAGAAAATCATCATAGTGTGCAAGAGATTGCCTGTCATAAATTTACATGATTAGCAGCAATTGCTGCTTCTCCTGTTTTCTTTTCTTCCACTTGAGCAGGACTAACAAAGCTCCCACAGCCACAGGAGCTCTTTTGACTTTATTGAGGTGCCTGAAATGTGCAGAGGCTGTGCTACTATGTTCCTTTCAAAGTGAGAAAATTAAGCTTTTGCACACTGCTTTTCCTTGCTGTATATTGCAGAGGACAAAAGGTGTTAGTGATCCTTTTATAAGTATGCAGTGTTCTATTTTTATTTAAAAAAAAAAGAAGGGAAACAGTGCAAGCTCCTTCTATCTCAAATATCCACATGAAGAAGGAGAGCATTAAATGTTGTTGAAAGGTACTTTATTAACTTTTCCAAGTTACATTGAAGGAGCTACAGTAAGAGCAGGAGTAATGAGAAATAGTCCACAATGTGAAGCCTACCAAAAGCACGGAGGAGATTGACTGGTATGCATGTTATGTTACGTTACAGCTGTTGGAAGTTCACTCTTAGGTTATATGAACTGATTTAACTCTCTGTAGAAAAGTTAATGTACAGGTAATATCTCCTATTGGCAGTCGGTGTGCTGCTTTTTTAAGAGGCATAACGGCACAATAACCAGTTGTACATAATGTGCGCATCAAAATTCCTTATTAATACTAGTTTATGCCTGTGGAATTGAGCTTTCTTTTATGTCAGATAAATAGTCCTGTGTAACTCAGAAACATTATACATTTTGTTTGTGTATCTTGGCTTAGGATAGGGTTGGGCAACTGCAGTTGGTTGAGTCCATTTTTCTGCTCCAGGACCTTCCAGGGGCTAGATGACAGCATAAAATTAAACAGAAATAGCTAGACTTGAAAAATGGGTATGTTTAATGTCAAAACAATGTTCTGATGCTTTATGTGATAAATGTTAAACAGTGGGTGGGAGGAAAGACAGCAACCTATTTAAAAGGTGAATTGCCATACCTGAAGGTTTCTAGGAAAGACAATTCACTCTTTTGTTTGTTGTCAAAGATAGGACAGTCAACCTGGGAGGACTGAGGCCACAAAAACAGGGAGGCTATATGTGGCCCCAGAATTGTACTTTGCCCAGCCCTGCCTAATAATTTGAAACTCTTTTTCCTGGTATTTCATAGCCCTATCGGGGAAGTGTACTATGTCCACTCTCTGCACTAAGACTATATGAGATAATTATGCTTTGCACAATACTTTACAGTGTTGGGAGTTATTTGTAAGACAGATTCTCTATACTCCCATCTAAATATGCTACTTTTTTGTACCAGTTGAGGTAGAAGGTTGGCATGGAGACAGAGTATTTGACAAACGTGAACTGCGGTTTGAAGTAGGAGAGGGAGAAAATTACGATCTTCCTCCTGGCCTGGACAAAGCACTGCAGAAAATGGAGAAGTTGGAAGAGTGTGTTATATATCTCAAACCCAGGTATAGCTTTAAAGTCATTCTTCCACACCTTTTCCTTGAGTGAATGAATGAATGAGTGAATGAATGAGATACAGCCTATTCTTGAGATGAGTCTAAATTTGAGAATTTAGTAGTATCCTCTTAAAACTGATTAGTAGAATTCTTCTTGGCAGATCTTGGAAGTGACATGTTGGAAGTCATTTATATTAATGAACTGTTAGATTTGGGACAATGAGAAGAACACCTTTTGCATGTTATTTTGGATGTAACAGTGATGTTAACATATTCTACTCCAGGGGTAGGCAACCTTTTTGAGCCGGGGGCCAGGTTGCTGTCCCTCAGACAACTGGGGGGCCGAAGCCGGGGGGTGGAGCTTCCACCCTCCAGGGGTGGGGACGCATGCTGGGGTGGAGCTTCCACCCTCCGGGGGCAGAGCCGCATGCCGGGGGCGGAGCTTCCACCCCCCGGGGTCCAGGCCTCCTCCTCTTTGCCGGCCCCTGACAGGGCCCCAGGCCCTGTCAGAGGCCGGGAAAGAGCCGGCGGGGGCCGCCAGCGCAAGAGGCCTCCCCCTCTTTGTCGGCCCCTGGCGGGGCCCCAGGCCCCGTCAGAGGCCGGCAAAAAAGCCAGCGGGGGGGTGCCAGCGCTGGAGGCCTCCTCCTCTTTGCTAGCCCTTTTGCTGTCGCTGGGGCCCTTCAAGAGGGCCCCGGCGACGGCATCGGGCCTCCCAGAGGGTCGCTGCCACCACCGGAGCCCTCTTGGAGGGCCCCAGCGATGGCAACGGGCCTCTTGGAAGGCCCCAGCGAAGGCATCGGGCCTCCCAGAGGGTCGCAGCCACCGCCGGAGCCCTCTTGGAGGGCCCCAGCAATGGTATTGGGCCTCCCAGAGGCCTGCTGCTGCCGCCGGACCTCCTGGAGGGCTCCAGCGGCCGCAGGGGGTCTCAGCGAGGTTGCGCGAGACTTTGCCTCTAGGCTGCCGCCATTTTGTCTTCCAAAATGGCATCGAAGTCTCGCGCGACCTCAGGGAAGGTCGTGCGAGACTTCACCGCCATTTTGGAAAACAAAATGCCGGCACTGGGATCTGGTAAAAGCCGCAATCGGCGGCGGCCGAGGAAGGCAGGGGCCAGCGGAAAGGCCTCCGCGGGCCGCATCTGGCCTGCAGGCCAGGGGTTGCCGACCGCTGTTCTACTCTTTTTAAAAAAATAATAAAAATAATGTGCTGAAATGTTTGAACAGCATTCTAAGCTTAGTTTCTTGATTGAGGGATAGTGTGATATGTCTGAAAATATTTTGAGGGAGAAAGAATGGATTGATTTAGCTCTTAAATGATTCTTGATTTTCTCACAGCTATGGTTTTGGAAGTGCTGGAAAACAGAAGTTTCAGATCCCTTCAGATGCAGAGCTACGATATGAAATCAAACTCAAAAGTTTTGAAAAGGTATGTAGAAGAAGATTTTCTAGTGATTAATTCTGTCAAACTCTATATGACATTTCTGCTTGTTTGTGAGAACAAACCAGGTGCTAGATGTCTATGTGCCAGCGCAGAGTTTAGGAAACAAACAAGACAAGCTTGAAGTCCTATTGCAGGAATGTAAATATGATCTTATAGGTATAACGGAGACTTCATGGGATGACTCCCATGATTGGAATGTAACAATCAAAACCTATAGTCTGTTCAAAAAGAATATATGTGGACGAAAAGGAGGGGGAGTGGCATTTTATGTCAAAATCTAATTCACTTGGGCAGAAATATACAACAGTGATCAGAATGAACCAGTAGAGGGTATCTGTGTAAAAATAAATGGCAAAAGAAATAAATGCAACAATGTGCTGGGGGTTTACTAAAGGCCACCAAATCAAGATGACATAATGGATGATGCCTTTGCTCAAAATAAATCTCAGAACTATCCAAGATGCAAGGTTTAGTAGTTATGGATAAATGCAATTACCTTGATGTGTGCTGGGAGACTAAGAAGATTATCACATGAAGCTTCCCTCCCGATGTTGTTGCAACTTTTTAAACGCCTGAAACAGCAACAACATTACCACACAATTGCAAATTGATAACAGGTTGATAATTGATCTTTTCACACTACCATTCTGTTTCCTCTCATCAGCTATTCGAGATTAAGTAGTCATACCTTCATTGAGGGGGGGGGTGCGTGTGCACTGAATGCTGTTTAAATGCCCTTCTCTGTGAATTACCTATCGCACATACAGTACTTCAATAACAGGTTAATTGCACAATTGACAGCTATTCATGGGATTTTCCCATTCATTAAAAGTTGTGACAGAAGCATGGTTTGACTACAAGATAGCTACTGCCCAGAGGCTGTGCCATAGAATACAATCAGTAGAGTGAACATCAAGTGGAGTGGAGTCTCCTTCCCTGGAGGTCTTTAAACAGAGGTTGGATGGCCATCTGTCGGGGATGCTTTGATTTGGATTTCCTGGATGGCAGGAGGTTGGACTGGATGGCCCTTGCGGTCTCTTCCAACTCTATATCCCGCTGCATCTATTGTTCCGTGGCCTAGGCTATGGAGTAGCAGAAAACAAGCTTGCTCCATCCTCAATATGATATCCCTTGAAATATTTAGGCATGGCTATCATAACAACGCTTACCTTCTCTTCCCTTGCCAAAACTTACCCTTCTCCCTAAGTCTCTCCTCATAGGGCATGGTTTTCAGACTTTTTATCATTTTAGTCACCCTTCTCTGGACATGCTGTAGCTTCTCAACATCCTTTTTGAACTGTGGTACCCAGAACTGGACACAGTATTCTAGGTGAGGCCTGTTCAAAACAGAATAGAGTGGCACTATTCCTTCCATCAAACTAGACACAGCAGTCCTATTGATGCAGCCTAGAATTGCATTGACATTTTTAGCTGCCACATCACACTGTTGACCCATATTCAACTTGCGGTCCACTAAGATTAATAGCTCCCTTTCTCATGTACTATTGCCAAGTCAGGTGTCACCTATCCTATGTCTGTGCCTTTCATTTTTTTTCTCCCTATATGTAGTACCTTGAATTTCTCCCTGTTGAAATTCATTTTGTTAGTTCTGGCCCAGCTCCCTAATCTGTTAAGTTTATTTTGAAATCTGATCTTGTCCTCTGGGGTATTAGCTGCGCCTCCTAATTTGGTGTCATCTCCAATTTTGATAAACATGCCTTCTGTTCCATCATCCATGTTGTTGGTAAAAAATGTTGAACCTGTGGCACCCCACTGGTCACTTCTCTCCAGGATGAAGAGGAGAAAGACAAAGGCAAATCTCCTTTAAACAAATCTTGCCAAGAAAGCCCTGTGATAAATTCATCATAAATTGGAAACAGTATGAAAGCACACAACAATAAAGATGAGGAGGCAGGCTGGAGGATGGAGAGGTAGGCCGGAGGATGGAGAGACAGGCTGGGAGAACGATGGACAGGCCGGAGAGCATGATGGAGGCAGGCTGGAGGATAGAGGTGCAGGCTGGAGGACGGAAAGGAAGGGAACTTGACGGGGAGGCAGGCCAGAGGATGGGGAGGCATGGCTGGGAGGATGACATAGAGGTAGGCTGAAGGATGAGGAGGAAGGCCGGAAGATGATGGGGAGGCAGGCTGGAGGACTGGAGGGAAGCATGGCTGAGCCAGAGAGGCTGGGGAAGCCGGGCTGCCAGGGCAGATTCTAATCCGTCTGGTTCTCACTTGGGCTGAATAAATTTATTCCAAAATAAATCAGTTCAACCCAAAAGACCCTGATTTAACCAGTGTCTTTTTGATGCAGGCTAAATGGGTCAAAAGCATGGCTCCCCTTTCCGAATTCAGATTAAGTGGGAACCATGCTCATTTAAACCGGATCGTATTGAATCACAATCCAGTTTAAACTATAGTGGGAATGAGGCCCAAGAAACCTTGCAGGAATACTGTAAGGAAAGCTAAACCTCAGAATGAGCTAAGACTGGCTTAAACAAGCAGAGAGCAACAAAAAGTAGTTTTTTCATGTACATTTGAAGCAAGAGAATTACTAACGAAACAGTGGAACTGCTGCTCAGCAATGATAGTGATTTGCTAACAGATCACAACAAAATGTTCAACACCCATTTTGCTTCTGACTCCTCCCCCCCAAAAAACCCGCACAACAACAACAACTGTGTTTCCATGCATTAGCAGAGACTTTGGCAAACAATGCAATTTGCAAATTAAGATTGATTAGAAGTTAGTCAGGGATCTGAATGAATTCTAATCTTGCAGAGCTGGATGAACTGCATCCGAGAGTATTGAAGGAACATGCTGACCCACTCTCTGAATCCTTTGCCATCATTTTTGAGAAATTTTGGAGGATGAATGAGTGAGATGCCAGAGGATTGCAGACAAGCAGATATTGTCCTTCTCTTCACAAAGGGTAAAAAGAAGATCCAGAAAACCACAGATCAGTCAGCCTGACCTCAATTCCAGGGAAAATATGAGAATGGATTATGCTAGAGCCTGTTTGCAAGTATTTGGATGACACTGCAATGATTAGCAGAAGTCAGTGTGTTTATACTTCTTGTATCTTAAACCTTTGTTTTAATCGGGTCACTAGTTTAGTAGATGGAATGTGGTAGGTAATGAACTATTTAATAGTATATTATTTATTAGATATCTAATAGCTTCAATCATCTGTTTTTATTAAATGGCCTGAGCAAATATAAAGGCCTTCATCTTTACTAGTTGCCAGGGAACAGTTTTACCATGAGGGAGAGTGTGGTAGCCACATCAGGTAGCAAAGGTAAAGAGAAAGCCCTCATTTCATTCACATTCTATCGCCTCCTCCTGTCTTCTTTGTGTCTTCCAATCATACTGCCACCCTCCCATGCATTAGACTGCCACATTTCCCAGCAGACAGGGTCCTAACCTCCTGTATTCTGGGTTAGCTCTTCCCAATTTGCTCCTGTAGGCCCCCTATATAGGGAGGAGCTAGCCCCCCTGGGCCTCAGTCTTGTTCCTGCCTACGCTCCTGCAGGATGTGTCTCTTCGAGCCAGCAAAGTTTTTCCTTTCACTGAAAGTGGTTTTCTTGGCCTTCTCTTCTTCTCCTCTCTCCTGCCTTTCCCCCCTTCCTTGATGGTAGCTATGGCAGAGGACCCCAAGAGCTTAGGCTTCCCTAGCTCAGGGTCTGCCGGCTCAACAGAGAGAGCCCCAGTAGGATGTGTTTGCTGTTGCTCTGCAACTTCTTCACTACAGCCATTCCAGTCCTTTTCTAAGTTTACTTCCTTACATTACCTTCTAATAATAACAACATATATACCTATTTACAAAAGATATTCGAAATCATTGTCTTTCTAGTCATACTTCCTTTACAATTGGGTATTCCCACATCTTGAAAAATAACTGTTTACTCCTAATATTTATGTTTATATATTTATTTAAGTCCCTGTTAGGAAACACAGGGAACCTCAGTCAGCTAGCCTCAGGAGAGCCGGCTCCCCTCTCCTTCCCTTCTTTCACACGAGAAATGTCTGTTAAAGGGAAGAAACTAAAAAATACAGTTTCTTCCAAGAGATGGTTTCTCACTAATACAGGAAGTTAAGAAAAATTCTTAATCAGAAACAAACAGACAAACAGCCTCCTCTCCATCCCAGGAGAAACCCCCCTTCCCCCATGAGTGTTTTAAAACATAAAGTCAGGGTTTTCTGCTAAGGGGTTGCTTCAAATCCCATACAGACATCCTGCAGAGCCCTGAGGGAATTTGCCATAATAAGAACACAATTACCTGTTAACTATTCTAAATAGTTACATTTTAAATGAAAATGCCTGCTGATGGGCTTGCCATACAACTGGTCCCTGGATTGTTATACCTTTTGTGGCCTTTTGTGCATATGATGAATTGGGCTCAAGGCCATGAAGGTTCATGCTGCCAATCTCTTTCTTTTAGTGGTCTCAGGGTGCTACAAGATTCCTCTGCATACTGTTGGGCATGCTTTGATTGTGATATCCTGCATGTCAAGGGGTTGGATTTGATGGCCCTTGTGGTCTCATCCAACTCCATGATTCTGTGATTTTATTCTGACCCCCTCCCTCCCTCCTTTTTTGTCTTATGGAAGTCTGAAAATATGTCCCGCTTTGATACAAGTTGAAGCCTTTCATTTGTCACTTTATTTCTTGATTTGGTGTGAAGTCAAACATTAACCCTTTTCTTTCACACACCAAAGAAGATGTAGGACTTTGAAATAGGAGAGAAGAAAGCAGAATGAAAGGCTTGTTTAGCAGGGGGGAACAGAAGGTTAAGAGGTGACATTACAGCCATGTTTAAATATTTGAAGAGATGTCATATTGAGAACAGAGCAAGCTTGTTTTCTGTTTCTCCAAAGAATAGAACAGGGGTAGGCAACCTTTTTGAGCTGGGGGCCGGGTTGCTGTCCCTCAGACAACTGGGGGGCCGAAGTCAAAAAATAAATAATTAAATAATTTCTTTAAAATTTAAATAAATAAATAAACCGGGACAAATGTAGGACAACATTTTCAAATGGTGGATACTTTTTTTAAAAAAAGTGGAGGACATGCAAAAAAATTTGCTGATTTTTAAAAAAATGTTAATATAAATGCATGTTTCTGAGGTGTCTATAGACAATTGCCCCCCTTGCCCCTGCGCACGAGAGGCCAAAGGCAATCAGCAGCAGGACCAGGCTGGGGCCAGTCCCAAGGCCTCGAAGGGCCGCATCCGGCCCGCGGGCCGCAGGTTGCCTACCCCTGGAATAGAACATAGAACACTAGGGTTCAAACTGCAGGAAAAGAGATCAAGAAAGAACCTCTTGACAGTGAAACCTGTTCGACAGTGGAATATGCTGCCCTAGGGTGTGGTGGAGTGTCCTTCTTTGGAGATTTTTAAATAGATACTGGGTAGCCATCTGTCAGGAGTGCTTAGACTTTGCGTTCCTGCACTGGATGGCACTTGTGCTCTCTTCCAATTCCATGATTCTGCTATTTTGAAAACCATCATCAAGGCGATGATAGAAATTTCAATGCTCCCTGGACCAACAAACATCCAGTCCTGCTCTACCTCTTGACTTCTTGCAGTTAGTGCACATTTAAATGGGTTTAACTTCAGAAACAGTAACAGTGGATTTGCCTTGCATCCAATTGCAAATCCACTGCATTTGACCTAGGCCTCTGCTGTCCCACAACCCCACATTTGATCTATAGGTGCTTTGCCAATTGCATCTCTGTCTTGTCAGTGCATTATTGCCGAATACTCTATCACTACTTCTTCTCCCTTCACTCTCTGGAGAATATCATGGAAGATCTATCTCAAGTTATTTATTGAGACATGTTTCAGGGTACCTGAGGCATTATGGTAGGACTCGAGGGATCACTGTCATTGTTGGGATTGCTTTAGGCATGGAGGAGGTTATTTTCCTTACTATTGCACTTTCTCTAGAGATGTTTATTATAATATGGGACATGCCCTGTGTGTCTTTGAAAGGGGCCATATTTATGATATTTCCTACCATCACATAGTCCAGGAACACCCCACTTATTGAACAATTAGGTTACAGTTGTAAACCACTTAGACGCTGTTACAGTAGTTCAGTATGAAGCAGTATATAAATGAAGCTGTTTGTTTTTGATGCCATCTTTGACTAGGTTGGTAATATTCCAGTTAGCTCCAGCCACTCATTCTCATCTATCAGTTCTGACTGGCTGTCCTGCCTCAATCTGAGCAGCATTCTCTGTCAAGAATGCTTAACCTCAGGAAATGCTTCATGATATTCCACCAGCTGGAATCAAGGAATCAGCCTCTTGTGGAGAAACAACTTCCTGACCTGCTAGAGCTCTCTCCTTCACCCACACCATCATCAACAGGCTCCATATGTTGGACATAGCAGACTGTTGTTTCCCTTCATGGCATTTAGTCAAGCATGAATCTGTCCTCTCACATTACATCAGTCAGAATGCCAGAGGTTCAGAAGCAGATGGAACAAGCAGTATCCAATAACAAACAGTCCAGGGTCAGAAGCCATAAAGTCCATGAGTTGAGTTATGGAAGTCAAGAAACAATCCAGAGTTGCACATGACAGAGTCAGACAGATCTCACTGTGGATGGAAGCTCAAAGAGAAACCAAGTTTGTTTCCAGCAAACAAAAGGGAGAAAGGCCCTTGACTTATAAAGTATTTTGATTCAGCCCCATCCAACTTGCAGATCATATTTCAAGAGGGCATTTCCCAGCTGTGTGCATGCAGCTTCTCACTTTGCTTGCGGGGCAGGGACATTTTGTGCCAGACATTGAACAATGTACCTTTCCTGAGGACTTGGAGCTACCTCTTCTACCTCTTCCTGCTGTGGAGAACGTAGGTGGCTGTCAGACTGAACTGAAGAATGGCATGGCTGCTTTAAATCTGTTTTGACTTCAGAAGCCAAACTCTTAGTGGGAGAGCATCATGACAGAATTGTCCTCACCAAAATATGATGTTCATGGTTTTTCTGAAGAAATGCTGCATGTGCTGAATGTCTTAGAGTTTCAGGTGGAACACCAAGAGATGGAGCCCCTGGATCCAGTCTACAGGAGGATCCAATTTAAAGTCTGACCTGGCATCTATCTGATCCCTGCCTTCACTGTTGAAGATCTCCAGTGTTCCTGAGACACACCATCTATGATCCCATCGACATTCAGAAAGATTGACAATCTATAATACGTATCTGTCTCTGATGCTGACTGGCTCCTCGAGCATCCCTAACCAAATTGGGTAGCAATAGAATAGCAAGTACATTTCTATACTGCTTATCAGTACACTTAAGCACTCCCTAAGTGGTTTACAAAGTGTAAGCTAATTGCCCCCAACAATCTGGGTATTCATTTTAGCGACCTCGGAAGGATTCAAGCCTGAGTCGAGCTTGAGCCCTTTTGCTGGTATTGAACTCACAGCCTTATGGTTTGTGAGTGAGTGGCTGCAGTATAGGCATTTAACCACTGTACCACAAGGGCTCCTCGAAGTTGCCCAGTTCAGAAATCTCACTCCATGCCAGCAGTGAAAGGGTTGGAAGCTAGATCTGATGGTGAAGAAATTCTGTTCTTCTGCCCTAGGGCTACACATTACAAATTACACTGCTTATATGGGAGCTAATCAACAGAAACTTCCAGAAAAGGTTTCACCTCTGTTCAGTATGCTACCAGATGAAGAGAAGCATTTGGCGTATTCTCTTCAGGCAGAGACCTATTCTGTGGTGAGGCAGCAAATAATTCTGCTTGCTACATCATGAACTGTTCAGTAAAGGTGCTTGCTGGGGCTGTGGTGCTTAGGCATCACACATACCTTTGATCTTCTGGTTTTTCTACCCAAGCCAGGGCCACGATAGAATATTGATAATGCTGAGCTCTTTAATAAAGGGACAGAAGGAAAACTGGAGTTTACTCAGAAGATGGGATAGACAGTACAGCAATACTTGATGCCTTTGCAATCTCATGATTACAGCAGGCCTTTATTCAGATGGTGGAGATCATCTTGAGGACCAAGGTGTTCTTACAGTCTTGCTTCCCATTGATCCTAGAATCCATCTCAGTCTTCTGTGTCCTCCATGAAATGTCAGTGTTTTTCCAAATACTGACTGTCCTTCACGAAAACATCCAGGACCAAGGAATGAGGCATCTCTTCTTCCACTCTCCTTTGCACCTCCTCTCTAACTTCAGCAACACACTGGCCCATTATTACCATGTTTGGGCTGTGCTTACCAACAACACTTGGGTTCTTAGTGTTGTCAGGAAGGTGTATCCCATTGAGTTTGCAGAGTACCCCATTACGAGGGTAATCCACCTCATTCCCTTCCTGTGCTCGATAAAATTGCTCAGGAAAGGTGCTATTGAACCTGTCCCAGTAACATCAATTCACAAGGGGTTTTTCCACTAATTTATTGTCCACAAGAAAGACAAGGGTCTCTTTTAGATCGTGGATCTCAGAGGTGTCGGTGCCTACATTCTACCCAGGTGCATCACAGTGGTCACCCTATTTTCCATCTTTCCCCTGTTGCAGAGAGGTTTGCTACACTTGATATCAAGAATCATTTCCACATTGGAATCCAGCTTTTAGTACCGAAGATTTGCAGTGGAAAAAAAGAGACTTCCAATGTTGAGTTCTTATCTTCAAATCATCCACAGTACCTCAGGTATTCACAAAATGCATGGGTGTAGTTGCTCTGTGGTTGAGACAGAAGGGCATCATATTCTTTCCTTACATAAAAGATTGGCTTTTGGTTGCCAGGTCAAAGGGAAGTTACTTCTAGACATTTCCTACACTTCCATTTTTTTTCTCTTCTCTGGGACTGGGACTCATCAGATCCATGTCACAATTGGATGTTCCATCTTGACACTCATTGTGAAATCTTTTGCCACTAGGCACTCCACAGGTTGGTTGGTCTGTCAGCCTGCAGAGCAAGTATTGTTGCCAATTATGTTCAAAGACCCTCTGAAACAGATTGTGTGGTGATAGCTTTCTCTTCAGCTGGAGGAGCCTAATAGTGTATGCCTTTCCCACTGATCACCAGAGTGGTGATGAAGTCGCAGTCTAACAAGGTAAATGCCATCATGATAACACCATGGTGGTTGAGACTGCTGTGATTTGCACCGCTCCTTCACCTGGCTCAAAGAGCTTACATTTGTTTCCTTCTTCAGCTTAGCCTGATCGACATCCATGAAAGTCAAATTCATCACAGGTCTTGGGAACCTCAAGCTTGACTGGGTGGCAAATACGCCTCTTAAGATTGTTACCTAGCACAATCCAGCCATCATTGGTGCTGCCCAAAAGCCACCGATGCAAAGATCCTACTTATAAAAGTGAAAGAAGTTTGTCTTCTTTTTGTTTTATCAATGAGAGAGTTCTCTCTATCCCATGCTCGAAATCAGCATGTCTTTGAGTTCCTCCTGTCTCTCTCATATGCAGGTCTCCCTGTTGTTCTTGAAGTTCTGTCTCACGAATATCTCTTTTCATTTCCACCTCAGCAATGGGCTTCTTATTTCCAGGATCCAATGATGAAGAAGTTACTGAGTGGGTACAGGAATTGGCAGCCGTCTGGAATTCATAGAATCATACAATCATAGAGTTGGAAGAGACCACAAGGGCCATCCAGCCCAACCCCCCTGCTATGCAGGAACTCTCAATCAAAGCATACCTGACAGATGAGCATCCAGCCTTTGTTTACAGACCTCCAAGGAGGGAAACTCCACCACTCTCCTCCCTAAGTGCAGTACCTTACATTTCTCCGTGTTGAATTTCATTTTTTTAGCTTTGGCCCAGCTTTCTAAATCTATTCAAGTCATTTTGAATTTTGATCCTGTCCTCTGGGGTATTAGCCACTCCTCCTAATTTGGTTTCATCTGCAAATTTGATAACTATGCCCCCAATACTGTCATCCCAGTCATTAATAATGATGTTGAATAGCACTGGGCCCAGGACAGAACCCCGTGGGACCCCACTGGTCACTTCTCTCCAGGATGAAAAGGAACTATTGTTGAGCACCCTTTGGGTTCGGCCAGTCAACCAATTACAAATCCATGTAACAGTTACCTTGTCTAGCCCACATTTTACAAGCTTGTCCCAAAGGCCACAGGGTTCTGCCCTGGGCCCATTGCTGACTATTCTGAAGGCTGTGCCTTGCAGTATCATTGGTTCTCACATGGACCAAAAGAAAGGAGTAATGATCAGTAGGCTTGACAAGTCTTCTCAGCCTCTCTGTCACATCACGGATTTTTGCCCCAGGGAGACAACACACCTCCCGAGACACCTTGTCATGCCCACAAATCACTGCTTCTGTACCCCTCAGCAAGGAGTCCCCCACCACCACCACATACCTCCATCAACGCTTAGCAGTGACTATTGCCTGTGGTGGTACTCTCAGGCTCTCCTGCTCTGTCCCTGAAATCTGTCCATGTTGCTCTTCCTCATCATCCCTGATAAGGGAAAGAGCTTCAAATTGATTCTGTAGCTGCAAGCTCCCAGAACGATCCCTGGTTTCCCTACTTCTCTGTGTGACATTCCTCCAGCTGTCTACTTCCTGTGTATGTGAAGTGACCTTCTCCTCCCCAGCAATATGTGGTCCCTGTCCAAGGCCGTTAGTTCCATTTTGTCCAGGAAAACCTCTTGTTCCCTAATATGCTGAAGTGTAACTACCCGGGCCTCCAGCTGCTGGACTTTCTCCTCCAACTTGCACTTGGTGCATGTGAAGTTCCCTACATCCCAAGGCAAGAAGACAAACTTCCCACAAGTGTTGCAGGTGACTGCGGCAGTTCCCTCAGTGTCCATACTGAGAAGTCTTAAGTAATCACTGAAACAGGTCTGTGGGCTTCCTCCTCAAAAAATCCCCCAGTAAACATCAATGTTAAAGGGCCCTGATGGCCTGGCTTTTTCACCAATCTCTATCAGCGAATTCAGTCTACTGGGATATAACTTTATAGAGATCTCCTGGCTGCTAGCTCATCCTCAAGGCAAGTTTCTGACTCACTTCCTCTGATACTCCCATGGGTAGCAAACAGCATGAAACCTCAATTCTCATTATTGTCAATGTATTTTCAGTATACGCACAACCGTGTTGTCACAGCCATGTACATGCACCACAATACAATACAATATAATAATAGTGCTCCAGTCTACGGATGGCTAGCTCACCAATACCAAGTTATGCCCTGTATTTCCATTGGACAAAATTGGGAAAAAATAATAATGGAAAAGGGATTATTCTTCTTTAGTTTTCCTCAAAAGGCTTCGCACATGTGTTTGTGTGTGGGGGTAGGGGGGACTACATTCATCCACATGTATATGTTTTGCATGGGACATGTATACATTGATTTCACAGAAGCCTGAGGCACTCTGGCCTACAAGAGGAATCCATACTGCAGACTATTGACAAGCTCTTAGAACATTCCAGCTCAGTGAATTGGAAATACTGAGAACAAAGGGGGTGGGGGTAAGGACAGCAGAACACTAAATCAGTGGTTCTGAAATGGTTGGGCAGGACTCCTTGAGGTGTGTGAAGGTTGCTTGGGGGCGGGGCACGGGACTTGGACGCCCTGATTCCCTCCTCTTCCCAAACTTTTTCTGTCCTGGAGGGGAAGAGAAAGGCAAGGAGGATATTTAGAGTTGCTGCTTTTGCCTGAAGGAGGGGAAGAGTGGGGTGGTTTGGATTGTGGTCTCTGGGAGGCCCATCCCAAGCCACCTCTGCTTCTTCCCGCATCCATCCAATCACTGCCCCATTTGTCAGGATGAGACGTTGCTGCAGCCTCAACATATTCTCTCTAACATGCTTGGTACCTCTCTGTTTGTGAATAACTTCCTGTCACATACACTCCGTAATGCACTTCTTCTGACTCTGCCACAGATACGTTCATTCACACACAGTCTCCCACACAAATTGTTTCTCACACATATACACACTTAGTCATACACTTTATCTCTTTTTTTACATACTTGCATATGCACTTGTGTTTACTTGCATACACACACACACACACGGGAATAACTTTCTGTGTGACTGTGAGACAGTAAATGAATATGTGTGTGGTGAAAGAAAGAAATGAAAGAGCATGACTGAGTGTGTACATATCTGTGGGCACCAGTTTATGTGAGTATGGCCACACGTGAGATAATATGTATAAAATTTACACACATTATTAGTATCATTAACATTTATTTATAGAGCACTGTAAAATTAACACATGTTAAGTATTGAATTTTTAAAATAAAGCTGTTCTCATTTGGATGATGTTACTTCCTTATAAAATGTTAAAATGTGAATATACATGAATGTACAAATGAAAATACGCATATTAAACAAATAAAATGTTTTAATTCATATACTATATTGAAGGGGGCACAACATCAACATGTAGATGTAAATGGGGTAAAAGCAAAAAAGGCATAAGAAAAGTAAGGATGAGCTTGTTATTTCTTATTTGCTGCTTATCTCTCATCTGCCTGTATAGGAGAAGTGGAAGTAATGTAATCTGTATATCTACTTGCCAGGTTCCCCCACCATTTTAGAGTTCTGTACAAATCTGTGGCATTAGCCCTTTCGGTTCCTTTGTCCATAAGCTCACCTGCTGATCAGCTTCTTTTTTGTTTGCATAGGCTAAGGAATCCTGGGAGATGAATACTGATGAGAAGTTGGAACAAGGTTCCATTGCAAAAGAAAAGGGTACCCAATATTTCAAAGTAGGTATAATGTTTGATTTTTTTTAACTTCCTTGGCTTTTTTAAAAGTAATGGGGCATATACTTGGGTGTAGGGCCACTGCATGGAGAAAAGTCTAGATGGACTTCATCCAAGAGTATTAAAAGAATTTGAAGAAATAATCTCAAAACCACTGTCAATAATCTTTGAGAATCCCTGGAGAACAGAAATAGTCACAGCAAAACTGTATAAGATATAAACTAGAAATGAAACGTACAGTTTAAACACTGGGATAAGAAGCTAAAATGGACAGGAATGGGACATTTTGAGCCAGATCATTATACAGTGTTTTACTCAGGAAATGAAATTCTAGGAACAAATAGGATGGCATTAATATTGAAGAGTGATGTAGCAATGCAATCAAAGGATATAATACAAAGTCTGACCAAATCATGTCAATAAGATTTTAGGGAAATTCTATCTGTGTAACCATTATTATTATTATTATTATTATTATTAACCTTTATTTATAATGCGCTGTAAATTTACACAGCGCTTCCAGGTTTACGTTCCAACTACAGAGGCAGAAGATCAAATTGAAAGATTCTATGTTGGAATCCACAAGGAAATCAATCACATACCAAAACAGGACTTTTTCTTAATCATAAGCAATTGGAATGCAAAAGTAGGAAAGGGAACAAAATCAAGGATTGTAGGAAAATTTGTCCTAGGATCAAGAAATGAAGTAGGAGTTCTGCAAGGTCAGCTGCTGGTTCATTGCAAACACATTCTTCAAAGAACCTAAACAGTGACTGTATATATGGACATCACCTGATGCCCAATATAGAAATCAAATAGACTACATAACTAGAAGCAAAAAATTTAAAAAATGGAGAAGCTCCATTCTTTCTGTAAAAATAAGACCAGGAGCAAATTGTGGCACACACCATGAACTACTAATAGCAGAAGTAAAGCTAAAGAAGAACACTAAACCATTATGCCAAAATACAACTTGAAGACTATGATTATGTGGTAAAGAACATCCCCATAGAATTTAAGAATAATGTGAAAAATAGATTGGCACTATTAAGCTTAATTGACTGGGAACAAGGTGAACTCTTGTGTTTTTAATAGATGTTTTAATTGTAATTTGTTTAATCCTGTTTTAAGGGGGGGAATTTGGGACATAAATTTGTAAATGTGGATTTTAACATGTTGTAGCCGCTTGTCACAGAAAAGTGGGATATAAATAAAGGTTTTATTTATTTTATTTTATTTTATTAACTCTGGACTGAAGCCAGAGACATTGTCAGGGAGGAATACAAAAAGACACTATCTGCAGCCAAGAAAAAAAGAGAAGCCTCAATGGATGACAGTTAAAACTCTTCAAACAGATGAGAAGCAAAAGTAAAAGGTGCCAGAAATAGAATAAGACCCTTGAAAGCAACTGTTCAATGACTTGTTCAGAGAGACAAGGAGAATTACGATAACAATCAGTGCAGAGAAATAGAAGATAACAACAAGAAAGGAATAAAAAGAGACCGCTTCCACATGATCCAAGAAATCTTGCTGATCCCTTACTTGTCATAGAAACTCCCTCCTCTTGATTTAAATTTCCCTTTGAATTCAAACCAAGAGAAAGGATCCTCTACAACCAGCAAGGGAATACATTACTTGACCAAGTAGAAATAAGAAGATGATGGAAATAATATATTGAAGAAGTATATAAATAAAGATGAAAGGATTACAGATTCAGTCTAGGAAAAAATCATTTGAAGATGAACCCATAATTTTAGAAAGTGAAGTGGAAGCTGCACTAAAGAGCGTTTGGGAGAAATAACTAACTAAGGCAGGATACAGACCGCCCTTATGGGGCGGCCTGCAAGTGCCGTAATCCCTGCCGGATCGGGGCCTGAGCAGCCACAGTGGCAGCCCCGGAGGCCCTGATCAGCTGCTTTTTCACGGCCTGGAAAGGGGTGTCCTTTGGGCTTCATGCCCCAGGACACCCCAGGGAGCCGCTGCCGGGAGAGAAAGAGGCCGCTCGGCCCTTTTCTCCTGGCTTCGTTCCCGCAGCTGTTTGGTGGCTGCAGGAACGAGGTACTCCACAGGGAAGGGGCTCCATTTCAGAGCTCCTTCCAGCGCCGCTGAAAAGGTGTCACAAGTGCCCTGCAGTGGCGTGAGCACGTCACTCCCGCACTGCGCCGTTTGGGTGCGGTCGTGATGTCATAATAGCAGCGCCCGTGTAAAGCGCCTAAGAATAGATGGCATACCAAAAGAGCTGCTTCAAACTACATAGATAGAACATACCCTAGCTCCAACTAAAATCTGTCAACAAATATGGCCCACAGATTGGAGATGTTAAATATATAGAAACCAGTTAAAAATATAATCAACAGAATGATTTCATCTGATCTTGCATAAGATTTTATTTTCACTTCTAGCTCCTGTGACAGGAATGTTATTAGCACTAATAGCATGTCACAATAGGATGGTATGTTTTATTAAACTTCACTGGTGATTACTACTGCATGCCATAATGTTACATGATTTATGTACTGATGTTGTAGTTGATCTATTAGGTTAAAATATTTAAGAAGAGATTTTCTAGAAATGCAGAAACCGTTCTTCAAACTGTATTCTCAGTTTGTTTGAATCGAATTGATAGTACTGTGTGATGAAATTAAATTTCTTTTTTTCTTGACAAATTATAGGTGTGGCCCCTAGACCTATTTTGGGCCCTTAACCTACTTGAGGGCCAAAACAGACGGCTGTAAAGGGATGGCTCTACGTCGCCCCTTTGAACGTTGGATTGTGACTGTGGCAACCTCACACCATGGCCCTGATCTAGCGTTTTTTGGGGCTCAAAAAGAAGCAGCAAAATGCCGCTCCTTTTTGGAGCAGAAAAAAGGCACCCTTACAGCTGCAGTGGTGGCTTTTCAGTGTTTCTGCGGCACGTGTAAATGCTGCGCCACAGAAACATCGTGACACCACCCACTGTGTGGTCAGCGGGGCGGCTTGACACCAGTTTGGGGGTGGCATCAAGATGTGTGCCATGTGTACACCATGCCCCCACACCACCCGGAGTTGACTTTTTTTTGCTGGTCTGTTTTGGCCCTGAGTTTCACACAGTACTATAATCCATTGCCTTTCAGGAGGGGAAGTACAAACGAGCTACATTACAATATAAGAAGATTGTGTCATGGCTAGAGCATGAAACAGGTCTCTCTGCTGAAGAGGAATTGAAAGCTAAAAACCTGAGGCTTGCTGCCCACCTTAACCTGGCTATGTGCCATCTGAAGTTGAAGGAATATTCTCACGTCTTAGAAAACTGCAACAAGGTAAATTACACTTTAGACATCAAAGATATACATGAATTTTAATCAGTAATAGGAAACCCCCAGTGCTATGTTTCTACGTTTGGAGTTCGAACAAAGGAGTATTTCACAAACCATGCTGTTTATATCATTCATTAATTCATTAAATTTATATCCCATCTTTCTTGCGCCATGAGAACCAATGCGTCTCAGAAAATTAATAAAAAAGAGTAGCTAAAGAGTACTATTACAAGAGTTTTTTTTAAAACAACAGCTAAACATCAAACTACATAGCTAAAACAGTTTTCATATGCATTTAAACCAGGATTAAAACATAAAAATAGAATCTCTGTCATACGATTAAAATCAACTAAAATCCTGCCTAAATAAAAAATCTTAACTGATGGTGGAAAGAGAGCAGGCTAACTGAATATCCCATGGAGTTTGGCAGTACACGTGCAGCCAATAAGAAGGCTCCCTCCCGTGTCCTCACTAACCGCACCTGTGAATGAGATAAGACCAAGAGAAAACCCTTTCTTGAAGATCTTAGAACTTGGGCATAGGAAAATGCAGTTTTTTAGATAGTCTAGACCAGGGGTTGGCAACCCCCGGCCCACAGGCCGTTTGCGGGCCGCGGAGGCGGCAGGACTGGCCCCAGCCCAGTCCTGCTGCCGCCGCCACCACCAAGGCCTCCTCCTCTGGGCCTCCAAGCTGCCCTTGGCCCTTTAAGGGCGGCGGCGAGGAAGAGGATGAGGCCTGGCTTCATTCTACTCCTTCCTGCTGCCCTTAAAGGGCCAAGGGCAGCTTGGAGGCCCAAAGGCCTCCAGGCTGCCCCTGGCCCTTCTTCCGCGGGGGCGGGCAGGACGAGGGCAAGCCTCGTCCTCTTCACCCCTGCTGCTCTTAAAGGGCTGGGGGCAGCCTGGAGGCCGCTTCCAAGCTGCCCCTGGCCCTTAAGAGCAGTGGGGGTGAGGAGACAGCCCGGTCCTGCCACCCTGTCGCCAAGGCCTCCTCCTCCTCCTCCTCATCCTGGGCAGCAACGCGGGGCTAGGACGGAGGAGCTCGTCCCCTTTGGCCAGCCAGCTGGCCAAAGGGGACGGGCTCCTCTTGAGCACGCCGCCCGGGGAAGGAGGAGGAGGAGGAGGACTTCCGCGGGCTCCTTCTTGGTCCATGCAGCCCCAGGCCTCTCCCTCTGGAGGGAGGCCTGGGGCCGCGCGGGCTGAAATAGAGCCCGCGGAAGCGGCCTGCCACCTCCCTGGGCTCCCCCCAGGGCCCTTGCGGCCCCAGGCCTCTCTCTCCGGAGGGAGGCCTGGGGCCGCACAGGCCGAGAAGGGGCCCACGGAAGTGGCCTGCCGCCTCCTGGGCTCCTCCACAGCCCTTGGAGCCCTTTCGGCCGAAGGGAAGAGCTGAAGGGAGGGGCCTGGGACAGGTGCCCAAGCCCTTCCCTTCGGCCTCCCTCCCCTTCGGCTGAAAGGGCCCCTTGGAGCCCGTTCGGCCGAAGGAAGGGACCAAGGAGGAGAGGCTGGGCACACGCCTCCTCCTCCTCACGGGGCTTCAGTGGAAGCTCCGCCCCGGTGTGCGGCTCCGCCCCCGGAGGATGGAAGCTCCACCTCCGGCATGCAGCCCCACCCCCGGAGGGTGGAAGCTCCACACACACACCCAGCTTTGGCCCCCCATTTGTCTGAGGGACAGCAACCCGGCCTCCAGCTCAAAAAGGTTGCCTACTCCTGGTCTAGACCCAAGCCATGTAGGGCTTTCAAGGTTACAACCAGCACTTTGAAATTTGACCATTAACAGATTGGTAGTCATTGAGCCTTTTTCAGCAGAGGAGTTACATGATGCCTGTAGCTAACTTGATGGCAGCCTAGTTGTAGCATTTTGAACCTACTGGAGTTTCTAAACAGTTTTCAAAGGCAGACCCACATAGAGTATGTTAAACAGTATTCCCAGTGGGATATAATCAATGCATGCTTCATCAGAGCCAGATCTGACACCTCAAGGAATGGATGCAACAGTTTTTTAACTGTCTAAATGCACTCCTGGCCACCACTGAAACCTGGGCATCAAGGCTCAGATCTGGGTCCACAGGTATGCCCTATATGGTATGTGATTCTGAAGTAAATGGGCCAAAACACACTGCAGAAATAATCCAGTTTGAGACTACTTTAACTGCCCTGGTTCAACGCTAGGGAGTTCTGGAAACTAGTTTTGTGAGACGTTTAGTCTTCTCTATCAGAGAGCTCTGGTGCCATTTTCTGCTAGTGTTATGGTGTCATCTGCATATCTTAGCTTGGTGGTGTTCCTTCCTCCAATTTTCACACCTCCTGAGTCTAATCCTGCTTTTCATATGATGTTCTCAGGATACAAGTTAATTGGATAGATGATAGAATGTGGCCTTGCCTGACCTCCTTTCCAGTTGGAAAGCATTCAGTTTCTCTGTACAGTTGGCCCTCCTTATAGGCAGGCTTGCCTTCTGTGGCTTTGAGTTTATGCGGAAACCAAGCCCCAGCAGAAATAATGGGGCAGGTATTCACGGTGGGCACTCTGTGCGCCGCTGTTTTTTACGGGGCTGGAGCATACGCTCTTTTCCCCATTTGGGGGTGGGTGGGGGCGGAACTGATCCCCTGCATATGGGGAGGGCAGACTGTATTCTGTGCTAATCATAGCTACTTGTCCTGAGTACAGGTTACATTTCCTAATCTTCAGTTTCTCCTCCAGAATTACATGCTCCCCTTGTGCTATCTTTTCCCTCCTTCTCACATGTGTGAATACACAAACAAAAAGTTTTAGATCTCTTGTTAGAGTGTTTCCCCCCCCACATTTTGAGAAATTAGCCCATTGGTTCACAGCCCCGTATTCCCTTGAAGCACATCAGGAGTGTCAGAGATATGGCTGTAAGTCTGCATGCCCACATTTGAATATCTATCCTAAATGTTTCTTTTCACCTGTCAGGCTCTTGAACTGGATAACAGTAATGAGAAAGGCCTCTTCCGGCGTGGTGAAGCCCGCCTGGCTGTCAATGATTTCGAATTGGCCAGAGAAGATTTCCAGAAGGTGCTACAGCTCTACCCAAGTAACAAAGCAGCCAAAGCACAGCTAATGATCTGTCATCAAAAAATCCGTGAACAACATGAGAGAGAGAAAAAGATGTATGCCAACATGTTCCAGAGGCTTGCAGACAAGGAGGCAAAGGTAATCCTACTTCTGTTTGGCTAGGGGGAGGATTGCACTTACTAACAATTGATGAACACTATAAGGGAAGAAATTAACTATTTTGTATTGGGATATCAGTGATTCAGTTTCCTTTCAATGCATGCCTCTGTCCCCTTTAAACTTACTCTGGGACCTCACTCTTATGTCCCTTTTAGTTTTTAATCTGAGTACGCTAAGTCTAGAGCCCAGAGTACCTTACATGCCAATTTTGGGCATCTTTGATGGGTAGCAGCTCTGCCACTGTGGCCACCATTTTGGTGACCAGGGCAACACCTTTGGGAAAGTTTTGGGTGGGTGTTTTGCTATTCTGAAGTGGGGAGCCCCCAGAAATAGCAAACTAAAGCATTTTAAATTAGATTCTTTTGGTCAAAAGATGGGGCTTGGGCCACCCCTAAAATTATGGGGTGCCAGTGAAGATCCCATGGGCTACACTAGATGCCCTTCTTTTTGGGGCCACACATTTCCCACTCCTAGTTTCATTTTAAGAAGATTACAATAATTTAAGCTGTCTGTTTATTAACTTACTGTTCATTTGGGCTGTCCTCTTTTGAGTTAGAAGATCTCTATGCCTACATCTCAGAAACTACCTCAAAATGCTGAAAGAACCAAGGCTTCTGCTCACCTTGTTTTTATTCTAACACTTTTTCCATAGCCGGATAGTGATATAGTCCATAAAGAAGACACAGAAATGAAAGATGACAAACAGAATGGAGTTGAAGAAAAAACAGAAGTTGATGTAGAAGCCTGAAGCTATTGCGCGGATCCATTTTGTAAAACTGAAGAATTTCCAGTGAACTAGACCTTTATTTTTCTATCTGATTGAAATAAGGGGCAGAGGCTGGGGTTATGGTGCTGCTTTGTGTCTGTCTATGTAGGAAACATTGGTGGCAGAACAGACTCGAGTAATCTTAGGGACTTTATTTATTCGGTCTGTTGTTGATCTTGGGAGTTCAATCAGAATTCGTTCCTTTTTAATTCCTTGTTCTTCTCTGACTGGCATCCCTCAGGTTCCTTCACAGTCTAGTCCTAAATCTCACCCTTCACTCTGTTTACTCTTAAATAAAAGTCAAAGAATCAGCTTAGCTTTAAAAAGTCACTTTATGAAAGACTTAAGAACAAACAAAACTAGTGTGTCCTTTCTCCTATTACAACCTGGTCATGTCTTCTTTCCTCTGTCAACGCAGGCATGCTCCTCCCATGGGCAAATGTTGTCACCGTTCTTGTAATGCCTCTTCTTTTGCATATTGCTGAAGATGAAGACCGCAGTCCAAAGCTTGAGCAATAAAGCACCAAAAAAAAAAAAAAATTCTGACTGTGTGCCATGTTTAGCAAAAGTTTGGATAATGTTACTTATCAGTCTCTTGAGTTTACCATTTGCTGGCCCAAAAGAGAACTTCATATATCATTTGCCACTGTGAATCCATGAGCACTTGGCCTAAGGGATTATACAGGCTAAAGACAGAGCCTCATCTATCCTATAAATCCAGCTATGCTGGTGGTTTCTTCCATTAGTATAATATAGGTGTAATTTACTAGGGATCCTACACATTTCCAGCAGCAATTTTGAAAGGGAAATAAAATCATTTTGAAGCAGAGTTATAACACAGAACCAGGCATTCCATTAGCATCTATAAAGACATTTCTGCCACATACCAATTACAGGACATGATGCTGACAATGCCATGTATTATCTTTGTTCAGAAGCCAGGACATATACAACCATGATAAATTGCATCCATGAAATTACTCTTGCTCGGACAACCAAGACATAACCTGGCAGACCTGCACATAAGGATACTGCTGTGAGCTCAGCAGTCTGAACTATTGTAATAGGTGTAACAGGAGCATAATATCTGACATGCTTCAAAGACTTCTGTATTGAGGTCAGATCCTTTCTACTGCAAGCAAACAAGTCTCTACTGTCATGCAAACAAGCCTCTCTTTGATGGGAAAGTACACAAACACAGAGAAAAATAGGCAAGCATTTCTATGGAGACCATTACCACAGGTCACTTGTAGACATCAACAGAGAACCCACATGCTTCCAGAAGTAGTGTACAAGGACCTGTATCCCAAAGAATTCAAAAGGCCTGAACAGATTAGAGAGCTGGACCAAACCCAACAAAGTGAATTTCAACAGGGAGAAATGTAACATATACGTAGGCAAGAAAAATGAAATGCACATGTTTAGTATGGGTGACACCTGGCTTGACAATACATATGAAAGGAATCTAGGAGTCTTAATAGATCACAAGCTCAACATGATTTAGCTGTGTGATACAGCAGCTAAAAAAAATGTAATTCTGAGTGGCATCAATAGGAATATAGTGTCTAGATTGAGGAAAATAATAGTACCACACTATTCTGCTTTTACACTGTGTCCAGTTCTGGGCACCACAATTCAAAAAGGATGTTGGCAAGCTAAAGTGAGTCCAGAAGAGAGTGACCAAAATAGTGAAAGGTATGGAAACCATACCCTGTCAGCAGCAGCTTTAGGAGCTGGGTATGTTTAGCTTGGAAAAGAAACGGTTAAGAGGTGATACAACAGCCATGTTTAAATATTTGAAGGGATGTCATATGGAGCTTGTTTTCTGCTATTCCAGAGACTAGGACATGGAGCAATGGATTCAAGCTACAGGAAAAGAGATTCTACCTAAACATTAGAAAAAACTTCTTGCTACTAAGAGTTGTTTGACAGTGGAACACGCTGGCTTGGAAATGGTGGTCTCCTTTGGATGTTTTTAAGCAGAGGCTGGATGGCCTTTCTAGAGAGTAAGTTTCAGGGCCCTAGGGACAGCCAAAATGGAAGTATTAACAATAGGATGCCTTCAACTTCCTGTCCTTTGTAAAGATCCTGTGCCTTCAAAACTGTATAACAGCAGATGGAGTCCTGCTAAAATAGAAGCAGTAGTTAGTAATACAGTGCGCCCACGTTATAGGTGGATGTGCTCAAGCTGCGGGGACACGCGTGGCGCAAGGGGCAGCGCATCCCATTCAAATGATTGGGGCGCGCGCCCGTGGAACCCCGCGTGCTGCCGCACACGAGCCCCATTCAAATGAATGGGGCTCCCACATAGGTGGAATTCGCCTTACGCGGGGGGGGGGGCGGCGTCCGGAACGGATCTCCCGCATAAGGCAAGGGCCCACTGTAGTAGTAACTATGGCACTTTCAGTCGCCCCTTGCACGTGAAGAGGGCGTCAAAATGGCGGCGCCCTGTACATACGGGTGCTGCCATTTTAACGTGACGAACGCCTAGCATCCACACATCTTGGTGCATATGACACCACAAGTGCGCCATTGGTGCCTTCCGCCATCACAACGTCGCCACAAAAAGAACCCGCTTTTTGTGGGTTCTTTTTGCTGTGCGAGGGAGCCGTGCGGTTTGCTGCGGCTCCCTCACGCAGCAAAGTAGGGCGGCGGCAGACCGCCCTTTTGGGCAGTCTGTATCCCGCCTAAATTGGGAATGTGAGAATGCAGAATTAGAAATGGGATTAATATAGCTTGGAACAAGTTATGCTTGTCAATGTTAATTGGCTTGGGCTAAAAATCTGAAAAGGGTTTTCTAGTGGCTACAAACTTTGAACCTTATAATTTTTCACCTAAGTACATATAATTTGTTGCTGATGTTGGAAGGTATGCCTGAAAACATAGAGTGTGACTCTGAGAACATACTGGATAAATATGTCTTTGTTATTTTGATGTATCAAAAATCATATAAAAGACCAATGAATGGGACAGAAAGGCTTAGAGAATTAAAAAATAATTTTTATATGAATTTTGCAGAATGTGCATACAAGCGTTTGTCTAAATTGTTAATGTGAAACCTGCAAATGGAGAATTTTGAAAATGGCTGTGATCATCTGGAGGTGGTCTTGAGGAAAAGAGGATATAAAACTTATACGTTACAATGTCATTTCACCCATCTCCCTAGCATAGACCACTCTGTTCAGGAGAGGATTGTGTACACATAATAAAGCTCTTTGCCTTTGCCTGTCCTGTGTCCTGATAAGAGTTCTACCAGGATTCAAACCTTAAGCTTTGAATAGGGTCCAGGTTTTGCTCAAGTACACAAGTGGGTATATTTTTTCTCCATTTTGAATTTTTCATTTTCCCAACAACCTTTTATGCCCTGTGGTTTCCCCAAGATTGAAAATGAAGACGACTTACAAATCCAGCATGAAGCGTCTACACTGAGGTAGAATTAATCAACAATATTAAAACAATTTAAAATATGTACTTGAATAAAAAGCCATTAAAAACCGTGCAATATAAAACAGTACAGCACTCTCTTAAAAACCCTTTCCTTAAAGACTTTCAGTTCTAAAAGTATGTTGGAATAAAACCTTTGCTTACCCATGGAAGAACAGCAGAAGAGGAACCATTGTAGCCTTTCGAGAGAGAGTTTCACAGCCATTGAGAAAGTCCTATCTTGTGTTCTTGTAAAGGTGGTGGGAATGAAAGAATGCCCTCTCCTGACCATTTCAGAGTCTGAGTAACTCCACAAAGTTACATCTGGATTCATATGGGGATTACTGTTTCTGGTTGCTCTGGTGGTCTGCTATGCACAGTAATTATGAATGTCCTGCTCAGAGACTATCAGGAAAGACATCAACAGTGGTCAGGAATGGCAACGGAGTATTTCTAACCCTAAAAGCTCAACAAGTGACAGAAAGAGTGGTACTATTTAGGAGTCTCCTCTAGTCTTTATGGCCTGTTACAGACTGCCAAAATAAAGCTGCTTTGGGTCTCTTTGGAGGTATGCTGTTCAAATGATGCATGCATCCTAAGAATCCGGAAGCTGCACCAAAGCTGCACTTCAGTGCTTAGGAATGGAGTGTGGCTTTGGCGCGACCTCCGGACTCTTAGGACCCATTAATCATTTAAACAGCATACCTCCAAAGAGACCTGAATCAGCTTTATTTTGGCAGTCTGTAACAGGCCTGAGTTCAATTTCTTACCACTACAATCTGCTGATCTTGTTCCTGAACTCTACAATTTGAGATTTAGCTACTGGAATGGATAATTGTTGAAACAAACATCACTTGTTCTAAGGACTCTGGAGCTTGGAAAACAGGGAAAGGAAAATGGCTAATTTACATGGGATTGGTGGAAATCACAGATTAAAGTGATCTTGTGTCTTTTGAATTAAGACTGGTTGTTTGGCTGAGCTAATTAGAAACTTGCTTGTGTGCTTTTAATGTTTTGGAGCAATGTGCTCTCTTTGAGCACATGGTCTAAGGGATAATTGTTTCCAGTGAGAGGAAGCGAATCACTGACTTGGTTGGTGGCACTGCTCACAGCCACTGTCTATCTAATAATTTCCTCAGTCTTTGGAGCTCACAAACAAGAGACAGAAGTAGGGAGACAAACACAAATATTTTATGGGCATTTGGACGGAGAGTTCTTGGAGGAGGCCAGAGTAATGTGACATTGCCTATACATGGCAGATATCTATGCTTTGCTTGCCTGAGGATATGGAGAGCTGGTTGCCTTGTTGGAAGAGAAAGTCAAGCAGTTTGAAGCCAACACATCTACACATGCAGAAGATAAAGAGATGTTTGTTTTCGATAGAACAGACTCCCCTGGAAGAACACAAAGCCACCATTAGGGAGGAGGGAAATTGCTTAATATAGGAGGCAGGCACTTGGAAGAATATGACACATTTTAGAGTATATTAGGGACTGCCAAATGACTACCATTCTCCTCTTCTGCTTCTGGCAAACTGAGGAAGGTGCCAATTGTTATGCTATCCATAAAAAGAATGCTGGCAGCCAGCAACAGTGGCAGAGACTCAGCAGCCAAGGGAGTGGAACAGTACAAACACAGACACTGAGGCTATAACTAAGGAAAGGAAGGATGCAGGAGAAAGTAATAAAGTGTAGAGAGGACATTGGATTTGTCCCAGAAAGGGTGGAAATATATATATAAAAAAGCAACCCACCAAGGAGGCAAGGCTCAGGAAGAGAAGAAAAAAAGGAAGAGCTGTCTTGTAGGTTCTCTATCAAGGTTTAGCTCCTAACCTGATGAACCCCAGCTTGCCTAGCTCTTCTAGTCTCCAGACCAGTTCTAAAGAGATGAAAAGATTCCTATCAGTACTAGAAGGGATCTGTCTGCCACATCTGGGAAGACAGCAGTCCATTAAGCAGTGTTGCCAACAAGCAACAACAAGATATTCCCCGGAATGTTTTACCAAAATCTCCAGAATTCCCCAATATTTATTATTATTATTCAGTCAAAATCCCTGGAAAAAAATTAATTAAATTCCCCTAATTCTGGGGAATTCCCTGGAAATTGGCAACACTACCAATAAGAGAGTTGGTCCAACCAATCTTGGGAAATAGTGGGAGGCCCCTGGCCTGCTTTGTCATTTGCAGTGAGTGGTTCTGCACAGACTCGGCCTTCCCCATTAGCTTGATTACACACAGCCTTCAGAGGGTGGAAAACCTGATCCTGCCCACACTTACCCTCCTTCAGGTTGTCAATCCTGGGGCATCCTAAAGACTGCTGGTCTTGTAAGGGCAAAGTTTAAAAAGCCTTATGACCCTGACCCTGTGAATGTTACATTTGAGCTGTAACAATTTAGGACCATCACTGAAGTGGATATGGTTGTGCCTTATTGGTAGGCCATGGAGAACTATGGTATCCCACTGTCCATGGCATCTCTCTTTTTTACACATGCACAAACATGTGTTTGGAACTGCACAAATGTGTTCAAACTTTTCCCCTGAGAATGTTGTCCCACTTCCTGAGCCACAGGAAGAGGGACAACAATCTCCATCCTCAAAGAGCATGAAAGTGACTTTGGAGAGCTCTAGATGGAAGGGCTCCTGCAGCTTCCCGGAGGAAGAACCAACATGTGGCAGAGGTATTCCCTGATGAGCAGAACTGAAACAATGGTATGTATGCCAGATAGGATGTTTCAAGAGCTATCTTTGCAGAAAGAGAATAAACTCAGCTTGTGTTTGGGGGGGATGAGATTGAGTATTTGGCTGAGATGTTTTTAAGCTTGCTTGTGTGTTTTGGGTGGTGTGCTTCCTGTGAGCATATGGTCTAAGGAAGTGGGACATCTGCTGAGAAAAAGTGAATAACTTGGTTTGGAGCAGAGCTAGCAGCCACTAGCTCTATAAAGCTGTTATCTCAGTTTTTTGTGGCTTGGGATGGGGGACAGTGGTGTCACTAGGGTTGGCATCACCCAATGTGGTAACTCATGATGTTACCCCCCCCCCCCCATTGACCTCCTCTTACATTCTCAGGGTGACAGTTTGAACATATTTGTGCAGCTCTAAACACAAATTGATTTCTGTAACATCCTCCTGGCTGGGCTTCCTCTTTCCCATGTCCGTCCTTTAATTTCTGTCCGGCATTCAGCTGCACTCATTATCACATCCACCCACCGCTCTGACCATATCTCTCCTTTGATGGCATCCCTTCATTGGCTCCCCCTCCCTTTCTGTATTCAGTATAAGCTCCTGCTGTCAATGTTTAAAGCTCTCCATGAGCTGGCCCCTCCTTACTTATCAGACCTTCTTTCTCCTCACCTTCCCACTTGGGCCTTCTGCTCTGGTAGTCAAGGTCGGCTGTCCCAGCCCAGGATTTTCTCTGCCCCATCTCTGATTTGCCCCTTTTCACTTGCTGCCCCTCACTCCTGGAACCTTCTTTCCCCGCAAGCAAGGGCCATCACTTCTTTAACCAGCTTCGAAATGGAGTTGAAAACCATCCTGTTCAGTGAAGCGTTCCCAGGCATTGCATGATTGTCACTTGCTATTTGATGTTCTTTTTTGTTGCCTGTTTTATTGAACCATTTCCTGTTTTGCTATATATTTTATATGTATTATCCTATTATTTCTTAGATTGTATGCCTTAGGCAGGTTTATTCTTTTATATTTATTGTTTTTATTTACAGCGCTGTGCAAATCTACAGTGCTATATAAATAAAGAATAATAATAATAACAACAAAGCACAGTTTGTTTGTGCAAATAGAATCCTTAGTAATGTTTTTTTGTTCTAATGTTACTCATAAAGCATAATTCCCATACATCACTGAATCTAATGGTAATAGTCTCTCTCTCTCTCTCTCTGGCTTTTCTTTGCGAACGAAGATTCAGGAAGGACTCATCCCACGCTTTCTACAAGCGCGTTGATGACTAAAAAGGCAATCCGAGATAAACAAGTCTGGTTGCAGAAAGCACAGTAGAAAGTCTTCTTGGGTGATGTTTCCAAGTTGTGGTTCTATGCGTTGTTGTTTCTCTCCAAGACTCGTTCGGCATGAGCTTTCAAAAAAGGATGCAGCATCGTAGGTTGTGCATCTCCATGCCTCCCAATGTGAGGTCAGGACAGACCATTGTTGGTGATTGGCCGAGCCTGAGATGTTGTTTCAGGGAGTCCTTGTATCTCTTCTTTGGAGAGCCCCTCTTACGCTGACCTCTGGCGAGTTCACCGTAGAATACTATTTTTGGGAGGTGGTGACATAATAAATAATAATAAACATAAACAACTAACGAAATTAAACTTATACCTTTAAATTACAATATCATACGCACAGTCTGAATATATTTACTTCTTCTTTGTGGTCTCTGCGAATGCATACAAATGAGTTGTACTGCTCCTGCACAGTGCTGCTCAGAAAACTTCTAGAATCACTGGGCTAAGTTAACTTTGCAACTTTTTGGCCGTAGCTCCACCCAGCCCTTATAAGTCCCCTGCGTTCCCACTCTTTCCCCAGTTCCTTCTTTCTGCTGTGTTAGCTGCTTGGGGAACTTCGCTTCTGTGACTTTGCTTGTTTCACTGGATTTTGACCTCAAGACCATTGACCATTCTCGATCTCTCTTGCTGGACATTTGACCTCAGACTGCTTGACTATCCTCAATCTGATCTCCTCGTGTTTCCTGAACATTCTCGGCATGTTCAGTGACTACGATTTGGATTCTGCAATTGGCTATGATGTCTCCGCCTCCATTTAAGAAGTGCGACATCTGTGGGGGTAAAATACCCGGCCAAGACCCGCACTCCTCTTGTCTTCTTATGAGGCCCATAACCCAAAGACCTGCGCTCTCTGCAAATTGCTGACTCCGCAGGCAAGAAAGAACCGGGACTCCCGCCTGAAGGCTGCCCTATACCAACAGGCTCTTCAGCCTCCATCAGCCTCTCGCTCTGTCTCTGCACCGGCAGCATCGGAGTCAGTACCTGTGGTTTCTACCACTGTGGCCCAGAGCTCCACCACTGAGCCGAGTACCACTGTCCCAAGGAGGGACGCTGGGTCCAAAGGAGCACCTGATAAGTCCAAATCTAAGTCCAAGAAGGACAAGTCAAAACATAAGGACTTGGTCTTCAAGAAGTCTGTTTTGCCCAGGTGAAGCATGCGAGCTCCCTGAAGGACACGAGCTCCAAATCCTCAAGGAAGAGGCCTGTGGATTTGGGAGATGGTTCTCCTCATGGCTCTTCCAAAAAGGTGCGCATGAAGACTCTGGAGAGCTCCCAGTTGGACTCGAGGGAGCATACCGCCTCTTCCGAGTCCAGAAGGACCCCCTTGGTACCGGTTGGATCCGAGCCTTGCCATGCTCGGCATACACCTGTGTCAGCCTCAGTCTCCTCTCTGCCAGTGACGTTGGCTTTTCATCTGGTCTCCAACAATGACATTCAGATTCTCACGGCTGTGTCACCTCGCAGGGGCTCATCTGATATCCGTCGGTCCCTCACGCCGGTCCTTCAGGTGGTGCTCCACCAGGCCGAGATTCACCAGGCCCCACGCCACCAGGAGCATGTGGACTCGGACCTGTCTTACGATAGCGAGGCTGAGAGATACTATTTCACTATTAGTCATGACTCTGTCTGTCGTCACGTGGGCCAATCCTCTACTCTCCCCACGAGACCGAGACCGGCACTGGTGGTGAAAGCGCCTCCGGCCCCCCAACACCTCACCCCGCTGCAGTTGCTGTGACCCAGGCTCTGCCTTCTAGAGCAGGTGACGCTTCGGATTCTGACCAGGATGGATCCAAGCAGCATTTCCCTCGGGCACCTCATGTTGACACTGATTCCTCGGACGACTTTGACCATCAATTGCCCAGGAACTGTTTCAGCCAGGATCCTCCTCACCGACCGATGATGTGGGTTCCTTTGTGCACATCATCAAGATGGGAAACACTCTGGATCTCCAGATTACCCATGCTGAGGATGATGCCGCTGACCCCATAGAGAGGCGCATCCATTGTAAAGTACCTACGCCAGCGTCCATCCCATTGCTGCTGTCCCTGGAGAAGATTGCGAAGTGCTCCTGGGACACTCTGGCTTCTATCACACGCACCATAGGAAGATTGAGTCCTTATATAGGATCACCCCTTCTCAGTCTTTGTGGCTGTTTGCCCACCCCAGGGCACTCAGCAGTCCTTCACTCCAAAGATCTCCACCTTGCTGGCAGACTGGGAAGCCAAGAAAATCGACAGATGGGCCAATAAGGCTTATGCCTCATCTGTGTTGAGACTGAAGGTGGCCAACTACAACGCCTGTATGGGGGCCTACATACAGTTCCTCATGGAGCTGATTTCTCCTCTCATCCCGGACATCCCAGATGAGACCCAGGACATCCTCACCAAGACCCGGGATGAAGCCCACTCCATTGGGCTTCTGCCCGCCACTCTACTGACTGCTCAGCCAAGTCCATGGCAGCTGCCATAGCCCTCAGGAGACACACGTGGCTTCGATCCTCTGATCTCAACCAGAACGCAAAGGCGACAATCGAGGACATGCCCTTTGACGACGCGAGCCTGTTTAACTGAGAGACAGACAAGCGTCTCCACCTCAAATATAGAATGAAGGTCGCAGTGAAGAAGCACGGTATGTCCCTGAAGGAGTCGAGCTCCAAATCCTCAAGGATTTGGCACAGTCTTCTTCCCACGGGAGGTTCGGAGGTCAACATCAGTGGTATGGAAAGGACCTTTCAGCAGGACCGTCCATACCAACAGTAGGAGCACCAGAGGCAGCACTACCCATCCCGGTCTTTTTGTTTCCCGGCCGCCGCCAGGCCCCTGCTCAGTACAGGAAAAACTACCATAAGCAGGATACTGACCAGGGCAAGAAGAGGTCCTGAAGGGTGGCTGTGTGCTCCATCATCCCCTCCAGTTCCTTCTTTTTGAACATTTTGAGGCCCTCCTCTAACACCTGGGCCTCTGTGACCTCCACCTCTTAGGTCCTTGACATCATCTGCAGTGGTTATGCCCTCGAGTTCTAAGAGCTCCGACTAACTGGAGCTGTTGTTTCCACCCCCCCCCCCCCAGACACCCTTCTTCACAAAGTACGCACTGTTTTGACAAAGGGCGTAATCTCACCCCTTGATCACTCGCAGGCCCCTAGATGCTTCTTCTCCAGATACTTTACGGTCCCCAAGACTGATGGTGGCATCAGACCAATTTTAGACTTGAGACTTCTCAACTCCTACCGGCGATTCTGTATAGTTACCCTTGCCTCTATTCTGCCCTTATTGCACCAGGGCCTGTGGTTCGCGATGATCAACTTGAAGGATGCGTATTTCCATGTGGGGATTCGAGAAAGTCACAGGAGACTCCTGTCCTTTGCCGTCGGTGCTGACATGTACCACTACAACGTCCTTCCCTTCGACCTCTCCACAGCCCCAAGGGTTTTCACCAAGTGCATGGCTCCAATCATGGTCTATCTTCACCACCGAGGCTCCAGAGTCTTCCCATACCTGGATGACTGGCTTTTTGTGGCCCCCTCCATCAACGAATTGCAAAAAGACGTCAGCTTCACCTTGTTGCTCCTTTTATCCCTTGGGCTCTTGGTGAACTTGGAAAAGTGCCATCTCACCCCATCCAAAAGGATCAAATTCATCGGCACCGTCCTTGATTCCAAAGACTGCATCGCCTATCTCCCTCAGGACTGTTTCCACACACTCTGCTCCTCGGTCAGGACTTGCCTTGCCCACAGGCGAGTGAGGGCCAGTGATGTTCAAACAGCCCTGGGACACATGGCCTCCATGACCTTCGTGATCCTGTGGGCAAGGCTATGGTTTCGGCCTCTCCAGTCATGGTTCCTGTTGGTCTTCAATGCAGTGACAGACTCCTCAACTCCTGCTTGCTCCGTTGGTGGCTCAACTCTCGGAACGTCTGCGCCGGCATACCTTTTTCTCCTCCTCAGCCCCAGGTCACCCTGACCACCAATGCTTACATGGAAGGTTGAGGCATCCACTTGTCAAACCTCTTCATCAAGGACAAGTGGTCACTAGAGGAACAGGTTCTCCACATCAACACTCTCGAGATGCTGGAAGTGGAGAAGGCACTGAGGGCCTTCAAGACCAACCTCTCCAGCAAGGTAGTACTTCTACTGATGGACAACACCACAGTCATGTACTATCTCAACAAACAAGGGGGCACCAAGTCACAAACTCTGCTTGACATCACGCTCTGCATCTGGGACTGGTGCATCCCGAGAAGGGTTCTGCTCCAAGCAATCCACTTGCCAGGACAGGAGAACAACTTGGCTGACCAGCTCAGCAGATCTTCCACCATCTGCCATGAGTGGAGACTCTATCCTGAGACGGTTGATGACCTCTTCAGTCGGTGGGGAGCACCCCGGATCGACCTCTTTGCAACCGCTCTCAACAGCCACTGTCAACAGTTCTTTTCCCAAGCACGCAACGAGAACTCCCTCGGAGACGCGTTCACCTTCGCTTGGTCAGGAGAGATGCTGTACGCCTTCCCTCCATTTCTGCTGATCACCAGAGTGGTTTCCAAGATGACAAGGGACCACTCGGATGCCATCCTGATCATCCCTTGGTGGCCGAGACAGCCATGGTTTCCGTCCTTGTTCCACCTCTTCTGGAGAGACTTCCTCCATCTCGAGTTCCGTCCGGACCTCCTCACTCTCCAGGACGGCCAGGTCCCTCATCCAGACATTGATAACCTGCCGAATTATCACTTCAGATAATTGAACATGTCACCCATTAACCTTCTCTTCCTGAGCTAAATATATTCAGCTCTGTAAGATGCTCCTCATACAATCATAAAGGTGGAAGATATAAGGTCCATCCATTCCAACCCCCCCTGCCATGCAGGAACATTCAATCAAAGCATACCCGACAGATGGCCATCCAGCCTCTATTTGTAGACCTCCAAAGATGACTCCACCACATTCCAAGGGAGTGTGTTCCAGTGCCAAACAGCCCTTACTGTCAGGAAGTTCCTCCTAATGTTGAGGTGGAATCTCTTTTCCTGGAGCTTGCATCCATTGTTCTGGGTCCTGTTCCAAGCTTGTTTCCTCCTCAATATGACATCCTTTCAAATATTTAAACAGGGCTATCATATCATATCACCTATTAACCTTCTCTTCTCCAGGCTAAACATCTCCAGCTTGGGCATGGTTTCCAGACCCTTCACCATTTTAGTTGCCCTCCTTTGGACATGCTCCAGTTTCTCCACATCCTTTTTGAATTGTGGTGCCCAGAACTGGATACAATATTCCAGGTGAGGCCTAATCCAAGCAGAATAGAGTGGCACTATTACTTCCCTGGATCTAGACACTATACTTCTATTGATGCAGCCTAGAATCGTCTAATCTCTGGCTATTTGTAATAGTGTTATATTTAATTTCTTGTGCTTAAAAAATAAAAGTTTAAATCCATTTCCTCAGTTTTATCCATCCTATATTCTTAGTAATTTCACATTATTTTACAGATCATTGGAACGTGATAAGTGCCAAGATCCCAATTTCAAGCTGGTAAGATTTATTGATATACACTCATCCCTCCATATTTGCGGATTTGATTATTCACGGATTTTATTAATATGTTCTCTCTAGGAATGTCTTCCAGTGCAACTCTATGGTCCACTTTAACTAAAAGTTGCACGGAAAGACCTAGAGATTCCTAGAGAGAATACTCTACTAGGCATTTGCAGTTCTATGGTCAGTGTCTGTCGGATGCTAGCCACAGAGTTGTGTTGGAGGACCTAGAGATTCTTAGAGAGGTGTCCTCTCAGGTAAAAACATGGTGTTTTTGTTATTTCCGGTTTTTCCATATTCACAAGGGTCTTGTGCCTCTAAGTAGTGAATATTGAGGGACAAGTGTACAGTTATTCTAAAGCTTGTGTTGTTACTGCTTCCCAATTTAAGTTTAGATCAGTGGTCCAAACCGTGCCCTTTAAGGGAATTCTGGACTTCAGCTCCCAGAATCCCAGACTATTGGCCAACATGGCTGAGGTTTCTGGGAGCTGAAGTCCAACATAAAGGGCACAGTTTAGGGAACCACTGGTCTAGATTTTGAAGGGCCAGCTGGGGGCGCCAGAGAGTAAATTTTACAGCTCTCTCTCCCACCTCTCAAGGAGAAAATAAACCAGGAAGTTCCGTCTCCAGAAAATTGAATGGGCACTCTTTGAGACTTATCGCTATGCTGCTCCTCTCTTCCTCCTCCTCCTCACAACGCAGCATTTGACCCAACGGAGCACCCTTACTATGTCCATAGAGACGCAAGAGAGAGCGACCACTCGATGAGAGGCGTCGGCGGCGTCAAGGGTCCCGGCGGCTCGACCATGCGTTCGGTCAGTTACGTGCAGCGCGTGACCCTGGACTTCAGCGGGAGCCTCTTCCCTCACGCCATCTGCCTCGGAGACGCCGACAACGACGCGGTGCGTCTGCGGGAATACACACCGAGGCTGCATAAAAAGGAAACGTGGAGGGGAAGTAAACTGTGGTCCCCAAACTGTGGCTCTTTAAGAGATTTTGGACTTCATCTCCCAGAAGCCTCAGCCATGTCGGCCAATAGCGTGGGATTCTGGGAGCTGAAGTCCAAAATCCTTTAAAGAGCACAGTTTGGGGACACACCGAACAGACCATCCCCCCAAAAGGAGGACCCTTTTCTCCCAACTTAGCCCTTGGCTTTTCCATGGCAGTACTCAAGGCCAGTGCAGGCTGTGGCTGTGACTGTTGTTCCCTGCCCTCCAGTCAGCCCTGGGGAGGCCGAGGCCCCTCCAGGAGGCCATCACTTCCTCTGCTCTTCTCACTGAGCGCGTGGCTTGCCTCTCCTTCTATGGCCTTCTGCCTTCCCTAACAGTATTGTCTTTTCTAATTAGTCTCATGATATGGCCAAAGCATGGCAGCCTCAGCTTTGTCATTTTCACTTCCAGGAAGAATTCAGGCTTTATCTGCCATGGCATCTGAAGACGTGGGTTGGTGTCCACAAGATTCTTGTTGTGGTTGTTAGCTGCGCTCCAGCCAGCCCCAACTCATGGCGGCCCTTTGGATGAGACGCTGCCAGGCCCCTCTGCCCTCCAAGTCTGTCCTCAGGTCCTCCAGGCTCAGGCCTCTCTTGAGGGAGTCCATCCATTGAGCATTCAGGCTTCCCCTCTTACAGAAAGACTTTTAATAAATAAAGTCTATATTTTATTAAGAACTTAAAATTATAAACTGGTTATGCCTAATTATAGACTTTAAAATTGAGTTTTCACATGATACAAGTAATTGGTGCTTATTGTCATAGATGCTGAAGTTCCCTGCCTGAGAATTCTAAATACCCCTCCTTAAAACTGCCAATCCCAGAATGCAACAGGAGGCAGCTAGAGCAGTCAAAGTGGAATAGTAGCACTATAAGAGTATAGTGTGATAAACACCATTGAATCATAGAGTTGGAAGAGACCACAATGGCCATCCAGTCCAACCCCATTCTGCCATGTAGGAACTCTCAGTCAAAGCATCCCCATTGACAGATGGCCATCCAGCCTCTGTTTAAAGACCTCCAAAGAAGGAGACTCCACTACACTCTGAGGGAGTTTGTTCCACTGTCAAACAGCCCTTGCTGTCAGGAAGTGCTTCCTAATGTTGAGCTGGAATCTTTTTTCCTGTAGCTTGCATCCATTGATTTGTTGTTGTTAGCTGCCTTCAGGTCGACCTCAAGTCATGACAACTCTGTGAATGAGTGGTTCTTCCACAATCATTATTCTTATTTTCTTAATGTTCAGCATTAAGTCTGCCTTGGCACTTTTCTCCTTAACCTTCGTCAGTAATTGCTCCCAGTCCTTGTTGATTTCTGCTAGTAGCATTGTGTCATCCGCATATCTAAGCTTGTTAATGTTCTTTCCCCTGATCTCTAATAATACTGCAATATAAAACATAAACATAAATGTGTTCCCATTAACATATAACTGTCACTTATATAACCTTTATTGGCCAGCCAAAATGCTCAATATACTTGTTGCAAGCTTTCAAAGCTCCATGGGCTTCTTCAGGCAAGATGTTACAAACCAAACAGGAGGGGGGGGGAAATTGGAGATGTTAGTCAGATGCCTGCATGTGTTTCAGTCCTCAGTAAAGATGTTATGATGGGGAAGATATCTTTTGGAGGAGGCTCCTCCTCCTTCTGGCTATGCAGCAATAGGGAGATTTTCAAAGTCCAGGAAATTTAAAGTCCATTTGCATCTCAACAGGGACCCATCTTTCCCAATCCAATATGTCTTCATACCAGTGAGGTCACAGGCCTCTTTGTAGGCAGAGAACAATGGAATCTCTAAGGTCTTCAGTGTGACTTTTGGTTAAAGTTTACCATAGTGCTGCACTGGAGGACCTAGATATTCCTAGAGAGAACATACGAATAAAATCCTTCAATAATCAAACCTGCAAAAATCAAAGCCTCAAATGTGGAGGGACAAGTGTATTATAACCATAATTGAAAATTAGCAAATAACACAACCCCTGCCCACCTCCTGCTCTGATGCCTGGGACAGCTGCAGTCAGCCGTCCCAAGCAAAGGAAAGGTGGGAGGAGCTGGTGTGCATGCTTCCCAGTCCCAGGGAGTGACAGGGCAGGCAAAGAGTCCCAGGGGGATGGAGACTCCTCCTCCATTTGCTTGCCCCTCAGACAGCCCAGGGAGCGTTGGGGCAGGCAAAGGGTCCCCAGGGGATGGAGGCTCCTCCTCCTTTTCCTGGCCAGGCTGCTGCTTGGCTGGCCGGGAAAGAAACATAGGCGGGTTACAGACCGCCAAGAAGAGGCAGTCTGGCTCCACCACCGCTTGCAGCGTCCGGGAACTGCAGCCTTTAAACGGCACGGCTCCCGGATGCTGCAGAGAAGGAGCGCAGAAATCACGCTCCTTCTCAGGCCCCGGAAGAGGTGCCACAAGTGCCAAAGGGTGCACTCGCGGCGTCACTTCTGCTGTGTGATGTGCGGACGCAGAGCGTCTGCTACATCAAAATGGAGGTGGCTGTGTGGAACGGCTGCCGCCATTTGTCACGGACTCTGCCCGTGATAGGGTTAAGGGGCGTCTGGAAGTGACGCCCCTTTTTCAAAATGGGACGTCCTAAGGACGTCCTTTATGGCGGTCTGTAACCCGCCATAGTTGGCTCCTGGGCTTTTTTTCCTGAGGAGAAAAGCCCAGGAGGGAGGGGGAAGAGGAATGCCTGGGCGAGGGGCCTTCACCTCGTGAATAATTAAGACTGCAAATCCGCAAATCTGGAGGGCCAGCTGTACTTCTTCTTTCACCAGCCATTATTTTTCTTATTACAATGGACCCTTGTTATACGCTGGGGTTTGGTTCCAAGATCCCCTGTGTATAACAAAATCCATGTATGCTCAAGTCCCATTAAATATAATGACATAGCAAAATGGTGTCCCTTTTAAAAAATGGAAAATCAAGGTTTGTTATTTGAAATTTATACTTTTTTTGAACATTTTCAAACCGTGTATGCCTGAATCTGTGTATAAAAAATCCGTGTATAAAAAGGGCCAACTGTATTTTGGTGGGCAAATGTATAGCTCTTTAACGCTGTGCGTATCTGATGAGGCAAGCTAAATGTGCTTTCCCCATTTCTCTGTTCATGACATACACACTGAGTAAGGGATTCTGGTAGCAGTTGCTGTTTGTGTTACCTATTGCATACACAGCTACAGCTAGAGTAGAATCCTGTTCTTTCTTAGCTCAAGCTTTATCAAGTATTGTTTACTGAAATTCATCACCAAAAGTCTGTCGTCAGTATTCTGCACCAGTTAATTAGTTAAATATAGGTGCGGTACAGACGGCCACTAAGTGCCATCCTGACAGCGATACTAGGGTTAGGGACTGCGCACCAACTGCACGGTCCCTAATCCTAGCATGTGACCCCGCCGTCTTCGTGGCGGCCTCCTGTCCACACGGGGTTACCATGCCATTTCCTGGTTGCGCTGCTGCAAAAAAGAAGCTGCTCTAGGCAGCAGCTTTTGGGTGCGCACATTGTTCCCGCAGCAACCAAATGACGGTGGGAACGATGCTGAGGAGAAAGGGCTTTGGCTGTTGGGGTATCCGGGGGCATGAAGCCCCAAGGACATTCCTTTTGCCACTTCTCCCTCTGTGATCTGGAAAAACTCCAGATTGGTGCTGCAGGGCTGCCAGTGAGACTGCCCTGGCCCCAAACTGGCAGGTAGAGGGACAGCTGCAGGCGCCATACTTAACTTAGGTCCAAAATAATAATAGGATTTATTTATATGCCACCCAATCACTGGGAATCTGGGGATAATAGGAGGGCAACTAGAATGGTGAAGGGTCTGGAAACCATGCCCTATGAGTAGGGTTGCCATAAGTGAGGCCCTCCAAACCGGGACAAATGTAGGGCAACATTTTCAAATGTAGGACACATTTTTATAAAAATGGAGGACGCGCAAAAAATTGAGGTTTTTTTTAAATGTTAATATAAATGCATGTTTTTAGGCATGATCAAAATGGAGGACATTTTGGCATTATTCTTAGACAGATGGCAGAAATGGACTTGCCCTCCGGTTCAACTGTACTTCTCAGAAGTGTGTACTTGGGCAAGGGACTGTGGTTTTTCTTCACTGTGCATGAGTTTGTAAAAATCACAGCAAGTTACATTGGCCATGCCTCAGAGGCTTGTTGATATCAATATCATCATCATCATCATCATCATCATCATCACCACTATAATTGGCCAAGAAAGGCAGACTTGTTAGCATTCAAAGCACCATAAATACACAAAAAATGCACTTGCATATATTTAATAATAAAAAATAATGAAAAAATAAATAAAAAACAAGGCAGGGGTGTATATATTTGATAATAAAAATTAATGTAATAAAATAAAAAACAAGCAATAATAAAAATTAATGTAATAAAATAAAAAACAAGCAATAATAAAAATTAATAAAATAAAACAAAAACAAGCAATAATAAAATTAATAAAATAAAACAAAAACAAGCAATAATAAAAATTAATAAAATAAAATAAAACAAGCAATAATAAAAATTAATAAAATAAAATAAAAACAAGCAATAATAAAAATTAATAAAATAAAAAATAAAAAGCAATAATAAAAATTAAAATAAATAAATAAAATAAGTATTTTATATTTTAAAAAATAATTTAAAACCCCCAAAATACCAAGGCAGACCTAATGGCCACTGACTCAGCTTTCCTCTTCCTCCTCCCCCTCCTTCTGTGGCCCAATTCTGTCCTGACCTTCAGGCACCCTTCCTCCGGCTCCTTCCTCCGGCTCCTCCTCCTTACGATGGCTGGCGCGGGAGGAAGGGAAGCGGGGCAGGCACGCGCACGCGGAGGGAATGGGGAAGGCGCGCGCGCGGAGGGAATGGGGTGGAAGGCGCGCGCGCGGAGGGAATGGGGAAGGCGCGCGTGCTGCCACTGGTCCCTACTGAGGCCTGGGCAGCGCGCAAGCCCTCCCAGTGGGGGCGCGGTGGCAGCGGCGCTTCTGCCGCCGGCCCGCCGAGGAAAAGGAGGAAGGTGGAGCCGGAGGAGGTGGGTCGGCGCCGCAGCAGCCACATTAGCGGCAGCAGCAATGGCCGGAGCGGACCCCCCAAACCGGGAACAAGGCACGGGTGGGGGCCCAAACCGGACCGTGACCGGGAGGGGGCCCCCAAAACCGTGAATGGCAAGGGGGCTGCCGGGTTATGGCAAGCCTACCTATGAGGAATGACTTAGGGAGCTGGGGATGTTTAGCCTGGAGAAGAGGAGGTTAAGAGGTGATATGATAGCCATATTGAAATATTTGAGGGGATGTCATATTGAGGAGGAAACAAGCTTGGAACAGGACCCAGAACAATGGATGCAAGCTACAGGAAAAGAAATTCCACCTCAACATTAGGAGGAACTTCCTGACAGAAAGGGCTGTTTGACAATGGAACACACTCCCTCGGAGAGTGGTGGAGTCTCCCTCCTTGAAGGTCATTAAACAGGCTGGATGGCCATCTGTCGGGGATGCTTTAATTGTGATTTCCTGCATGGCAGGGGGTTGGACTGGATAGTCCTTGTGGTCTCTTCAAACTGTGATTCTATGATTCTGCCACAAAATGAAGAGCAATCTTAAAACATCCCACACTAGCTGTTATTGGTAATAATCAAGATTAAAGTAGCTCTTGTCTAGACCATTCCTCAGAATCATGGATTTGTAATCCTTGTTCAACCAGCTTTAATTCAGTCAATAACCTAAGAGTTTAAAAGGAAGGTTCACTCCAGAAACCAAATAGTTGAATCTTTTCTTTGGTCCCAGTCCAGACATGCCCAGAATTACTGCTTTCTTTATGTTTTTTATTTGTACTCTAATGTTGCCGATAAGCGTAATTCTTTATTGTGTGTGTGTCTGTGTGGAATCTGAAATAAGACATAACTTTTGAATATTTAAACATTCTTTATCAATATAATTTCCTTTTCTTCTCCAGCTGAATGAGCTAGTGGTGGGAGACACCAGTGGAAAACTATTTATATACAAGAATGATGAAAGCAAGCCTTGGATTGTACGCTCATGTCAAGGAATGGTGAGTAGAAGCTGAATATATCACCTCCTTGATATTACAGCATCTAGCACCGTTTGTGTACTGTTTCTTGCTGTCCTGATAACTATGTCACTGTCTGATGGTAATGGACAATTTTTTATTGTCTACTTTAGTACACAGACCTTTATCAGAGCACTTGATTATTACTGCAGCCCAGAGTGCAGAAGATTGTTTATGGAATGGTGGATCTAGTTTCAAATCCTTGTCCACTCCATGCATTTGATCCTTGTCTAGTCCTTGTTTTCCTACATTTTTGGAAGGTGAACACGTGATGTCATGGGTTTCTATATAAAAAAGTTATGTGACTTATTGGCGGGGTACAGACCGCCGCTTTGCGGCGGTCTGCTGCCGCCGCCAGTAGCTCCACGGGGGAGCCGGAGCCTTCAGACGGCCCGACTCCCGCGCGGACCGAAAAAAGAAGCTCCAAAATGGAGCTTTTTTTCAAGTCGCGTTTGCGACGTAGCGAGGCGCCAGGGGCGCGCTCGCTACGTCACAAGCGGCGCGACACGTCTGGACGCTGTGCGTCCAGTACGCAAAGATGGCGCCGGCCATGTAGAAAGGCCGGCGCCATCTTGTACGGACGGAGTCCGTACTAGGCACAGGGACGTCTATAAGAGACGCCCCTTTTTTAAAATGGGACGTCCGGAGGACGTCCCAAATGCCGGTGCAGAAAGCACCATTGTAAGCATGAGGTAAGTAATTGGCAGTGAGGAGAGAATGGAGTGTTGAAGTGGATGGGATTGGGGAAATGTTTGAGGAGATTTGCATGGGACAGTTAGCAAATGGCAGTTAGAGTGTGCGTTAGAGGGGAGCCAATTTAGCTTGGCTTTTGGAGAAGACTGCAGCTGGAAATATGCTTTGAGAAGGCTGTGAGTGAGTCTAGGATTGGAGTGAGAGAAAGGAGTTTCAGCTGTGTGATTAGTAAGGGTTTAATTTGGCTTGAGAGGAGAGAGTATTGTTTTAAATGTTATATATAAGTAATCTGATATTTTATGTTTAACTTCTGTAAATAAATTTTTGTTTGTATTTTTATACCTTTCTGGCCTCTGGAATTGCTATCATTCTGAGACCTGGATTTCAGACAAGGTGGCAACATTGAAGGTGAAAGGGTGGTATCCTGTAGGGAATAAAAGTACAGTCAGACCTCAGTTTTCACGGGAGATCCATTCCTCACCCCCCCCCCCCGCAAAAACAGAATTTCACACATATTCAAGCCCCACAGGTTTGAATGGGGGCACATCCCCATTATATTCCCCTCCATTTGCTCCTCGCAAGTAAGCAAGGGTTGTGAATATGAAGTCGGCACAAATGGAGGAGCACCTTTAGTATAAAACCTCATAGGAGCCTTGATTGTAGATTAATCCTACGGTTGGTGTCACAGAAGGGGGACAGGAGAAAATCCTTACATGTGTCAGAGGTGTGGGTTAGGGAAAGCCTTCACACTGTTTACAGTGAATACTGGAAGGCTTCACGTTTGATGAGTATAGAGACCTCTGTATGTGGCCATGGTGTTGGGATTTCCTGAAAGGAATCCTCACAGTTAGTGACACTGGTGTGATTGCCTGAGTGGGAAGCCCCCACACTTGTTGTATACAGTGGTGGGATAAAGGGTGAAAACCCCACAGGCCACTAGGAAATCATGTTTACAAGGTTTCTCCAGTTTGTTCACAAAACAGATTGGGAGTAATTTCCTACCTCATAATATTGGCTGTGGTCTACTTGGTAATCTTCTGATTATGGCCTAACACAACATGAACTTCTTATGACATGGTTACAGGTATTTTAAGCATTGCAGAATTTGAACACATACTGTATACCCCTAGTTAACGCCTGAGCACTTAAGACTGTGTTTTTGTTTGTTTTGTTTTGTTTGCTGCAAATGTTGAAGAAACACAGCTCTTAGGTGGAGTCTCCTCTGTAATGCAATGCAGTATCAGAAGATAGGCTACAGCAGACAAGGAACACAAGCATTTGGTTTACTCATTAGCTATTCATCTGGATCAGCCTTTCTAGTAGCCCTATGGTATATGATTCTGAAGTAAATGGGCCAAAACACACTGCAGAAGTAATCCAGTTTGAGACTGCTTTAACTGCACTGGTTCAATGCTAGGGAGTTCTGAAAACTAGTTTTGTGAAACTTTTCTATCAGAGAGCTCTAGTGCCACAGTAAACTACAATTCCCAGGTTTCCTAACACTGATCCAGGGCAGTTAAAGCAGTCTCAAACTGAATTATTTCCATAGTGTGTTTTGGACCAATGAATTTCTTTCAGATATATTTCAGATTAGACCCTATTGCTATATTTTATTTATCTATTTGCATTAGAACTGATTTAGTTGGAAAGTGTTAGACTTAATCAAATTAATACTTTTTTTTCCAGCTTACCTGTGTTGGTGTTGGAGATGTGTGCAATAAAGGAAAGGTAAAATTTTAAAAATAATTTCTTCACTTCTCTTTGCTACTATTGCATAATGTATCCTCACACTGTTCAGTTTTACATCTCATGAAATAATGTTCACTACCATTCTATATCATGTATTATATGCATTATGAATTGTTATAAAGTGCGCCCCTGCCTTATGTGGGGGATCACTCAATATATATGTTCCATGCAAGAATTCACAGATTGGTTGTGTCTTCCTGCATGAGAGGATATTGGTCTGGATGGTCCTTGTGGTGTCTTCTAACTCATGATTCTGTGATTCTATGCTGTTTCACTTTAATATTTTCTGAGTTACTGATTCTTACATATATTTATGGACTAATTATTTGTGTTAGGTCCTGGTGGGCATTCTGTTTGGTCTATTTATGAAGCCTGATCCTTTTATGAATAACTGCATGTAATAAAGTTGAAGAGTTTATATTCTTTCCTCCATTTACACATGGAGAGAAAATTACACATGTGGGCAGATGTATTAACTCATCCCAGTTCCTACAGAATTGCAAACTTCATGTCTTCATGTTTCTCCTGTAGCCTTTACAGTAATGCTCTGATGAATAATTAATAATTCATCTTCATTTTGCCTTCTCAACTCTTTCCAAATTTCCAGCTTCTCCAAATACTTGTATTACTACTACTACTACTACTATTAACAATAATATTTATTTCTTGCCCTCCTCTGTCTTTGGATTGAGGTGGGGGGACAACAACAATTTAATAGTTAACAAACAACATCAGTTCAAACACTTCAGTTAAAATACACATCAATTTTGAAGGACAAATAAAAAATATACATTTTCAAACAATCTAAAATTCAGCACTCACAATTTAAAAATAATCAGGATAAGCCTGGTGGAAGAGACTGGTCTTTAATGCTATTTTAAATTCAAGCAGCGTATTCCACTGTTGAATCTCTTCCAGTAGGCCATTCCACAGTCTAGAGGTGGCTGGAAAAAACTGTCTGTCTGACAGTTGCCAATCCAGTCCTGGCTGACTGGAGCAAGTGTCCACCACAGGACATGAAGATATGGGGCAGATTAAATGGAGAATCCTATACCATGTAGGGCTTTAAAGGTAATAACCAACACTATGTACCTTGCCCAGAAAATGACTGGCACCTGATTCTCCCAATCCAGATCCTTAAATAGAAAGGGCCAGTGATAAATAAATAATTCTTCAATTCAATTAAGTTTTATGTAATGGATGTCATTACAAATATGACATTTGTGAAACTGTGTATTAATTTAACTTTTTAGAATAAAGACAGCTGTGTGTTTTTATTTTGCTTGTTACTGCTTTTTACTGATTAACCATGTTGGAAACAAAAGTGGCCACAGAATAGGTTTAAGTCTTATAGGCATGTAAAATGGGTCTGAACTTGCCCAGGACTGTTGGGATAGAAGCTGAAGTTGTTCCTGAAAACACTCCTTTGGGAGGCAAGATTCATTCATATGACCTAACTTGGGTGAGTGTAAGGCACATACAACATAGGAATGCATTTCAATAGAAATTAAATCCGCCTATACCCTTAGAGGATCGTAGAATCATAGAGTTGGAAGAGACCACAAGGGCCATCCAGTCCAACCCCCTGCCATACAGAAATACAATTGAAACATCCCCAACATAACCATCCAGACTCCATTTAAAAACCTTCTAAGAAGGAGAGCAGCACACACAAAGGTAGAATCTCTGTTCCTGTAGTTTGCATCCATTGTTCCGGGTCCTATTATCTGGAGCTGCAGAAAACAAGCTTGTTTCAATCTCAACACAACACTCCTTCATTGACCCTTGGCACAGCTATATATATACAGCGGGGTCTCGGTATCCATGGACTTGCCATTCATGAATTTGAACATCCATGGACAGCAAGCCTACATTGTTCTCAGTGGCTGTGCCACCATTGGGGACAACTACACTGAAGTCCCCCCTCCCTCTTCTTTCTTTCCTTCATCCCTTCTTTCCTCTCCCTCTCTCCTCCCTCCCCCTCCGAGGTGTCTCCCCCAGGCTTGGCTTCAGAGGTGGACTGGAGGCAGATGCTAGAGCTCCATTGGCTGGAGGGAGCCTGAGCTGGGCCGGGGATGGATCTCATAGCCCTCACCCCCAGGCCCTAATCCTGGGATGGAATCCCCAGGCTCCATGACCCAAGCCCTGGCTCTGGCTCCCTCTGGCTGATGAGGCTCTAGCCTCCGCCTCCAAACTGCCCCCGAAGCCAAGCCCTGGGCTAAAGCCTCAGAAAGGGGAGGGGAGGAAGGAAGGAAGGAAGGTGGAGAGAGGGAGGGAGGAGGACATCAGTCCAGCTGTCCCACATGGTCACACTGCCAGTAGAGACAATGGGACTTGAGCATCTACTGATTTGGATGTCTGCGGGGAGGGCCCCCAGAACGGATCCCCCACAGATACTGTGGGCCAACTGTAATGTATATAGCATTTTTCATCAAAAAATTGACCCCAAAAAGCTGAGTCAATGTAAGTACAGTCGTCCCTTCTGATTTATGGGGGAACTGTTCCAGACACCCCCTCCCCGAATCAGGAAAATTGCCAGTATTGGAGCTCCATTGATTACAATGCGGTGCACAGCCTCCGGCACATGCACTATTATGTCGCTCCCGACTTGCTGTCTGTGAAAGACTGAGGGACGTGAATGAGGACAACTGTACTGTATTTTAACTCTTGTTTTTAAAAAAGAACCATTACTGGTGAAAGAGTGTAATCTGTACTGGAAGCACTGCCCCCCTCCCCACCATCTCTGTCATTAATCCAGCCTTTCGATTGAACACAAACAGCTATGCCTGCTGGAATTTTCTAAGTTCTTTGGCATTGTTTTCCTGTGCTTCATTTTTTAGATCCTTTGTTACATGCCTCTAAATTTTATTGTTTACTCATCCATGGGTTGTATAAAATCCATAATTTTGGCCTGAAAATCTGCCCTCAATTTATACATGAGGTCAATTTATAGTCAAGTATATATGGTAGTTAGCAGGGAAGTTTTATAGAAGATTTATGGCTCATCTAAAAAACTGAAGCATTATGCCTCATACATTAATTAGGGAGTTGTTGTTCTTGTATTCCTTCAAGTTATTTTTAATTTATGGTTACCCCAAGATGAATCTATCACGAGGTTTTCTGGGGCTAAGAGCATATGACTCAGTGTGTTTCCATGGCTGATCAAGGAATCAAACCTTGGTCTCCAGAGTCATAGTCCAGCACTCAAACCACTACACCATGCTGGCTTTCAATTAGGAAATCGTTAAAAAACATTTCAGCTGCTAGGGTGACTGCATTGCACTCTATGAACTCTAAAAAACTAATGGATAAAAAATGAAACCCAAGGGTATCCTAGGCCCATTACTGAGATTTCTAAACTGGATCTCAAACAGAAACAAGAAAAAAAAGCAGAAGTAAGGTCAAGTAGCTGGAGTCAGACTTTGAAGTTGCTTTGCTGCATTTACGATCAGGAGTTGTTGGTCCAGTTATAATGAGGTGAAAGTAAACACAGGATTAAATTCAGTTCTTAGGACCAGTTAGAATCAAAGAACATACCAAAATGTTGATCATAAGTTTTCATTGATTCAGTGGGACTATTGTAATTGGGACTAAGAATTGTATTTAGACCACATATCTCTAAACAGTGGTGTTACTGCCAGTGGCATTTTCTTCCATGTAACACACTAAAGTTCTAGCATGAGATGCAGCATCTTATCGGACTTTCTTGAAAGAAAGCAACAGTGATTTAAAATGACACTTTCACTGCTTAAGTATACATACAACTGCAACCTCACTCTGATTTGACAGACTTCTAAACTTGTTTAATCCTAATACAACCACACTGTAGGAAAGGCAGCAGAAACCTCTGGAACATACTGCCTCAAGGTTCTGAGAGGGTTTTAGGGGTAGGGATGGGGTGGTAAAGGTTTTCATTTTACTGTAATGGAGACACTATAGAAATGCCACTCATTCTCCCATCGAGATGTTAACGTTCAATTTTCAAAATGAGATAACTGAAACACAAGTTACAATAAATACATTCTTTTAATTGATAAACTGTACAAAGACTTGCATACGTGCTAATGAATAGAAGGTGGTACAGTTGACATTTAAGACTTTTCAGAAGGAGAAGTACCACTCAACTTCATATTCCTCTCTGTTGTTTGGAAAGGTTTCCCAGGATTTTTGCCACTTTCCAAGGTAGTATCAATTCCCTCCGTGTTATAACTGTCCTGCATATCATGCTGATTAAGAATCCTTTCTGTTAGAACTTAGTTGTTGCAGTGAGTGCTGAAGGTTGGTTTCATCTCTTTGACCTCACTCTGCCCTCAAAACACCTGGATGCCTTGGGTTACCATGAGCTCTCAGCAGCAGATGACCAGAAGCTGGGATTTAAACAGCACATTCCAGCCAACACTAAGGTTATGCTGATCAATGACATTGGTGAGTAACAAAAGACATGGACTGGAAGAGGCTTCACAGAGCATAGAAAATTCATTGTCCACTGTGGGATATGTTACAGGCCCATAAGAAAGATGAATATATTCCTGAAAGTGCCCCTCTTTCTTCTTAGATCTTGAGTGTTTTGAAGCTTGAATAGCTCACTAGGACAAGAAATGTAGGGCCAAACTCTTGGCCATTCAAAGCAATTATGCAAATTAAAATGGTGCATTAGGGATTTTGTTTTTTTTTAATTGATTTATCATCTGTTTTCTTATTGTTTGTCATATAAATGTTCATGTTTTTAATTACATATCCTGTTAACCTGCATTTGATTTCTCAGAATTATAGGAAATCTCTCCTGATACTTTGATTAATTTTAACAAATAAATTGCAACTCTGAACAAATATTGTCTTTCTGTCAGTACAGTTTCTACACCCTTAAAATCATTATTTGCCAGGTGCACTCCAGATCTCATCATTCCCATTCTGTATAGCCATTAGCCACACAGTCAGTTGTGTCTAGAAAACACATGGATAGGGAAGACTGCTCTGAATCTTATTATATGTGTGTCTTGCCACATGCAAAATATTCTATGCTCTTTCAATCTGTTCCATATATGTCTACCATGAGTGGTGTAACTCACATATTTACAGTGCAGTAGTTTGTTGTTGTATGCCTTCAAGTCATTTTTGAGTTATGGAGACCCTAAAGCAAATTTGTTACAAGGTTTTCTTGGCAAGATTTATTCAGATGGGATTTGCCTTTGCCTTCCTCTGAGACTGAGAGAGTGTGACTTGGCCAGGGTCATGCAGGAGTTTCCATAGCCAAGCTGGGATTCAAACCCTGGTCTCTCAGAATTCCTAGTCCAACACTCCAACTACACCAGTGTAGTTCTCCACACACACGCGCGTGCGCGTAAGCTTTAGATAATGTGAGTAAAGTTAATATTAATTCCTATGTATGCATTTATTAATGGGTGTCCCCAACAATATTAAGTGTATATTTAATGTCATAACAAAATTATAACCTCTGTAACTGAAACAGTCTGTACATGTTTTCATTCAGTAATTTAAAAAAAAAATTGGTGGCATACCTAGCATTCTTTCTTGCAGTTATCTTTCGTTACCTTTCAGTGCATGAAAAATATGATAGGAAACAAATACTGTTTTGCTCAGTATCTGAACTCAAAATATTCTAGATCATTTTCCAACTCAGTAGGAGAAAGTGTTTCATATGATTCCTAAAAATATATTGTGAACTATTTTCTTTATTATGCTGTGATAAAGTTTCCAATAGCATTTCCAACCATTTTTATTCCTTCATTTCAGTAGCTTTTATAGGCTCTCCAAGAACCAAACCTTAAGTGTGACCAATTGTGCAGCTGTATTAGGAATTATATCTTTCTATCTCCTTTTCAATGCAATTGTAGTTCTATTACTTACCCACCCCCCCTAATTATAAATAGTTTCAGGAAATTAGATAGAGTTATGAACAATGATCTCAACTGTATAGCCATCTGAATAGGGTAGCTTCTGCTGTCCAGTTATAGTTACCGGTAGACTTGTTTTCTGTTTCTTTCCTTTTTAACATTAACTAATGTATTTTAAAGGAAATTGCTCTGCCAAATTTGTGCTCATTTGATGGTTAATAATAATAGGTTTGATAGTTTTCATATTAAAATGTATGTCTTTACACTATCATTTAGTCTGTGTGGTACTTGTGTTTTGTAACTATATCCTATAGTGTTCCACTAAAAGTTTCCATGAGGATCAGAGTTATCATCACATCAGTATGCAAATGAATATGCTCTCCTCATCATTCACATTAATGCCTTTATATTAACTCTCACTTACAGTAAATTGCTAACATTTCCAAAGAAGTAATAAGTAATACTCAGAATAGAAAATGTGTTTGTCTTATCATTCTGTCCAAAACATTATCGAATGTTACTGATAAGTATTTTAATAAGAATTTACTATACAGTAGTTATTTGAAATCCACAGTACTGATCCACAGTACTAATTAACCACTCAACCCCAGCTTCCTTATTTCTTATTTTAAAATAGCTATTCATTGAAGCATAGAGTTGGGTCATCTAGTCCAACCCCCACAAGGGTAACCAAGTGCAATCCATTGTTCCAGGTCCTAATCTCTGGAGCAGCAGAAAAGAAGCTTGCTCCAACCTCAAAATGACATGCTTAGGTTGTCATGTCACCTCTTAATGTCCTCTTCTCCAGGCTAAACATACCCAGCTCCCTAAACCACTCTTCATTGGACATGATTTCCAGACCTTTCACTGTTTGAGTTGCCTCTGTTCCATACAAGGCATGCTTATTAAATTTGCAAATTGCACCAAATTAGGTGTCAAATCAAAATTCAAAATGACCTTAATAGATTCGAAAGCTGGGCCAAAACTAACAAAATGAATTTCAACACAGAGAAATGTAATGTAGTGTACTTAGGCAGATAAAATGAAATGCATAGATATAGGATAGGAGACACCTGGCTTAATTATAGTACATGTGAAAGGGATCTCGAAGTCCTAGTAAACAACACATTGAACATGAGTCAACAGTGTGATGTGGCAGCTAAAAAAGCCAATGCAATTCTAGGCTGCATCAATTGAAGTATAGTCTCTAGACTGTGGGATGTAATCATACCACTCTATTCTGCTTAGTCAGGCCTCACCTGGCATACTGTGCCCAGTTCTGAGTACCAAAATTTAAAAAGAATGTTAACAAGCTGGAACATGTCCAGAGGAGGGCGAACAAAATGGTGAAGGGCTTGGAAACCATATCATGTGAGGAGATACTTAATTAGCTGGGTATGCTTAGCCTGGAGAAGAAAAGGTTGTCATATAATAGCCCTCTTTAAATATTTGAAGGAGTGTCATATTGAGGATGGAGCAAGCTTGTTTTACTGTAGCTCCAGAGACTAGGACATGGAACAATGGATGCAAGCTACAGGAAAAGACATTCCACCTAAATTGGAGTCGAAGGCTTTCATGGCCAGCATCCATAGTTTTTTGTGGGGTTTTTGGGCTATGTGGCTATTCTAGAACATGCCACATAGCCCAAAAAACCCACAAAAAATATTCCACCTAAACATTATGAGGAATGTCCTGACAATTAGAGCTCTTTCACAGTTACATATGCTGCCTTCGTGTGTAGTGAATTCTCTTTCTTAGGATGGTTTTAAATGGAGTCCGGATGGCCATCTGTTTGGGGTGCTTTGATTGTGTTCCTGTATGGCAAGAGGTTGGACTGAATGGCCCTTGAGGTTTCTTCCAACTCTTTGATTCTATGATCCTCTGGCCACACTGCAGCTTGTCAATATCCCTCTAGAATTGTGGTGTCCAAAACTGGACACAGTATTCCAGGTGAGGTCTGATCAAAGCAGACAATATTATCCAGTAATATTAATTACATATTTAATGTCATAACAAAATTGAAAATAAACCTCCATGACAGAAGCAGTCTGTGCAAGGTTTCATTAAAAACCCACCAAGCAATTATACCTTTATTCGGCCAACCAAAGTGCATTGTTACATGTTGCTGGCTTTCAAAGCTCCACTGGCTTCTTCATTAGGCAAGAAGTCTTCAGGAAAACTTGATGAATTCAGTGTCCTCCACAAAGGAGGGCTTCATAAATAATGGAGACATGTTGGATTGCAAAGAAGCATCTCTTTTGTTTTGCAAATGGATGTTAAATTTCCTGGACTTTGAAAATCTTCCAGTGACCGCATGGCCAGAAGGAGGAGGTTCCAGCCTGCAAGTAATTCCCCTCCATACCATCTGAACTGAGAATAAAAAAACAGCAAAATGCATCTCCATTTTTTTTTCTTCTGTATGATTTCTAACATCTTGCCTGATGAAGAAGCCAGTGGAGCTTCGAAAACGTGCAATATTTAATTGTGCATTTTGGTTGTTCCTATAAAAGTATCATTGGCCCATTATAAACAGGCATAAAGTACATCCTGAGGACATACAAAATGGCGGCACCCTATGCACATGGGCACCACCATGGGAACGTCACCACCGCGCCGCCTCCAAACAGGGCGGTGTGGAAGTGACGTCCTCGCACCATGTGAGGGCGCCTGGGGAGCTCTTTCGGCGGCCCCGGAAGGAGCTCCATTTCGGAGCTCCTTCCAGGATTTGTGTCGCTGGCGCAGCCTCTACATGGCTGCGCCAGTGACGCAAATGAGAAAGGGGCCAAGTGGCCCCTTTCTCCTCTTCCCTGCTGCTGTCAGGTGTCCTTGGGGCATGAAGCCCCAAGGACACCCCTTTCCAGACCACGGGGAAGCGGCCTTTTGCCGCTTCCCCGCAGCCTGGAAAGTGGTGGATTGGGGCATCAGAGGCTGCCACTGTGGCAGCTGAGGCCCTGATCCGGCAGGGAAAGGGCCGGATACAGGCCGCCCCTTTGTTTGGTGAATTTTTGATTTGTTATATGACCAACATGGCTAACCCTGATTTTTTTTCATTAAGTAATTAAAAAAAACATCAGTGGCTATAAACTCTGTGTTCTTTCTCACAGTTATCCTTCATAGTACTATTACTATTCAGCCATGTCAAAAAGCAGTATAGGTGTCTAGAAATATAGGTGTCTAAATACATTTTTCATATTAGAAGTTTATATTAGAGGTTTTAACAATGGCAAATTAGTTATGTAGTTTCCCTCCCTCCTTCGGCTCTTTGTTCACTCTTCACAAAATATGTGGTTCACTCTCTACAACTTTTGTTCACTCTCTACAAAAGATATGTATAAGATTTTATTTTTCATTCTGCATTATTGTAACACACCAGAACCAGTCTAGCTTGAATACAGACAACTGTGTTGGTATGGTATATAGGCTGTTGATTAAAATAGTCCAACCACAGGAGTGTTTCCTTAACATTTTTTGGGGAAAGCAAGATGGATTTATTTTGTTCCATCTTTGTTTTTCACTGTTCTCTCTCTCTCATTTTCCCTACAGATGGAGATGGAAAATGTGAATTGGTAGTAGGTTATACAGATCGTGTTGTACGGGCCTTTCGATGGGAGGACTCATCTGAGTGTTCAGAGCATATATCTGGACAGTTGGTGCTGCTCAAAAAGTGGCTACTGGAGGGACAGGTACGAAATGTGTGTTTGTAGACACCTGTGTAAGCGACTATACCATAGAAGCGAGAAGTTTAGGGGAATGAGAGAAGGAAGGAGTGATGTATAAAAAGGAATTCTTTAGTCCAGAGCCCTGTAGTTGCTGCCTCCTAAACTTCAATTTTGACATACTGTAAATGAATAATGCTTGTCTTTTTTGCAAAATAACCTAGCTGAGTCTTAACATCTATTTACTCATGTACCTACCACAAGACAATTTGATACAAATAATAATTGAAACTAAGTAATTATGGCAGTTATCAGTGTGCCTCCTATTACATCCCATAAGTTTCAGTAACAACTATATGTAGATGAGACCCTAGTTTTTTCTCTCTCCCCTAAACTATGCTCACTTCAGTCCTGCCTCTGTGGTTGCCTGTGGAGTGCAGAGGCCAGAAACCAGATAGGAGAGATTTGAAAATGAAGCAGAGGAAGTCAAGACAAATAAAAACACTCCAGGACTTGGGAGATGATGAGCAGAAGACATGTAATTGGAGAGAGAAGATGGATCAGAAGATGAATAATGGAAACTGATTTGTTTGATCATGTTAGAGAAGAACCATAGGCTGGGTAGGTAGAAAGACTGATTATGTGGCAGATAGGAAGGGCAATAGTTGGAAATATAACAATGAATAAATAGTACAAGATGAATTCAGGGCTGAGGACATGTGAATGGGGGAGTTAGCTGAGAGTAGCAAGGTAATTAACCCATCATCCCACACAGATAGTACTTTTAATTGACTGACTGGTTTCATGCCCTTTTTTTCTCCATGGGTAAAACAGGTGGATAGCCTGTCTGTAAATCCAGGCTCCGATTGTGCTCCTGAGATGATTGTATCACAACCTGGATGTGGTTATGCAATACTACTCTGTACTTGGAAAGCAGAGAAACAGCCTCCAATAGAAAATCCAGACAGTTCTCCAACTAACAGGTGAAATTTCCAGGCCTGGTTGGGGCAGATAGGCATAGTCTAATAATCACAGTTCATCACATTTCATATTAGGTAGATCCTTAATTAAGGTGGGTTTTTTTAATGTTCTGTCATTAATGTTTTGCATTGAGACTGAATATGGTAAAGCTCTTAATTCCAAATTTCACAAATAATCCAATCAAGAGGAACTGTTATCACTGTTAAAATATTTATGACTAATCAAAAAATAGATGTAGAAAAGAAAAAAGGAGAATAAGAGACCCCTTCCACAAGATCTGAGAAATCAAAGGGAAATTTAAATTGATAGTGGGGATGATTTACAACCAGCAAGGGATCACATTACATGACCAAATACGTAGAAATAAAAAAAATGATGGTACTGTACCACTATGCAGAAGAACTATATAAAAAAGAAAGAATAGTGGGATGCAGACCGCCCAAAAGGGTGGTCTCCCGCTGCCCTGGTTTGCTGCACAAGGAAGCCGCAGCAGACAAACTGCGTGGCTCCCTCGTGCAGCAAAAAGAACCCGCAAAAAGCGGGTTCTTTCTGTGGCGCGGTTGTGATGCCGCAAGGTGCCAATGGCACACTTGCGGCGTCAAAAGGGTACCAAGAAGTGCGCCATTTTGACGCCCTTATCACGTGTGAGGGGCATCTGAAAGCGCCGCCCCTCACATGTCACGATGGCGCCCCATAGGGCCCGTCTAGCGAGCGCCAATGACAGAGACATTTAAGGACAAAATAGACCTTCAATTTTAAAAAGTGAAGTAGAAGCTGCAACCAGAGAAATAAATCACCAGGAACAGATGGCATACCAATAGAGCTGGTCCAAGTTACACAATCTACTCTAGTCCTAACTACAAGATGTCAGCAAATATGGATAGCAAAACAATGGCCCACAGATTAGAAACACTCAGTATACATTCCAATGCTCAAGAAAGAATAATAGAATCATAGAATTGGAAGAGACCACAAGAGTCATCTCAACCCTTGCCATTCAGGGATATGCAGTCAGGGTATAACTGACAGATGGCCATCTGGCCTCTGTTAACAACCTCTAAAGGAGACTCCACTATGCTCCAAGGCAGCACATTTCAGTGTTGTAGCTCTTACTGTCATGACATTCTACCTAATGTTTAGGTGGAATCTTTTCCTGCAGTTTGTATCCATTTTTCCATGTCTTAAGACTCTGGAGCAGCAGAAGACAAGTTTGCTTCATCCGCAATATGACATCCCTTCAGATAATTGAGCAGGGCTACCATGTCACCCATTAACCTTCTCTTCCCTGGGCTAAATATATTCAGCTTCTTAAGATGCTCCTCATACAATCATAAAGGTGGAAGATATCATAAGGTCCATGCATTCCAACCCCCCGGCCATGCAGGAACTTTCAATCAAAGCATACCCGACAGATGGCCATCCAGCCTCTATTTGTAGACCTCCAAAGAAGACTCCACCACATTCCAAGGGAGTGTGTTCCACTGCCAAACAGCCCTTACTGTCAGGAAGTTCCTCCTAATGTTGAGGTGGAATCTCTTCCTGTAGCTTGCATCCATTGTTCTGGGTCCTGTTCTCTGGAGCAGCAGAAAACAAGCTTGCTCCCTCCACAATATGACATCCCTTCAAATATTTAAGCAGGGCTATCATATCACCTCTTAACCTTCTCTTTTCCAGGCTAAACAACCCCAGCTCCCTATGTCGTCCCTCATAGGGAATGATTTCCAGACCCTTCACCATTTTAGTCACCCTCCTTTGGACATGCTCTAGTTTCTCAACATCCTTTTTGAATTGTGAAGCCCAAAACTGGACACTGTATTCGAAGTGGGGTCTGACCAAAGCAGAATAGAGTGGCATTATTACTTCCCTTGATCTAGACACTACTTCTATTGATGCAGCCTAAAATCGCATTGGCCTTTTTAGCTGCCGCATTGCACTGTTGACTCATGTTCAACTTGTGATCTACTTGGACTCCTAGATTCCTTTCACATGTAGTCTTGTTAAGCCAGGTGTCCCCCATTCTATATGCAATTCATTTTTACGCCGTTACATTCCTCTGTGTTGAAATTCATTTTGTTAACTTTGGTCTAGCTTTCTAATCTATTTAAAGTCATTTTGAATTTTGATCCTGTCCTCTGGGGTATTAGCTATTCCTCCTAATTTGATGTCATCTGCAAATTTGATGAGCATGCCTCCTATTCTTTCATCCAAGTCATTGATAAAGATGTTGAATGGCACTTGGACCAAGACAGAACCCTGTGGCACCCCACTGATCATTTCTTTCTAGGATGAAGAGGAGCCATTGCTGCACACCCTTTAGGTTCAGCCGGTCAAGCAGTTATAAATCCATTTAACAGTTGCATTGGCTGGCCCACATTTTACTAGCTTGTTTGCAAGAATGTCATGGGGAACCTTGTCAAAGGCCTTACTGAAATCAGAAATCAACTGTATCACCTTCTATTCATTAGCACATATGCAAGTCTTTGTACAGTTTATCAATTAATAGAATGTATTTATTGAAACTTTCAATTATCTCATTTTGAAACTTGAACGTTAATATCCCAGTGCAGAAATAAAACCCTCCAATGGGAGAATGAGTGGCATTTCTATAGTGTCTCCATTACAGTAAAATGAAAACCTTTACCACCCCATCCCTACCCCTAAAACCCTCTCAGAACTTTGAGGCAGTACGTCCCAGAGGTTTCTGCTGCCTTTCCTACAGTGTGGTTGTATTAAGATTAAACAAGTTTAGATGTCTGTCAAATCAGAGTGAGGCTACAGTTGTATATATGTATGTAAAGTGTCATTTTAAATCACTGTTGCTTTCTTTCAAGAAAGTCCGATAAGATGCTGCATCTCATGCTAGAACTTTAGTGTGTTACATGGAAGAGTTTGCTCAATGTAGAGTGCTGAAGGGCATTGCTGACACAGTATAGCATACATCACATTGGATGATGAGCATGTGAAGGCCCTCCTAATATTGTGGGTAATACCATTAGATCTTGTGATGACATTTTCTGGATAAATGTGTGGGCAGAGTTGGCATCTTGGTTTGTGTCAAGGCTTGTGTCAAGTACCTGTGCCACCTTCTGTGTTGTGTGTCGTCCTGTACATGAATACCTGTTAGAGGTTTGGAGGCTGTCTGTAAGCGAGTAAAGGTCTGCCACCAAGGGCCCTTGAGAGAGTGGCATTATTGTCCAGAATAGGTTGTAGTTCATTGATGATGTGCCTGAGTGGTCCCAGTTGGGAGTTGTATGTGACCACTAGTGGGGTTCTCTCATTTTCCTCTCTTCATTTTGTTCTGTAATAGATCAGTTCTGGGTACACATCTTGCTTTGTTTATTTGTTTTCTCACTTCATGTGGTAGGTAGTTTGAGGTGTGCCTGTTGTAATTCTTTGAGTTTGGCATCCCTGTCTTGTGGGTCTGAGCAGATGCGATTTTATTGGAGGGCTTGGCTGTAGACTATAGATCTAGTGGTGTGTTCAGGTTGGAAGCTGGAGGCATGTAAGTATATGTAGCAGTCTGTAGGTTTGCTATTTAGTGTTGTGCTTCTCTTTCCATTTTGTAGCTGTACAGTGGTGCCTCGGGTTACGAAATTAATTCGTTCCGCGGCCGATTTCGTAACCCGAAAAGCCTTCGTAAGCCGAAATGCCATAGGCGCTAATGGGGAAAAAGCCGCGGCTCCGCCGCGGCTCCATTTAAAATAGCGCCGGAGTTTTTTCGTAACCCGAAAAAACTTTCGTAACCCGAAACAATAATTCCCTATGGGAATTTTTCGTATCCCGAAAAATTCGTAACCTGGGTATTTCGTATCCCGAGGTACCACTGTACTGTGATGTCCAGAAAGTGAATTTGTTCAGTAGATAGTTCCAGTCTGAGGTTGATGGAGGGTGGAAGCTGTTGAAGCTCTGGTGGAATGTCTTTAGTGAGTCCTCTCCATGAGTCCAAATTATGAAGTTATCTTTAATGTACCTCAGGTAGAGGAGCAGTTTCTTGGTGCAGGTGTTAAGGAAGTGTTCTAGGTCGGCCATGAAGATACAGTGGAACCTTGTTATCCACTGGGGTTTGGTTCCAGGATCCCCCATGGATAACAAAATCCATGGATGCTAAAGTCCCATTAAATATAATTAAATATAATGACAGAGCAAAATGGTGTCCCTTATATGAGATGGAAAATATAAGGTTTGATATTTGGAATTTATATTTTTTGGAACATTTGCAAGCTGTGGATGCTTGAATCTGTGGATAAAAAATCCGTGCATAAGGAGGGCCGACTGTATTGGCATATTGTGGTGCTATATGTGTGCCCATGGCCGTGCCATTAGCCTGAAGGTATATGTTATCAAAGGTGAACTAATTGTGTGAGAGAACAAACTGGCAGACCTGAGTGGCTAGGCTGGATAGGTTCCCATCTGGAATGATGTTCCTGATGGCTTGTAGGCCATCCTTGTGTGAGATGTTGGTGTACAGGGATTCCACATCCATAGTGGCTAAGATGGTGTTTCCTGGAAACAGCTCACAAAGGGATCTAGAGGAAAAGAATCTCTGTCCTGGCCCTGTTAGACTTCAGCTTCTCTCTCCCATTTGCTGCCAATTTTCTTTAAATGGTTTTCCACTCTCCCCCACTTTACAGTTATGATGCAGACCCACATTCTCACTTGAGCCAATTACCACCCTCATAAGAGTTTGAAACTCAAAGATACTACTCTTGTCATGAGTAGATACCTTCCACCTTATGCTTTCTTTAGGGAAGCTCCAGTTCGGGATGTCATTCTCCACCAGACATCAGGTCGAATTCACAATAAGAATGTTTCCACCCATCTCATTGGCAGCATTGGCAGAGGTAAGTGCTGGAAATTCTGAGCCTGGCAAAAAGTAGGAAATAAAATATAATTGCATATAGAGGAATTCCAGATTGCCTGTGAATTATGATCCTGCTCCTAAAGCTTGAGGAGAGTTGAACAGGTTACCCTGGAACTTCTTGTGCAATTTGGTTTCTGTTTCCAAACCTGCTTTTACACAAATCCAAGTTTACTTTGCTCTATTCCCATCCTACAGAATTACAAACAAATTCCTGCTGTGTGCAGCCTCTACCTGTCAAATTTCTCTGGCCTTGTTTAAACATAAGAGCACGTCTAAGGATAAAAATATTTTTGGATTGTAATAGTGATAACGTTTAGCAATTATATAACACATTCTGGGTATTCAGAGTACTATTGTGAAGAAGTGTGCCCTTTGGTCGGTAATCCTTCTCCCAGAATTCAGCTTCAGAGGAAGACTAAATATTATGACAGAGAAAGAAAATCTTCTTTCTGTCCACTTTGCTTCATCAAAATGCTTTATCATATACTTCCCCCGAATGCCTCTTGTTATTATACATCTTTTACAAGGTGTACGTTTTACTTTTTGCAGTGTGATGATTAACTGGCTTTTGTTACATTTATAGTCTGTGAGATCAGTTCCTCCTCCAGAATTCCACAATGAAAAAATGCTCCCCACTTGTTCTCTCTTAAGATCAGGGGTAGGCAACCTTTTGAGCCGGGGGCCAGGTTGCTGTATGTCAGGCGACTGGGGGGGGGGGCGAAGCCGGGGGGGGGAGCTTCCACCCTCCGGGGGCAGGGCCACATGCCGGGGGCGGGGCTTCCACCCTCCAGGGGCCAGGCCTCCTCCTCTTCGCCGGCCCCTAATGGGGCCCCAGGCCCCATCAGAGGCTGGCAAAAAAGCCGGTGGGGGCCGCCAGTGCTGGAGGCCTCCTCCTCTTTGCCGGCCCTTTTGCCGTCACTGGGGCCCTCCAAGAGGGATCCGGTGATGGCAGCGGGCCTCTGGGAGGCCCTTTTGCCATTGCCGGGGCCCTCTTGGAGGGCCCCAGCGAAGGCAACCGGCCTCCCAGAGGCCCCCTGCCACCGCCGGGGCCATCTTGGAGGGCGCCGGCACCGGCAACTGGCCTCCCAGAGGCCCCTTGCTGCCGCCAGGGCCCTCTTGGAGGGCGCTGGTGAAGGCATTGGGCCTCCCAGAGGCCCGCTGCTGCTGCCGGGGCCCTCCTGGAGGGCGCCGGCATCGACCTCCCAGAACGCTCCGGTGGCATTAGCGGGCCTCTGGGAGGCCCTTTTGCCTTTGCCGGGGACCTTTTGAAGGGGCCTGCCAGAGGCCCCTGCTGCCGCCGGGCCCCTCCTGGAGGGTGCCGCCACCGGCAACCGGCCTCCCAGAGGCCCCCTGCTGCCTCCAGGGCCCTCCTAGAGGGCCCCGGCGAGGGCAGCGGGCCTCCCAGAGGCCCGCTACCGCCGTCAGAGCCCTGTTTGAGGGCTCAGGCGGCCGCAGCAGGCCTCCTAGAGGCCGCCGCTAATGACCGTGAAGTCTCGCGCGACCTTTTCTGTGGTCGTGTGAGACTTCGCCTCTAGTCTGCCACCATTTTTTCCCAAACATGGCAGCGAAGTCTTGCGCGACCTCGCCGCCATTTTGGGAGAGAAAATGGCGGCGCCCGGAGCAGCAAAAAGCCGCAATCGGCGGCGGCGGTAGCAGCAGCCAGGGGCCAGCCAAAAGGCCTCCGCGGGCCGCATCTGACCCACGGGCCGGAGGTTGCCGACCCCTGCTCAAGATCATAATCAGCCCACATTGCTTATTTGTTCCCCTTCTCTCTTTTCTTTTAAATAATTTTTTTTTAAAAAAAGCACTCTTTTTTCCTTGCTTGGAAAGCTTTGGAAATCATGGATCCAGGGGGATCTTCACTTTCATAGTACTTCTTGTCCTGCCTGGGTGGAGAGGGAACCAATCTTTCCCAAATCAGGAAGGCTCAGGTAGAACCTGCCAAAGGCACTCAAAAGCATGTGTTGACCAGTGTTGTGTTATTCAGTGATAGTCAGATCTAAGATAGAACGTAATGAAAACGCTATAATGAAAGCACTATAGGGTTAAAAAATGAGTGGAGTAAATTAAAATGGCTTACAACCTCCATGCATTCATGTGCTACAGGCTTTGACCATTTTTGAAAAGCCAGATCAGATATTTTGAGAATCAGACATTCTTACTGTTGAATAATGAGTCAATTTTATTATGCATTTTAAAACTAATTTTTCAGGGTCATGATATTGAAAAGCATCTCCAGTTTTTGGGAGTGAGTGGGACATTCACTATTAGATGTTTAGAAAGTGCTAATCCTTAATAATTTCTTGACCTATGCTTCAGTCTCAGAAACGTCTTCCTGTGCATAAATTGAATAAAGCTCACCAAAAGAATTTTAAAAGTTAAAACCACAGTTAAGTATGGAAGATTGTGTTGCCTCTATTTTTAACTCAATTTCAAAATAAAATTCAATGGAGAAATGAAATTTTGTTGAAATGTGGAAGCTGAGGCCTTTCCCAAGATTAATAAACTATGCCATAGGAGTTTTGGGGCAGATAGTAAGTTTGAGTATCCATTATCTGGAATTCTAAAATAACCCAAAATTGTCCACATGGGTGGCTGATATAGTAACACCTTTGCTTTGCTTTCCTCAGTGTATACAAACTTTGTTTCATTCACAAACTTTATTTTAAAATATTATGTACAGTATAAAATTACCTTCAGGCTATGTGTATAAGCTGTGTATAAAACATAAATGAATGTCATGTTTAGACTTGGGTTGCATCTCCAAGACACCTTGTTATGTATATGCAAATATTCCAAAATCTGAAGGGGGGAAAAAACAGTTTTGCTCCCATGCATTTCAGATAAGGGAGACACAGCCTGAATGGGACTTGGTAATTTTAATTTTAAGAATGGAAGAGGCCTTAATTGAATATTTTACTGAACTTCAGTTTTAATAGTTGGATCCTACTGCTTTGCAACTCTGTCTTCTTGTATTCTGTCTATGTAGGATATACTAAGGAGCATAGTGGTGCTGGTCTATTTGCGCTTTGCACTTTGGATGGTAAGTCCTACTGATTTCCTAAAAAGAACAGAAAAGGAAGACTACTCTGGGTTGTAGATGGAAATAGCTCTTCAGATTACTGAAGATACTGCAGGAGCCCAACATTCTCACAACTAGCCCATCAATGGCATGGAAATGGTTGTTCAACTAAGGACATTATAGATAATAACAAGTACTGTGAATTGTGCCTGGATTTAGACTGATAGCCAGGGAAGTTATTTTAGCAGGTGACTCGTGCACTCCATGTAGCCATCTCTATTCTTCCCACCTTGTTTGATCTGAAAGCCAAACTCTGGTTTAACATTTCTACCATCCCATGGGATTATATAATTTAAATGAGAAGTACAATTAAGTATAATCAACATTCTTCAGACCAGATAACTTCAGCTTTCTGTAGATATTAGTTCTGTATAGATACAAGACAGAATGGATCCTTGTTGGCTCCCCATAAGCCAAAGACTGGTGGCTTGTTGTAGTCTCACAGTACCATTGTTGAGAAATACGCCTCTAGTAGGCACTCAGAACCAATTTAAAATAGTGTGTCTATGTCCCATATTGGTAAGATAGTCTAGAAAAATACTGTAGACAACATTGTCAAAAGTTGCTGATGATCCAAGAGATTAAACTGAGTCCTACTTCACAATTGGGTTCTATTAGCCCAGGCTAGAGTGACCCAGTGGTGTCCATACTAAGATTGTGTGAGAACCCAGAAAGGAATAGGCCTGGGAATATTGTACCTCCTGTTAGAAAGGCATTAGCCACCTGACACCCAGATATATAAACCATGCTTTCAGATTTAATAAGCAAGTAGGAGCATGGATAAAGAATATAGGGCCTCACTTCAGTTCTTTTTAGTAGTCTGTCCACATTATCTTGTTCCACAAACCATCTGATGAGAAAATAGCTAGAGCCACCTTTTAATTTGCTGCTACTGTAATATCTAAGTTAGGATCAATGAGAATAAACTGTATCTGAAAAAAAAGTTGCCGCATGTTGTCACCAAAACTTCCTGGAGGGTTTCCATTAACCTTCCTCTGGATTAGAATATAAAGAGCTGCTAGCCATTTAGGAAAGCTCCTTTAGTTAATGTTGTGCTCATGTAAATGTGGCAGAAAAGTATGTTTTCTTTGCTACCATTACTACTACAAATTTGATTCTAGTATGAAGTCTTCTAACCTTTGTTCTCTAATACAGTGGACCCTTGTTATACGCTGGGGTTTGGTTCCAAGATCCACCGTGTATAACAAAATCCGTGTATGCTCAAGTCCCATTAAATATAATGACATAGCAAAATGGTGTCCCTAATAAAAAATGGAAAATCAAGGTAAATTTATACTTTTTTGGAACATTTTCAAACCGTGTATGCTTGAATCCGTGTATAAAAAATCCGTGTATAAGAAGGGCCAACTGTAGTGGAATAACATTTCTTTGTAATCACTGTACATCCTTCGCCTGTGCAGAGCACAATTTGGAACTTTATAGAATCTAGTTGAAGCATTTTGGCAGTAGTCCTGCCAAAGGGACAGGATGATTAGAAGGGACTTCTCACTGAAACCACCAGTTTCTTCTAATGTAGCAGCAGTGTTATGAAGAACCGGGCGTGATTGCTTTCGCTATCATTTATGATGCCAGCTTGAACTCCAACTTTGTTGGTCTTTTTGATTTTTCGTTGTCTAGCATTTGGGAATTGAAGAGTTGGAAGAGACCAAAAGGGCCATCCAGTCCAACCCCCTGCCATGCAGAAACTCCCAATCAAAGCATCCCTGACAGATGACCATCCAGTCTCTGTTTAAAGATCTCCAAAGAAGGAGACTTCACCATAGTCTGAGGGAGTGTGTTCCACTGTCGAACAGCTTTTACTGTCAGGAAGTTCCTCCTAATGTTGAGGTGGTATCTCTTGTCCTGTAGCTTTCATCCATTGTTCTGGGTCCAATTCTCTGGAGCAGCAATATGGCATCCTTTCAAATATTTAAACAGGGCTGTCATGTCACCTCTTAACTTTCTCTTCTCCAGGCTAAACATATTCAGCTCCTTAAGTCTCTCCTCATGGTTTCCAGAGCCTTCACCATTTCAGAATACTATGTCCAGTTCTGGGCACCACAATTCAAAATCGATGTTGACAAATTGGAGTGTGTCCAAAGGAGGACTACCAAAATGATGAATTGCCTGGAAACCATGCCCTATGAGGATAGACTTGGGGAGCCAGGTATGTTTAGCCTTAAGAGGTGATATGATAGTCCTGTTTAAACAGGAAAAGGCATTCCACTTCAACATTAGGAGGAACTTAATGACAGTAAGAGTTGTTCGACAGTGGAACACACTCCCTTGGACTGTGGAGGAGTCTCCTTCTTTGGAGATCTTTAAACAGAAGCTAGATGGCTATCTGTCAGGGATTCTTTGATTGTGGGTTCTTGCATGGCAGAAGAGTTGGACTGGCTGGAACTTGTGATCTCTTCCAACCCTATGATTTTATGAACCCTCATGGAGGACAACACCTTAGCTTTCCTGCTTATCAGCATCTGAGAATTCATTGCTGCCACCCATTGTTCCTCCGCCATGCATTCCTGATTCCTCCTTCTAAGGCTAACACCAGGCATGAGCTGGACTTTTTGTTCATGCTGTTGATCAAGGTCTATTCCTGTTTTCAGTCCAGTATTATCTCACCACAATTTCTGCAAACTTCCAGTTACTCAGAAAGGTCTCCTACTTCCTTGATCTCCTGGTAAAGAGATTCTTGAAGGGCTACAAGAATCTCTAATTTCCCTGATCCTTGGTCGAATGCTGAGGTAGAACCTCAAGATCATCCTGAAACAACTATGTGAGAAGCCCTTCAAACCCATGGCCACTTGTGACCTTCAGTTTTTGTCCTGGAAGATTGCCTTCCTGATCGCAATTATAACACCCAGATGGACTAGCGAGCTCTGCGCTCTCTGAGTGGGTTGCCCATACTTCTGGTTCTATTCTTACTAAGCCATCTTCAGACCCAAAATCACTTTCTTGCTAAAGGTGGTGTCAGCCTTCCATCTTAATGCTGACATTGTTCTTCCTACTTTCCTGCCGAATCCAACTTGGGAGCCCCTCTGGCTAAAATTCAAGCTCATTCTTCATGGGTCGTGGCCCCATCTTTGGCATTGCTGGCTGGTGTACTGTTTGAGGACGTTGTTGTGCAGCTGTCTGGTCATAGCCTATGATTTTCAAAACTGAGATGAATAGATAACTTTCATAACTCAGATGAGTGAATCTGAGGTCCCAGGCTGACACTGTCTTTTGAAGAGCTGGCCTCTTTCTTGTATGTAGCTTGAGTCCCTGTACCAGGAAGAAGGTGGGATATCATCATCATCATCATCATCATCATCATCATCATCATCATCATCATCATCATCTCCTATTTGTGCAAGGTACAGGGACCACAAAGAAGGAGGACAAGTTGCATATCTGTAAATGTAGTTGAGTCATCATCTGTACGCTCACATAACTCTTGCTGTCCTCCCCTCATTGTGTCCTTATGGTCCTTTGGATGGCTGCATCAGTGTCCATAGAACTGGTGGTTTCAGCAGGAAGCCTTTTATGTAGGTTTGCTGAAGGTAAGCAGGGCTACAACGAAAACATTTCTACTAGATTCTGGAAGGTTCTAAATAGTGTACTGTGCAGACACAGGATAACATATTTGTGTGAGTGTACAGATGATCACTCAAAGAACTGCAGTTATAGAACTGTCTTTTTGTTGCCCAGAAGCTCTTCAGTATACAGTGCAGTTGAATAAAATCAGTATATGGTTAGAGATGCCTAGGTCATCTTCCTATTACAAAGTGAGACTAGACTCTTAGCAGCATTGTCAGTTGTGTGTGTGTGCACATGCCTTCAAGTCACCTGTTGACTTGTGACCATGTGAATTTCATGGGATTTTCTTAAGGAAGGAATACTCAGAGGTGGTTTTGGCTGTTCTGCCTCTGAAATATAGCCTACAGGACTTGGTGCTCATGTGCTGTCTCCCATCATTCAAGTGCTAACCAGAGCTGACTCTGCTCAGCTTCCAGGGTCAGAAGAAATTGAACTGCCATCTCTGATGCTTCACTGTGATGATGTCCGAATAAAGATGAAACTCATAACATCATTAACCCTTTGTTATCTGAATGGAGACTATCCCCCAGCTATGTTGCCTAGATAACGGAAGAAGCCCATTATCACACCCTTCTTCTGTATTGCCCCCCCCCCCATCTTTGTAAGGTCAGAATGGGCCATTTTTCCAAACGAGTGGAGAGTCACTTGTCCAAAGTGACAGGATGATTGCTTCCTGTTTGAAAATAAGGACTGTATGGAACTAGAACAGATGACAAGGGTGCACGAGGCCTCCAAATGTAGCAAATTGGCCATTAGCACCCTTCCAGAGGTTTCATATTATGCTCTTGGCCATGGAGAGGGGGCAAAAGAAAAATATTTGATATCTGAAATGTTGGCAGTAGAGCAAAGATGGGGATGTGGACCTTTAAGACTCCACATGGGATAGATTCAGACCTACACAAATCACTAGAAGTTGCCATTCTTGCTATATAATGAACTATGTTCATTTGTATATGGAAAGATGTGATTGCCTTGCTGTTTAATGTTATCTTTCTCCTGTAGGGACATTGAAACTCATGGAGGGGGCAGACAAGCTGTTGTGGTCAGTACAGGTTGACCACCAACTTTTTGCTCTAGAAAAACTGGATGTTACAGTGAGTTCTGTTCAGTTACCACATTTAGAATAGGTATTTGCATTTTGGTCCCCTCCTTGGATTGATACAGAATTATCTTCTCCTTTTTTCCCCTCTGTAGCTCAAACATCAGCGGTTTTGTTTTGTTTAATATTTTTATTAATATATACACACATAAAAACTCAACAAACATAACAATAAAATAACAATTTACATTTTACATCTTAAATGAAGCTTATATTAATTTCCCACGTAGTTTGCTAGTACTTTCTGAAACCTTTGGATCTTCCAGATATTATAAAATCTACAGAGAAGGTAGATAAGGAATGGGAATCAGTTTCAGCAATTTAGAAGGAAAAATGGCAACACTTAAAAAGAATCGTATAAAGAGAATTAAACAGGCAGATGATTGAAAGAGAAAAGAGATGTTAAAGGGCTAAAAGGCATCAGCTGTTTTAATGAGTTATCTATGTATTTGCTTCTTGAGATATTTCTCTAGGGACGTGCTAGTGGCATGCCTTTTTCTGAGGAGAGAGGCATCACAGACATTGTTGTAACCCATTTCCCTTTCTCTATCTAGATTCAGGAGACAATAAAAGCAGAAGAATCAAGGCTGCTTCTGATGAGCACTGGAAGCAATGGCATTCTCCTTTCAGAGAGGATGAAGGAAGGGAGGGTTTGAAAGGAAGTACAGTAGGCCCTTGGTATCCACTGGGGTTTGGTTTCAGGAGCTCTCATGGGTCCGTTACAGACGGGTGTAAAGTACGTCCTGGGGATGTACTAGGGTTAGGGAAAGTGCATGCCTTATGCACGCACCTAACCCTAGTACGTCCCCAGGACGTACAAAATGGTGGCGCCCGTTCCACACGAGGGCCGCCATTACGACATCACAAACGTGCCACCTCCAAACGGGGCAGCACGGACATGACATCTTTGCGCCGCGGGAGGGTGCATAGAGCACCCTTTCTGCGGCGCTAGAAGGAGCTCCGAAACGGAGCTCCTTCCGCGATTTGCGTCGCTAGCAAAGCCTTTAGACGGCTGCGCCAGCAATGCAAGGGAGAAAGGGGCCAAGCGGCCCCTTTCTCCTCCTCCCTGCCACCATCGGGTGTCCTTGGGGCATGAAGCCCCAAGGACACCCCTTTCCAGGCCACGGGGAAGTGGCCTTTTGCCGCTTCCCTGCGGCCTGGAAAGCGGCAGATCGGGGCCTCAGAGGCTGCCGTTCTGGCAGCTGAGGCCCCGATCCAGCGGGGAAAGGAGCGCCTACAGGCCGCCCCAAAGGGGCGGTCTGTAACGCACCATGGATACCAAAATCCATGGATGCTTAAGTCCCATTATATACAATGGCATAGTAGAATGGAATCCCTCATATATAATGGCAAAAATCAAGGTTTGCTTTTTGGAATTTTAATTTTTTGATCTAAATGGATTTTCAAGTCATGGATGATTAAATCCGTGGATAAAAGAATTCATGTATATGGAGGGCTCACTGTATTTGAATATTGTGAGCCTGGGGAGCTTTTGGGAGCAGGAACCTTTGTAGACAGCTTTCTGTTCTTGTGATGACTAATCTCTTAACTGAAACTCTGTAATACATTTATTATACAGTGGACCCTTGTTATACTCTGGGGTATGGTTCCAAGATCCCCCGTGGATAACAAAATCCGTGGATGCTCAAGTCCCATTAAATATAAAGACATAGCAAAATAGTGTTCCTTACAAAAAATGGAAAATCAAGGCTTGATATTTGAAATTTATACTTTTTAAAAAACATTTTCAAACCGTGGATGCTTGAATCCGTGTATTAAAAAATCCATGTATGAGAAGGGCCGACTGTATTCTACTCTTCCTTCAGAAAGTTTAGTGCATCTTCATGATGCTTCAGAAAAGCCTCTACATAATTGCTGGTCAACTGCTACTTGCTTCATTTTAACACTTTTAACAGATTATATATTCCTGGATAATGATTTCAGGTAGTAAGGGAATTAGAAATGGTCCCAATGTTGACACAAGAGGCAAAGAGTTAGATTGCTATCTCTCTTCCTCTCCTGCCCAGCAACTAGTTTTATCCTCTGGGTTGTGTTTCACAGAATCATAGAATGGTAGAGTTGGAAAGGGCCACAAGGATCATCTAGTCCATCTAATATTTTTAATTATTATTCCAATTTTTTGTCTTTTTACACCAACGTCTTTGTTTTTTCTTTAGTGACAATCTTCCAGGACTTGAGCCAGATGGATACAAGAATGGGTATTGTTCTTACAATTAATATGACTTTTTAAACTTTAAACTCTAATGTGACTTTTGAACTCTTTCAGGCAAATGGGCATGAGGAGGTGATTGCTTGTGCTTGGGATGGACAAACATATATCATAGATCACAACCGGACAGTGGCTAGGTTCCAAGTTGATGAAAATGTGAGTGCCTTCTGTGCAGGTGAGCTGCCTATTTGGTTTCATATCCAAGGAATCCAGATGTCCTGGAATTCAGATTCAGTAATACGTAAACAATTAATAGCAATTGAACTCATTGTCCTGTGTTAAGAGAGAGAGGCTTCTTTAGTTTAGTGGCAGAATTTATGTACTTCTGATCCAGTAGATTGCAGGTTCATTTTGTAGCATTTCTAATTCACAAAGCTCAAAAAATTCCTACGTAAGTCTCTGGAAAGTCATTGCTGGGTGGAATATAAAATAAGTGTAAATTCTCAGGGTGATCCATTCTATAACTTATGATTCTATGTTTATGACTTTGACTGTGATTTACTACCAGTTCTACGAATTAAGTTTTAATTACTGCTACAACATAGGCTTACACCAATGCCATTTATCTGTGTTTCAGCATTTTTGCTAATAGGATAAAGAAAAGGATTTTTTTGTGGGTTTCAGTAAAGTTGTTTCACTACACTTACTTCAGAATATTGAGAATTAGAAACTGTTCTATGAATTTTTAATGGCATATTTCTTGCAGAATTCACTAAATTCAATTAATTGATTGGTCATAATGTTTTTTGCTCTTTCCTACACATGTAATTTCTACTTTGTACGTTGTGTATCTGTCTGCTGTTGATCAGTCTGGAATACAAAATATCCATTTGAGTAAACCAATGTCCTGACTCACTATTAAGCACTTTCATATGTTCATGAACAAAAATGTACTTCAAAGATATGTTTTTTGTTTTAATGTGTCTTCAAGTCATTCCTTACTTGTGGCTTTGCTATTATGGAGTTTTCTTGGCAAGATTTCTTCAGTGTGGCTTCTCCTTTGCCTTTCTCTGAGGATGAGTCACCTAATGGGTTTCTAGGGTTCGGTGTGGTTAGCTTTAGGATTGCCATAAGTCAGAAACAATTTGAAGGCACAGAACATCATCAACAGCAAGTTTTGTCACATTTCATTAGGTGCCCATAGGTTATGTTGGCAAACTCCAAAGTAAAATACTAGCATCTTCTGTTTAAAAGGATCTCTAGTAATGGAAATAGAAGAGAATTATCTCTGTCCAAGGCACAGGACAAGGAGAATAAAATGATCCACCCCAGAAACTGGATTGAAGTGTATCCGTGTTGGTTCTGCTGGACCTCTTGGTGATGCCTTTGATACAATCAGGGATGGTGTACTTCTGAGCCACCTCTCTGAGATGGGGCTTGAGAAACTGTCTTAGTGATTCCAGTTCTTTCTAAAGGGGCAAATTCAGAATGGGGTACTGGCAGACTCTTACTTCACATTGTGACTATTTCCTTCTGCTGCCTTCAGGGTTCTGTCTACACTATGTTGTTTAAAATATAGCTTGAAACAGCTGGGAGAGGTTGCTACCAGTTGCATGCTGTATGTTTTCCAAGAACATATTATTAACCTGTGTGCTTCATTGTTTCAATTTGAGCATTATTTTTAATAGCTGGCTAATTTCATGTTTTAATTGCATTGTTCTTTTATTTTATATTACTGTTACTTGAGTCTCATCTTTGAAAGAAAGGAAGGATATAAATCTAACAAATAAATGACAATAAATTCATAATTGCACTGATTAAACACTCCATTGACATTTTATATTAATAGGGTCTAACAAAAGAATAGTAATACAGTGGGCTCTCCATACTCCCTGGTGTTAGGGGCACAGGTCACCCATGAAAGTGGAAAAACTTCAAATAAAAAACCACTATTTTTTTTTACATGAGAGAACATCTCTTTAGGGATCTCTAGATCCTCCAGTGCAACTCTGCACTCAATCTCTGGCAGAGTTGTGCTGGAGGACTTAGAAATTCCTGAAGATAATATATTAATCAAAACTACAAATAATCAGACCTACAAAAGTCAGAGCCACAAATGTGGAGGGCCAACTGTACCATCTCAAAATTTGCAGCAAAAACTGTAATCTCAACTGTGGACCTTATCACACGTGGGGGGGGGGGGGGGGGCGGTTCAGGTCCGGATTTGCAGTCACTCCTGTTCTAGCAGTGCAAAGCATGATGTTTTTTCACACCAGATCCAGAGTTCCTCATGTCTAGCAATGCAAATTAAGGTTAAAATGTGATGTTTTACCACACCTGGTTGTCTTTCCGCTGCTCTTCCGAACTGAGGGGGAAGCGGAGTCAGTTCTATTCCAAGCAAGTCACGTGATGCAGATTCAAGCAAAGGGGAGTGAGTGCACATTGTATTACCACACCGGAGGATTCAATGATTCGAATCAGCACCCTTGTGCATGCTCAGTGGGGCTCTGGATGCTGTCCTTCTTCCCTGCCCCCCTCCTTAGCTGTCATCCTTCATCAGGGTGACGAAGTAATCAGGGGATGATGGGATAGATGACAGTTTGGCAGAGAGGGTGAGATGGGGATGCAGGAGCAATCGGGGGGATGATGGGATGGATGACAGAGGGTCACTGGGGCCAGGATTGGGATGCAGGAGAAGGCAGAGGATGATGGGATACCTCACTGGAGGTCCCTGGGGCCAGGATTGGGATGCAGGAGAAGGCAGAGGATGATGGGATA
>NC_056526.1:99633589-99719495 GCF_019175285.1 Sceloporus undulatus
GCTCACTGGGGGTCCCTGGGGCCAGGATCAGGATGCAGGAGAAGGCAGGGGATAATAGGAATGATGGGATGGGTTGCAGGGTGGCATGAAGGAGGAGGAGGGGAATGATGGAGCAGGACGCAGGGGGCCAAGGGGGGTGACATAAGAGTGGTTTTCCACACCAGACCAATTCGTAGTGCAATCGAAGTGAGCCCGGAAGCCAATTCTGTGAAGTCACTTTTTTTCGGTTTTACCAAAATGACGGTTCACTTTGGAATCACTGAGGAAGCACTTCGCAAGGAGCTCCCATAGAAAGGAATGGTGTCTGATAACACATTCACATTCTGACGTGAATGTGCATCGTTGGAAGTGCAGTCACGTCGGAACTGACCTGCAAAAGCTCTAAAAATCTCCATGTGATAAACCTCTGTAGCTCTCACTGAAGCAAAATTAAACCACACTGGCTGTCTTCCAAAGCTTCCCTAAAACCAGTACATTTGCAGTTGAATAATTCCATTCTGTACTCGATTAGTTTTTCTTCAGAGCGGCTTACATTCACAGCACCCTCTGATCAAATTTATTCTTTGCCAAAACCTTCTTAATCAAGATTTTGAATCTTAAATTATTAATGAGAGGACACTCTCACCCTCATGATAACCTAAAATGGTACCAGTGGCTAACAAAGCAGCTAGAGAGTCATTACAGGGTAAAGTCTTCTCAAAGAACCTGTACTGTTCCTTAGCACTTCCTGCTAGATTCTCTAATAGAGGAGAGGAGAGGAGGGGAGGGGAGGTAGACTTGCACTTCCCTTGGGCAGAATATTTGCCATCTCACTAAACTTTTTTTCAAGTTCATTTCCATCCTCTATGGTCCTCAAATAATGGGTGCTTTGTTTCTCTAGGTCTCTATGCCTGCAAAGGACAATGCAATAGCCCTTGTCTGGTATACGTCAGTTTCAACCAAAAGATCCACATCTATTGGGATGTTCAATTAGAGAGAATGGAATCCACCAATTTGCTGAAGGTATTAGAGGACAACTGTGAATACCGAGATCTCCTGCTACAGATGAATGTTGGTATGTTACAAGCCTCATATAATTTCCAAATTGTGTTAATAATAATAATAATAATAATAATATACTTTATTTGTATACCGCTCTTCCGGAACGATCAAAGCGGTTCACAGGTTCTTTAAAAATGTACATCATAAAAACACATATCATAACATATCTATACAGTTAAGTATCAGTAAAAACCAAAACAGCATATAAAAACAAACACGTACATGGAATCTATTGATCGTGGTTAGCCATTTCTATCAGAGGGAGACATTCTCTATAAAGAGTCCAGAGGATATGCTAACCGGAAGAGGTAGGTCTTTAAAGCCTTTTTAAAGGCATCCAATGTGGAATTCATCCGAAGCTCTTCTGGAAGTTTATTCCAGTATATTGGAGCAGCCGATGTATATGCTCTCTGGTGAGTTGCTGCCAATCTCACCTTAGAATGTACTAGTAAATTTTTCCCTGATGTTCTGAGAGTGCGGGGTGGATTATATGGGGAGAGGCGTTCCCTCAAGTAACTCGGGCCCAAGCCATTTAGGTGTTCCTTATTATAAATAAGAAGGAAAAGAGAAGTGATGAGAACAAGAACTGTAAGCTGCACATTTAAAGGATGATGTTTCAGTGGATTTACTTCTTGATTCAATTAAATTAAAAAGTCCTCATGTTAAAATAAAAATGTAAATGTGCACAAAACCCCTGCATGTCTTTTCCTGAGGTACCTCAGCTACTATGGGACAGGGTTCTAACAGAGAGAAAATAAAGTTGTAGCCATTTTTTATTTTCCTGTGACAGCCTGTCTACTTAAAAACAAGGGCATCACTAGCAGGTGCGGGGAGTGTTGTCCTCACCAGGTGACACCCTAAGTAGGGTGAAAACACTGCTCCCCAGACATCTGCCTTTTGGCAGAAACAGGCCATGGCATTCGCCTGCATGCCTTTAAAACACTAACAAGATGGTATGAGTGGATAAGAGGTAAGAGACTCAGTGGGAAGAGAAAGGAGAGGCCCCAGGTTTTTATACTTTCATTGGGTGAGTTCTTTTCAAACTTGGAGTGTTATGCTCCTGAGTGGTGGGGTTTTTGTGAGTCATTGTGGTGGAGTTAGCAGCCTTGCTGTTTTTAACTGATTTCAGAGGTGTGCACCTATTGGTGCACAAATTTTCAGTCAAGTAAGACTCACAACACAGAGCAGAAAATGATCTGAGAGCTGTGTTTGGGGATTCTCCACTACTTTTTAACTGTTTTTCTTTAAGGGGCTAAGTGAGGGGCTTTTGCTTAGAGCAAGTGCATCGGAAATGTGCTTGGGGAAGGAGCTAGCAATCGACAGCTCTCAATATAGCTATAGCCCCCGTCTCTTCAGCTCGCTGACAGCGCTTGGTGAAAAGGCCAGGCCATTAGGGGTCTTTTCGAGTGTGATTAACGGGGGATTTTGGAGGGGGAAGCCCAGAGTCCTTTTTTGCTTCTACTTAAGACATCTCAATATGGACACTGAGGGAGCTACTGCAATCACCTGCAACAGCTGTGGGATGTCATGTACTTGCCTATGAATGTGGGTAACTTCACCAGCACCAAGCACAAGTTGATAGCCCTGTTGGAAGAGAAGGTTCAGCAGCTGGAGGCCTGGGTAAAGATACTTCAGCATATGAGGGAGCAAGAAGTTCTCCTAGAAAGAACGGAATGGATTGTCCTGGATGGGGAACACACACAGGAAGTTTCTACAGAGGAGGTCACTTCACATACATAGCAGGTAGATAAGTGGAGGAATGTGACACACAGACGTAGGAAAACCTAGTTTGAAGCTCTTTCCTTTATCAGGGACAACGAGGAAGAGCAGCAGGGACAGTCCTCAAGGACCGTACAGGGAACCATGGGAGTACCATTGTGGGGAACAGCTGCTGCTAAGCCTCAGAGGAGGCATGTGGTGGTGAGAGATTCCTTGCTGAGGGGTACTGAATCATTGATTCGTGGGCCTGATGAGATGTCTCAGGAAGTGTGTTGTCTCCCTTAGACAAAGATCTGTGATGTGATGGAGAGGCTGTCAAGACTTTTCAAGCCTACTGACTATTACCCCTTTCTTTTGGTTCATGTGGGAATCAATTATACTGCAAGGCAACAGCCTTCAGAATATCAGAAGGGATTAAGAGGATCTGGGAGGAAGCTGAAAGAGATGGATAAACGTTATCTCATCTCTTCTCCCAGTTGAAGGGCATGGCCCAGGAAGGGAGAGAAAAATAGCAGAGGTGAACAGCTGGCTCCACAGATGATGCTGCCAAGAACGATTTGGATTTTTGTATCATGGGCTGAGGTTCCATGAGGAGGGACTTCTGGCAAGGGATAGGTTTCATCTCACGCTAGTTGGCAAAAATGTTTTTGCCAATAGTCTCAAAAAATTGATCAGGGGGGCTTTAAACTGAGTTATGTGGGGGAGGGAGACAGTATTCTGGAAGACAAAAGGGCTGGTGAAAATAGTCAAACTGTCATAGTGGGAAGAAGGCAAACAGTGCAAGAACCTAACAGTGGGAGACAAAAAATTTGCATAGGCAGCAAGTAGTCTCTACACTAACTCAAAGAGCATGGGAAATAAACAATATGAACCCCTAGCACAAAAAAGTAAATACAGTGGGACCTTGTTATATGCGGGGGAATCCGTTCCGGACCCCCCCGGATATACCAAAATCCGCATATGCTCAAGTCCCATTTGTCCAATGGCAGCGCGCGTGCCACACGCCGCCATTGGGACAAAAGTTCCTTCTACCTCCCCTCCCTTCCCTTTCCCTTACTACCTTCACTCTTCGGTGCAGCGGCTTGGCCTCCGCCGCCGCCGCTGCAGGGGTAGCCGGGTGGCAGGGCGACGGAGGCCAAGCCTCAGCTCCTCCGCCGCCGCCATGAAAGGCGGGAGGATGCGGTGCTGAAGGCCTCTTGGCCCCCACAGCACCGCCACCGGGCTTTCCTGCGGTGGTGGCGAGGAAGCAGGGCTGCCGCGCCAGAGGCCTTCAAGGCCTCTCACGCCGGCATCCGGCCTCCTCCAGGCGTTCGCCGCTGCGGAAGGGCCGTGATACCAGTGCTGGAGGGCCAAGAGGGCCCCGGACCAACACTCGCTCCTTCCGCGGCAGCAGCGGTGGCAAGGAGGCCGGGTGCTGGCGCTAGAGGCCTTTCAGGCTTCTGGCGCTGCTGCCCTCCGTGCCTCCTCTTCAAGAAAAAAAGGCGCGGAGGTGGGAAGAGAAGGTGCGGAGGGCAGCAGCGCCAGAGGCCTTCAAGGCCTCCAGCGCCAGCACCCGGCCCTCCTCCAGGCCTCCCGGCCGGCACGGAAGGCCAGGTATCATGCTGGGCCTCTTGGCCTCCAACACCTTACCCGCCCCCCCTTCTGCGGCGGCGGAAGCCGGGCTGCTGCCCTCCGCGCCTCCTCTTCCCCACCCGCGCGCCTTTTTTTCTTGAAGAGGAGGCGTGGAGGGCAGCAGCGCCAGAGGCACCGCGGAAGGGGCGGGTGTCGGTGCTGGGGCCCTGTTGAGCGCCCAGCAGACCTCCACTCAACGACAGACGACCTCCCTGGTGGATAAGGAAGCCAGGAAGATAGATGCGCTGGCTAAGAGGGCTTATGCGGCGGCCGCGTTGGCAGCGAAAGCTACGAACTATACAGCTTGCATGGGGGCATACGTCCAGACGTTAATGGAGGCATCTCTCCGATAGTTCCGGACGTCTCAGACGAGTGCAACGGACCTTGACCGAGATGGAGGAAGGCCCATTCTATTGGGAGCTGGCTGATCACCACGGCCAGAACGTCACCGAATGCACTGGGAGAGCTATGTCGGCGTCCATTGCACTGAGGAGACTGCCTGGCTCCGGGGCTCCGACCTCAACCAGAGTGTGAGGGCCACCATGAGGACATGCCTATTGACGGTTCGGGCTGTTCCATGCCGACACGGATGAGAGGCTCAACAAGAGGTTTCGGATGGCATGTCTACACCGGGGCCTTCTTCTTTCCGCAAGCGTCTCCGCCCTTGGCAACATCACCAAGGTCAGTTCCAGAGGCCTCCCTACCAGGAAGTCAGTTTTACCAACAGGGTTCACAGCGACAGGGATACCCCTCCCAGCCGTCCTCTTCCTCGGGCCGTCGCAACCAGTCCCAGTACCGTAAAAACCGCGGCAGGAGCCCGACCAAGGAAAAAAGAGGGCATGAAGATCCCCAGCGCACTTCGCTCTCCCACCCTGTTCTTCCTCAACATACTTAGGCCCTTTACCACCACATTGGCCTCTTTCCTCCGACTCCTGGGTCTTAAAAAATCGTCCGAAGGGGCTATACCCTCGAGTTCGAAGAGCTCCCGCCCACTGGAGCTTTTTTCTACTGGCCCCCCCTCGGGCACCCTTCTCGACGAAGTGTGCTCTCCTTCAGAAAGGCCATCTCACCCTTGCCCCGGAGTTATGGCCCAGGGCCTTTTTCCTCCAGGTACTTTACGGTGCCAAAGCCAGATGGGGGAACCAGGCCCATACTGGATCTAAGGGAACTTAATTCCTTTTTGCAGTATAGACGTTTTCGCCATGGTAACGTTGGCTTCCATTTTGCCTTTGCTTCATCAGGACCTTTGGTTTGCGACGGTGGACTTAAAGGAGCTTATTTCTATGTGGGGGGATAAGGGAGTCCCACCGCAGGTTCCTTGCCTTCGCCATCGGCTTCGTTGCCTACCACTAAATGTGCTCCCATTCGACTTGGCCATAGCCCTCGAGTCTTCACGAAGTGCATGGCCCCAGTGATAGCCTACTCCATCAGAGGGGAATCAGCTTTTTCCGTACCTAGACGACTGGCTGCTGACAGCCCCGTCAAGACAAGAGCTTCAGAACGCAATTCACTTTACCCTGCGCCTCTTGTCAGACTTGGGACTCGTGGTCAACCTAAAAAATCCCACTTGACCCCGTCCAAGCAGGTCCGCTTCATCGGCTCTGTTCTCGACTCCGAAGAGTCTACTGCCTATCTTCCTCAGGACCGCTTCCAGACTTTGTCAACTGCAGTGCGCGCCGTCCATTCGCACAGGAGAGTCAGGGCCAGAACATCCCAGGTTGCCTTGGGACACATGGCGTCCACTACGTTCGTGACTCCATGGGCACAGTTGCGCCTCAGGCCACTTCAGTCGTGGTTCCTATCTGTCTTCAACCCCTTGGCAGACTCCCCAAGCAGATGGCTCACTGTGCCGAGGCCCGTGACCCGCCTCTCTCGAATGGTAGCTAGACTCCCAAAAACGTGTGCGTAGGTATGCCCTTCGTCCAGCCTCAGCCACAGATGACCCTGACGACGGATGCGTCGATGGAAGGCTGGTGTGCATCTCCTGGACTTGTGCGTGAGAGAAAAGTGGTCGCAACAGAATGTGCTCTCCACATCAACGCACTAGAAATGCTGGCTGTCGAAAAGGCTTTGAAAGCTTTCGAATCCCACCATCACAGGCAAGGTGATTCTGCTCAGGACCGACAACACAACGGTGATGTACTATGTCAACAAACAGGGAGGCACCAAGTCCAAAACTCTCCTGGACATCACGTTGAGGATCTGGGACTGGTGCATCCACAGAGACATCCTCCTCCAGGCGATTCACCTGCCAGGGGACGAGAAACACCTTAGCAGATCAAGCAGGACCTCAACCTGCCATGAATGGAGGCTTCATCCAGACACAGTCAGCGACCTGTTTACGGTGGGGAGCTCCCCAGGTCGACCTGTTTGCAACAGCCTCCAACAGCCATTGTCCCCAGTTCTGTTCTCGGTGCGCACACAAGAGTCCTCTCGGAGACGCATTCGCCTTCATTGGTCCCGGGAAACGATTTACGCCTTTCGTTTCGCTGGCTGACCAGAGTGGTGTTCAAGATGTCGAGAGAGGGAGGCGACGCAATCCTCATACCCCCGTGGTGGCCGAGACAGCCGTGTTTCCGCTGCTCCTTCGCCTTTCCAACAGGAGTTTCTCCGGCTGGAACCGAGGCCGGACCTTCTCACCCTCCAAGAGGGGAGAGTTCGGCATCCCGACATCGACTCGTTGCCGATGGTGGCTTGGAGGCTCCGGCGTTGACATCGTTGCCCTCTTCGGTGCGGAGGGTGATCCGTGCTGCGCATAGGCCTGAACCCAGAGTCCTATGCCTCCAATGGAAGGGGTTCCTTTCGTTCCTTGCTGAAAGGGATCTGTCTCCACAGTGCATCACTGTGGCCAGTGGTGCTTGATTTTTGATGTCATTGTGTGGATGCGGGGGCTGTGCCTCGCATCCATCAAATGTTACCTGTCTGCTATTTGTTCGCATTTTCAGTATGATGGTTTGCCTTCCTTTTTCAGGGACCCTCTTGTAAAGAACTTTTTTAAAGGTTGTAATAACCTCTACCCCCAGGTTTCGGCCCCTGCCCCGGCTGGAGCTTGGAGGTTGTGCTGGCTGCCTCCAGTCCAAGCCCTTTGAGCCCTTGGCCACAACGGACCAAGACTTTTAACTTGGAAGACTGTCTCCTGGTGGTCATCCCCTCGGCTCGCCGGGCAGGAGAACTTTGTGCTCTACGTAGGGATGAACCCTTCCTCCGGTTCCACAAGGACAAGGTGGTACTCCGGACTGATATCCCTTCCTCCCTAAGGTGGTCTCCCTGTTTCACATGTGTCAGGACATTGTGTTGCCGACCTTAGCTTCGAACCCATCGACTGTGGAGGAACGCAGCCTCCATATTGCTGGACGTTCGGAGGCTTTGGCTTTCTAATTTGGACAGAACTATGGGTTCGAGTCGTTCCGAAAGACTTTTCCAGTGCTATTCGGAACCAAGAAAGGGTTTGCCGGTGTCGCCCCAAAGACTCTCGAAATGGGTGGCTAGCACCATCCACCTCTGTTATGAACTGTCGGGGAAACCGATACCGGCCAAGGTCCGCTCGCATGCAACCAGGGCGGTTGCAGCATCCTCTGCCTTTCTGGCTGGCATCCCTTTAACTGATGTTTGCAAAGCTGCTGTTTGGTCCCAGCCATTGACCTTTATAAAGCATTATAGACTGGACACCAGGGCCATTCGGGACGCAGCCTTTGGGAGGGCTGTCTTGGTTTCTGGGTTGCATTGAGTGCTTTATCACTGTGTGTTGTGCCATATTTATGCAAAGGGTACCTTTGAATTGGTCTATAATGTGTTCACTTGTGTTCACTTCCAGGGGGATTGGTCTTGCATGACCTTACATTTCCTCCTCAGGTTCTGCAGAGTTATTATTCAGTTGAAGTGTGATTTATGCTTGCACAATGCCAATGGGTATGGTCGTGCGTGACCCTACATGCCCTTCTTATGCCTTGCAATGTTATGCCTGCATTTGATCTGTTGTGCAAAAAACAGGACTGACTCTTTTATGGTTCACAGTTTATTATTATAATAAATTCACCTTTGGTTTACCATAGCTTGGGTTTCAGGACACTCCCTCCACCATATACCTAAGCTTGTCAGTCTAAACCCATTTGTATGATTCGCAGAGACCACGAAGAAGAAGGACAGGTTACTCACCTGTAACGGTATTTCTTCGAGTGGTCATCTGCGAATACATACAAATCCTGCCCATCCTCCCTTCGGTGTCCTGCTCACTTTGGCTCTGTCTTGCATCGCCTACTTGGCGGGAAAAAATTTTGGAACTGGGGAAAAGAGCGGGAACCGGGGCTTTATAGGAGGGAGGCGGGGTTACCGCCAAAAAGTTTCTATATGTTGCAAAGTGTACTTTGCCCAGTGATTCTAGAAGTATCCGAACAGCACTGCGCAGGCGCAGTGAAACCCATTTGTATGTATTCGCAGATGACCACTCGAAGAAATACCCTTACAGGTGAGTAACCTGTCCTTATACACCGCTTCATACTGCCTAAGCAGTGTCTAAGCGGTTTACAACTGTAAGCTAATTTGCCCCCAACAATCTAGGTACTCATTTTAGCAACCTCGGAAGGATGCAAGCCTGGGTCGAGCTTGAGCCCTTTAGCTGGTCTTGAACTCACAACCTTGTGGTTTTGAGTGACTGGCTGCAGTACAGGCATTTAACCACTGTGCCACCAGGGCTCCTAGAGAGAACCACTGTGCCACCAGGGCTCCTATAGTTTGGGTTATTCTCCACCCACTCACTCCAATAGGCAGGAAGTAAAGAGAGAGACCTTCTGATGACCCCATATGGGTGGAGCTGACCCTAGAAGGCCAGTCTTATCCTGCCTATCACTCCAGTAGGATGTGTTTGCTGTTGCTCTGCAGCTTCTTCACTACAGCCACTTCAGTCCTTTTCTTCTCTTCGTTTCTCTTGCTGCCTTGGAAGCATGAAGAAAGACTTAATATGGCAAGGGCTCCCAGGATTGGAGAAAGGTCTTGGTTTTGCCAATGCCTCTCCTCCAAAGCTGCCCCCTTTCATGGTGGGAGCACAGGAGATTTCTGCAAACAGCATTGCAGCACATGGGAGCCGTGGGAACAGTTGGTGAGAGGTATCCCCTCCATGTCTCTGTTCTCCACCTCTGCCCAGCCCGTTTAGGGCCAGGGATCAGTGAGGAAACTGGCCAGAAGTCATGGAAACTTCCCTTCTCATCATCTCTGACCAGCCCATTTAGGGCCAGGGTTCAGAGGACAGGCCAGCCAAAAGCCATGGCAAAGGATTTCTCTGCATTGCCTCTGCCCATCCTGAAACAGGGCCAAGGTCAGAGAGGCAAGCCAGCCAGAAGACACAGGAAAAGGGGTGAGTACCAGGGCCCTCTCTCTCCAGCCAGCAAGGAAACCTTTGCCAGATCTAATGCCCTCGCTCAGGGCAAGCATTGCCAGGAGGCCTCTGCCATTGCCACTGGAGGAACTATGCCTAGCATAAGGTTTGGGACTCTGCCAGTAGGGCAGATGGGAGCATAAACCATTGGTCTCCCCCTTCCTTTCCATCTCTGGACCAATGGCACCCAGGATCCCAACAGGTATGGGAGATCCTATTGCAGCCTGAGAAACACATAGGACAGAAAATGTCCTCACCAGAGGGAGCATGGCCTGTGCCACCCACTTCTAAACAGAGGCTGGAGGGCCATCTGTTGGGTATGCTTTGATTGAGAGTTCCTGCATGGCAGAATGAGGTTGGACTGGATGGCCCTTGGGGTCTCTTCCAACTCTAGGATCCTATGGTTTTCTGAGAGAACACATTGATACAAATCTTCCTGCATTCCCTCCTCAAAAATAACAAAAAAGGGGGGAGAGAACCACTTGTAGATAGGATGAGTAGAGAGTTCCCTTCACCCCCAATTGTGTTTGGCTGCCCCAAACTGTGGCACTCTTGAGAGAGTAGTTGGAGCGCTTGGCCTCCCCTTTCCATCAGAGATTATCCTTTCTCAGGATGCAGACATATCTCAGGTAAATGGGGAACCATTTATCAGCAGCCCCCTCTGCCCTTCCCAGCTACCTATGCAAGTGGGAAGGGAGTTGAGGACCAAGCCATCTTCTATAATGCAGCCAGGTTACTATAAAGCCTGCCTGAGATTAAAAGGGCTAAGCTTCTAAACCCCAGCTTAATGTCCTGTAAATATCAGGGCTACACTACAGGCCATATGCAGCTATCTACCCATGATTATGAATTGTCTTCAGTCACTGAACTTAAGAGCAGTTTCTTCACTGCCTGGAAGAAACTTCTGCCCAGGCAGCCTCCCTTGATGGGACAAATAAAGGAGGGGAGAGCCCCCACAGCAACAGGACTAGGGGCTCAGAATTACAAGAGATACTGGTTAACTTTTTCTGGTGTTCATTTTATTACTGTTAAACCATGAGGTTTGAGTTGTGCTGTTTCTGCTCACCCCCATCTCCTTTTCACCATGGCAAAGGACATGCCTAGAAACTAATTCAACAAGGGAAGGGATTAGCCATAAAGCCACATGATGACTTTTCTTCTCTCCTCATGGGCCTCCATCCCTGCCTCCATTGGTGCCAGAGCCTTTTTGCCTTAGCTGGAACAGCCTAAGACATAAAATGAGCACATGGTTCTCCTCCCTTGTGCAAACTGGTGTCAGCCTTAGCACTTCTCAGTAAGAACATAAGCTTTAACAGTACAGATTCATTTAAAGTCTAATAAACAGGGTGACTCAAGCCAGGAGAAAGATACTTCCCTCCTCTGTTCACTTACCAGATCTCTAATGCTTACACGCATTTAAGATCTTTGAGAACATCATCTCATATGAGGTGATAGATATATTGGATTAAAGTGACCAACCAAGTTCCACTTTAGTGGCAAAAGGGTTATGTCCCTGTTATAAAACACAGGGAACCTCATTCAGCTAGCTTCAGGAGAGGTGGCTCCCCTCTCTTTCCCTTTTTTCATAGGAGAGATGTCTGTTAAAGGAAAGAAACAAAAAAAAAATACAGTTTCTTCTATGTGATGGTTCTCACTAATACAGGGGGTTAAGAAAAATTCTTAATCAGAAATAAACAAACAGCTTCCTCTCCATCCCAGGAAAAAAAAAACCTCCCCCCCCCCCCCCGAGCGTTTTAAAACAATAAAAATAGGTTTTTCTGCTAAGGGGTTGTTTCAAATCCCATACAGACACCCTGTAGAGCCCTGAGGAAATTTGCCACAAAAAAAGAAGACAATTACCTGTTAACTGGTCTAAATAGTTACATTTTAACTAACAAAACCTGCTGATGGGCTTGCCGTACAACTGGTCCCTGGTTTGGTAGACCTATTGTGACAAGGTCTATCATGCGTATGATAAATTGGGCTCAAGGCCATGAAGGTTCATGTTGCCAATCTCTTTCTTTTAGTTGGTCTCAAGGTGCTACAAGGATACCTTGCATACTATTGTTATAAGGTTAGCCACTTTGTAGATGTCTTTCCCAGACTAGGTTTTCATGGCAAAGTCTGGTTCAAAGAACACCAAACAACACTGCCTTCTGAGGTTGGAAAAATTTACTTGCCTTGTTTTCTGTTAGCCTGGTTTTCTACTACCACACATGCTCAGATCTAATATACCATGCAGCATAAAGCTCCATATAGGGAGTTACAGCCAGCCCTCTGTATACCCACAGCTTGTAAATATATGTCCTATACATCAAACCTTGATTTTACTATTTTATAAAATGGATTCCATTATTTGCCGACCCCTGACTTATAGCCTCACTGTTGTGACACAGGCAAGGGTCCAGGATGGAATAGCATCCCATCTCCATGGGCAGAGACTCCTCAGGTGACTTGTTGCTTGCCTTGCCTACACAACACCATTTCTCTTCTGGGCTTTATACATGGTCCTGAGAGAGCTGACTGTCTTAGTTCCTAAGGGAGAGTTTCTCTAAACCATTTCTTTGGTTGGGGCCACTCCTTATTTTGCCCCTGAGCCTGGGGTCCTGCTATTACACAAGCAGCTCAATGTTATTACAACTGACTCCATGGCAATTAAGCCAAACGCAGATCCCATCCTCAGGGTGGGCTCTAACCTCCTCAGAGATCAGAATCAGATACCCCCATCCTTCTCCTTCATTCTCCTAGACATTGGAAATAATTTAAAACATACACCATGCTGGAGATCAAGCCACCCATAGAGGAGAAACAGCTTTCGTTCCTCTGACACCCCACTTTGTTTCCTTTTAGCCCTGTTCTATGGGCAAGAAAGCATCAGTCTCCATGCCTAGCAGGTGGGCCAGGCCCGGCATTACTACCTGTCATAAATCCTTGAGAGGTTACCACCAAAAACCAAGTCACCCATGCCAAAGACTACAGGTGCATGGGCACCTCTAGCCATCATAGGTCCTATAGCAAAGACCATCAGGGTGTCCACTTACAAGCCACCATACACACTTGTTAGACATCACTAGTTTGACAGGTTGGCTTGGCTGAGGCACCTGTTGACAGCAGGGTCTTGCAGCAGGTACTCAAACCTATGTCTCTGAAGGGCCAGCACTGCCCACCCTGTTTAGATCAGCTTTGGTAAATTCCAAACTACAGGATGTGGGGGTCTGATCTACTGGGAAAAGGGACATTGGCTCTTACCTGTGATATGTCCGTTTCCAGTAGATAAGAGCCCCACATCCTGGCCCACCCTCAGGGGTGCTGGGATAAGGATGGTTCATATCCACATAGTTCTTCCCTATGGGGAACAAGCTGGATTGCTTACTGCCTGTCTCTGTCGCCGTCCGATTCTCTATAGTTTGATATCCAAATAAATTGTTTGTTTTTTCTGGAGCATTCGGCTGTTGTACGACTGGCCTTCTAGGGTTAGCTCCACCTACGTGGGGTCACCAGAAAGTCTCTCTCCTTACTTCCTGCCTATTGGAGTGAGTGGGCGGAGCATAACCCAAACTACAGGATGTGGGGCTCTTATCTACTGGAAACGGACATATCACAAGTAAGAGCCAATGTCCCTTTTTTGGATATATCCGTAGCAAAGGATATATCCACTGCATGGAGAAGATGGCAAAATGTTAATAGGGAACAGAGAAGTCAGAATTACTCAACACCTTCTTTGCCTCAGTCTTCTCAGAAAAGAAAAAGGGTGCTCAGCGTGATGGAGCAGAGGACACAACAGGAGAAATGCAGCTTGCGAGGAATATGGTATGGGACAGCGGAGGCAGCAGTGGGGGAGCATGATGTCCTGCCCAGCGGCGGGAGCCCTTAGCAACCCCGTGGTGGGAGGAGGAGGCAACAGGCTGCCGCCTCTTCCTCCCACCGTCTCCTTCCTCATCCTCCTAGTTCACCCCCGCCCCTGCCGCCTTTTGCCTCCTCCACCTCCTCTTCCCGCTTCTGCCTCCTTACCCATCCTCCTCCTCGGCCCCAGTGTCGTCGCCGCTTACCTCCTCTTCCTCCTTCTTCTGGCCCCCTCTGCCTCTTAACACCTCCTCCTTGTCTTCCCCACTTCTTCTTCCCCCCCCCCCCCCCCCCCCCCCCCTCCTTCCCCCCCCCCCCCCCCTCTCCCCCCCCCCCCTTTTCTCCCCCCTTTTTTCCCCCCCCCCCCCCCCCCACGTGTGCTTATCATCTGTGGATACTCAAATCCACAGATACCAGAGGGCAGACTGTATAAAAAGATTTAGGCTGTGCATATGATATTGTAATTCAAAGGTATGATTTGCTAGTTATTTATGTCACAGCTATTGCCATTACCTTCAATGATAGATCAAAATTATGATTTATGGTTAATATTAGTACAAAAACATGACTTAGGATTCTGTGATATGGGATGTGGTCAATGGAGATGACACCATGAGTTACTGTCCGGGTGACTCCAACCCTAGTGACATTACTGCTTAAGAATATTAGAATTTTGGCAAGTTTCTAGTTTCAGAATGAAGAACTCATTCTGCATAACATAACTTTGCTTGTAGGGTTTAATGAACCATAAAAATTTAATAGTGTTTGAACCACTGCTGAGAACTTTCATCAGTCCAATGAAGGATTTTCTCCCTGGCAAGACTGAATAAAGCAATTCATAGCTTTCACAAACGAATGAATGAATGAAAGATTTGCCAGAAATATATATCTTTCAGTTGAAGAAAAACGAGCCAAGTGTTTCAATTTTCAGTATTTTTGAATGTGCTATTTCTCCGGCAGTATTGGAGATTGGTTTGAAATTTGGCTCATTTATAGATCTAATTAATGCCATTTCAGATTCTTAGCTCAGCAGTTACAATTTTTATGAACAGAAGGGCTTATAATAGTGGGAAGTTTTCCCTTGATTCTCCTAAATTAAATGGGCAATCTTGTGCCTTATTTATAAGAAGTAACACCATTACTTCCTGTATTCTTATTTTGAATGAGAAAAGCATAGAAAATAGGATAGTGATTATTATATCTTGTAAGGCTACAGTGTTTCTTATTAGTGATAATGTGTGTGTCTTTATTTTTCGTAGCTAAAGATGATGTTCCTGCTGTCAAGGATCTGATTCACAAGACCTTATACTTTCAAGAAGAACAGCTACATAGATTTTATCATGATAAGGTCCCTGCTACAACATCCTCCACCAGCTGCCAAACTGCTGCTCAAGAAAATTTATAACCAGATGACATAAAAACAATTAACAGCATTGCTCCTCATGTCTTCTCAGCGCTTACTAGGCAGCTAAAGCAGTGTTAAGAACAAGTTCCAGTAAAGGAGTGGAACAGCAGAATCCTAAAATGATAGAAACATTTTCTCCAAAGGGAAAGTATTGTTTCACTCTTTTTCTTGTGGTACTCATTGTTTGTGTTAAGTTCTCAGACACTTTTTCTTCTGTCACAAAACATTGACACAAAAGTTGAGAAGTACAAAGATAAAAGCAGTTAAGTAAATCTAGAAAGTGGTAGTTCTTTGTAGTTTCTGTTGTACTGTTTTGTAGTTGTTGGTTTTTTGTATCTATGTATCACATTTTTATCTTTCCATGAAAACTTCAATAAAGATAGTATTTTAAAAAGACCACAAGAAAAAAATGTGTTATACATAATATAAACTGGATCAATATTAGAATTATTGAAGGAACATTTTGGGCTAAATCCATTTGTTAGTGGTGTGCATTGTCTTTGTTCATACCTCTGCTAATGGATTGGAATTTGTGAATATAAAACAAATAATCATTTTCTCTTTCTTGTCTTCTTTAACTTGTAAACTGCTCCAGGACAAGATACAGTGTTGAAACTGCCATGGTTGCCATAGTGGCTGAAAAGGGTATTCAACCTGAAGATAATGGAGCAGAAGACAGATTAGGGGAATTTCAGTACAGAATAAGTATAGAGTTAGTGGAGGAATTCCTTGTTAATCTAAATGAATTTAAGTCTCCAGGGCCAGATGGACTACATCCAAGGGTATTAAAAGAACTGGCAAATGTAATATCGGAGCCATTGACAATAATCTTTGAAAACTCCTGGAAAACAGGAGAAATCCCAGCAGATTGGAGGAAGGCAAACTTTGTTCCCATCTTCAAAAAGGGGAAAAAAAGAGGACCCCAACAATTATCGTCCAATGTAAAGTTGAAGGCTTTCATGGCCGGCATCCATAGTATTTGTGGGTTTTTTGGGCTATGTGGCCATGTTCCAGAAATTTTTCTGGAACATGGCCACATAGCCCGAAAACCCACCCAAAAAAAAATATATTATCGTCCAGTTAGTATGACTTCAATACCAGGAAAGATTCTGGAGCAGATCATTAAACAGAGGGTTTGTGAACATCTAGAAGGCAATGCCATAATCACAAAAAGTCAATATGGGTTTCAGAGAAACAAGTCATGCCAGAGAAATCTAATCTCTTTCTTTGATAAAATTACTAGCTTGGTAGATATGAAGGGAATACTGTGGATATAGTATATCTTTATTTCAGTAAGGCCTTTGACAAGGTTTCCCATGACATTCTTGCAAACAAGCTTGTAAAATGTGGGCTAGACAAGGTAACTGTTACATGGATTTGTAATTTTTAATTGACTGACCGAACCCAAAGGGCTCTGTCCTGGGCCCAGTGTTATTCAACATCTTTATCAGTGACCTGGATGACAGAATTGGGAGCATACTTATTAAATTTGCAGATGACACCCAATTAGGAGGAATACTCCAGAGAACAGGATCAAAATTCAAAATGACCTGAATAGACTTGAAAGCTGGGCCAAAGCTAACAAAATGAAATTCAGCACGGAGAAATGTAAGGTACTGCACTTAGGACAGAAAAATAAAATGCACAGATATAGGGTGGGGGACACCTGGCTGAATGAGACTAAGTTTGAAAGGGATCTAGGAGTCCAAGTAGACCACAAGTTGAATATGAGTGAACAGTGCAATGCGGCAGCTAAAAAGGCCAATGCAATTATATGCAATTATAGGCTGCATCAATAAAAGTATAGTGTCTATAAGTAATAGTGCCACTGTATTCTGCTTTGGTCAGGCCCCACCTGGAATATTGTGTCCATTTCTGGGCACCACAATTCAAAAAGGACATTGAGAAACTGGATTGTGTCCAAAGGAGGGCGACTAAAATGGTGAAGGGTCTGGAAACCATGCCCTATGAGGAACGACTTAGGGAACTGGGGATGTTTATCCTGGAGAAGAGAAAGTTAAGAGGTGATATGATAGCCCTGTTTAAATATTTGAAGGGATGTCATATTGAGGAGGGAGCAAGCTTGTTTGCTGCTGCTCCAGAGAATAGGAGCTGGAGCAATGGATGCAAACTGCAGGAAAAGAGATTCCACCTCAACATTAGGAGGAATTTCCTGACAGTAAGGGCTGTTCGACAGTGGAACACACTTCCTCAGAGTGTAGTGGAGTCTCCCTCCTTGGAGGTCTTCAAACAGAGGCTAGATGGCCATCTGTTGGGGATGCTTTGATCTGGATTTCCTGCATCGCAGGGGGTTGGACTGGATGGCCCTTGTGGTCTCTTCCAACTCTATGATTCTATGTTATTGGTCTCTGTAATATTGCTCCCACAGATTATTGCCAGTTGCTCTGAGATTACATTTGCCAGTTCTTTTAATACGCTTGAATGTAGTTAGTCCTGGAGAGTTAAATTCATTTAGATTAATCAGGTATTCCTATACTACCTCTTTATGGCCCTTATCACATGACGGTTTTTGCAACTCCAATCCAAAGCTATTCCAGACCCAACTATGCGAATTCACATTATAATGTGATCGATTATCACACATGATTGCTTTCTATGGGGAGTCATTCCACGGCCGATCCTCAGTCAATCCAAGGTCACTCCTGATATAGGGGAATTCAGTGAACTAGCTAATTCACAAATCTCTTTCCAAGGTCAATACGAAACCAATTCAAATTGGTCTTGGTGTGGAATGCAACTTTGTTTCAGTCCTGGCACACACACACACCCCTACCTCCAAGGTGCTACATTTCCCATGATGCGGAGCTTCAATTTTGCTCCATTTGCTTCCGGTATTCCTTCAAGAATGGAGGATACATTTGGATGTGGTTGAGAGGGTTGACTGACACGGAGGACACATTCGGATTTGGCAGGGAGGGATGACTGATACGGAGGACACATTCGGATGTGGCAGGCAGGGATGACTCACACAGAGGACACGTTTGGATGTGGGTGGAAGGGATGACTGACAAGAAGGACATATTAGGATGTGGCAGAGAAGGATGACTGATACGGAGGACACATTTGGACAAGGCAGGGAGGGATGACTGACACGGAGGACACATTTGGATGTGAGTGGGAGGAATGACACGGAGGATACGTTTGGATGTGGGTGGGAGGGATGACTGACATGGAGGATACATTCGGATGTGGCAGGGAGGGATGACTGACACAGAGGACACATTGGGATATGGCTGTATGTATACTCGAGACCACACATGACGGGAGTTGCCAGCCTTGCTAAATTGTTGAAATAGAGTAAATAGAGTAAAAAATAGAATAAAATAGTGGGAAGAAGACACGTGAAGCTATCATTTACGTGAGGCTAGCATTCACATGAAACTGGAACCAGGAAGTGACCCCCCCTTCCTCACTTTGGAAGTGCAAGGGCTCGCGATCCATTCAGAGCCCCACTGAGCATGAGCAAGGGTGCCAATTCAAATTGTTGAATCCGCATGGTATGTACTGGTGAGATAATTTATTTAGCACTCGCTCCGTTTTGCCTCAGAAATGACCACAATTTCGCTCTTCACATGTGATAATTAATCATGTGACTTGCCTTGGATTCGAATTGACTGCTTCCCCTTCCCTTCGGAGTGGCTTTGGATTGGAGTTCCAGTTTCACGTATCATAAACTCCTTATTCTGTGCTGCATTTCCCCTGTTGAGTCCTTTGCTCCCTTTCTCTGTCTTCTGTTAGCATTTTGCCATCTTCTCCACAGAGTGGCCCTACCATTTCCTTCTTTTTTCCTTTTGCTAAGAACATACCCAAAAAAAGCCCTTTTTATTGTTCTTAGCCTCTCTAGCAAGTCTGAGCAAATGCTGCACTTTAGATTTTCTGACTTTATCCCTATGTGTGCTAGCTATTTGTTTGAATTCCTCTTTGTTGATTTCTGCCTCTTCCCATTTCTTATACATGTTCCGTTTAAAACTTAGCTCAGTTGAAAGTTCTTTAGTCATCCATGCTGGTTTCTTGAGACACCTCCCATTTTTCCTCCTCATTGGAACCGCTTGTAATTGGGCCTTCAGTGTCTCCCTTTTGAGAAACTCCCATCCGTCCTGGATGTCATCACATATATATTGATCCGACAGTTGCTCCTGTTGTCCAAGGATGTAGGGGAGTGCCTTTTGCAATATATAATAAATTAAAGGATACACTCAGTCAGATGGAAAATACAGGAGTTATAACAAAAGTGATAGGGCCTACAGATTGGGTAAGCAGCCTTATCATCACAGAAAAAAAGAATGGCACTCTGTGTATATGTCTTGACCCACAAGATTTAAACAAGGCAGTTAGAAGGCAACATTATACCATCCCAACAGTTGAAGAAATCCTGAGTCAGTTAGCTGGAAAAAAATTGTTTACAATCATAGATGAAAAAGATGGTTATTGGAAGGTAAAACTGGATAAAACATCATCCAGATTATGTACATTTAACACACCATGGGGAAGGTATTGTTTTAATCGCTTACCATTTGGGCTTAAATCTGCAAGTGAGGTTTTTCAACAAAAGAACAAAGAAATATTTGGACATATAAGAGGTGTACATATGATAGCAGATGATATGATTATAGCAGCAGAAACAGTGGAACAGCATGATGAAATTTTACACCAGGTTATGAAAACAGCACGTGCCAACAACATTAAATTTAATAAAGAAAAGATCCAGTTTAAGGTAAACTCTGTAAAATACATGGGTCACATAGTGACTGCTGAAGGAGTCAGACCAGATTCTGAGAAAGTTAAGGCTATCCAAGAAATGAAACCATCTGAGGATCGACAAGGGGTCCTGAGATTTTTAGGGTCAGTACAATATTTGGCAAAGTATATTCCACAAGAGGCAGAGCTGACAGCCCCATTGAGAAAGCTGTTTAAAAAGAATGTAGTTTTTCAGTGGATGCCAGAGCATCAAAAAGCCTTCAATGCTATCAAACAAAAGTTATGTAGCACACCTGTGCGTCAATATTTTGACGTAACAAAGCCAGTTGTAATTCAGGCAGATGCATCAAAAGATGGATTAGGAGCATGTCTGCTTCAGGACAATAAGCTAGTTTCTTATGCCTCAAGGTCTCTTAACTCAGCAAAAAAAAATATGCACAAATAGAGAAAGAATTGCTTGCGGTTGTATATGTGGTACAAAAGTTTCATCAATATGTGTTTGGTAAAACTGTGTTAGTTCAATCTGATCACAAACCTTTAGAGTCAATCTGTAAAAAACCAATAGGCAGTGCTCCTGCTCAATTGCAACTAATGCTTTTGCAGCTTCAAAGGTATCAACTTAACATTGTATATACCCCAGGTAAACTTATGTATCTGGCTGATACCTTGTCAAGAGCCACTGTAGATCCTCCTTGTAGTGAAGAGCATTCTATGGGAGATGAGAAAGTAATACATGAGGTGAATGCTTTAGCAATGCATCCAAACAAAGTGTGTATAATACAAGAGGCAACAAAATGTGATCCCCAGCTTAAGATGGTTCAAACATACCTAGATCAAGAATGGCCACAATATATGAGAGATGTAAGTCCGATAGCAAAAGCTTTCTGGCCAGTTAAAGATCATGTGTGGTGCCAGGATGGAGTTCTTTTTATGGGAGAAAGAATGATTATTCCAACAAGTCAAAGACAAAATGTACTTACACAACGTCATGAGTCCCATCAAGGGATTCAAAGGACCAAAGAAAGAGCAAGGAAATTAATGTATTGGCCTGGGATGTCAAGAGATATTGAGGTGGCTGTGGGGAGCTGTAATGTCTGTGCATGTTTTGCTCCAAACAACCAAAAGGAACCACTCAAACCACATGATATCCCTGAAGCATCATGGGAAAAGGTGGGGATAGATATTTTTGAACAGAATAGTTGTTCATTTCTGTTGATAGTTGATTATTTTTCAAAATATCCAGAAATAATAAGTCTACCTGATAAAACTGCAAAAACGGTAATTTGTAGGCTTAAATCTGTATTTGCTCGCCATGGGATACCAAAAATAGTGATGAGTGATAACATGCCATTTGCTAGTCAAGAATTTAAAACATTTTCTAAAGAGTGGGGGTTTGAACAATGCTTTAGAAGTCCAGTATATGCACAATCTAATGGTATGGCAGAACGAGCAATTCAGTCTATCAAACAGCTTATGAACAAAGTAGGGAAGGCTGGTGGGTATTTACATCTAGCGTTGTTGGAATATCGCAATACACCAGTCACAGGGTTGTCATATTCACCTGCACAAATGTTGACGGGCAGGATGTTGAGAAGTAAACTTCCCATAACAACTGGTTTATTATGCCCTAAGATTCCTATTAATGTGCATCAAGATCTACAAAGAGTTCAGCAAAGACAAAAACATTTTTATGATTGAACAGCTAGACCACTTCAACCATTACAAGAGGGAGATGCAGTTTGGATGCAATCTAATGACCCCAAGGAAAGGTGGCTTCCTGCCACAGTGATAGAAAGATGTAAACAACCATGTTCATACCAAATAAAGACTCTTAATGGTAGGATATATCGGCGTAATAGATGCCAGTTACGAAAACGGATGCCAGAAATTATCAGAGACAGAAGTGTAAGACCAGATGCATTAACCAATGGATATGGTGGGGATCCTGAGAATAATGATGAGGTGCAAACATCACCAACAGCAGATAGGCAACCGACATATTTAACATCATATGGTAGACCAGTGTTTAGGCCAGAGAGATACACTCCTTAAAAATGCACCCTGGTGACTTTTTATGATTTGTGTAAGTTAGGTCAATGAGAAATATTGGCGGGTTACAAACGGCCCTCAAGGGGCTGTTTTCCCGCCGCCGCCATTCGCTGCGTAGGGAAGCCCCAGCTGCCAGACCGCGAGGCTTCCCTGTGCAGCAAAAAAGGAGCGCCGAAATGCCGCTCCTTTTTGGAACGCGGAAGTGGCGCCGCGAGGGGTGGAGTGCGCCCTCGCGACGTCACTTCCGCCGCGACACGTCTGGACACACAGCGTCCAGTACGTCAAAATGGCGGCGCCCATGTGGATGGGCGCCGCGAAAAAGTATGCGCTCCGCGCGTACTGGGAAGAAGGGCCGTCAGGAAGGTAAGAACCTTCCTAACCCTAATACGGCCCTTCCTAGCCCTAGTACGCGCAGAGCGCGTACTTTATGGCGGTTTGTAACCCGCCATTGTATTCTTTGTATTGATGTTTTCTACGTATGTTTCTAAAATTCTCTATACAATGTATTATTTTCTAAACTGTATAATTATTGTTTTTATATTTCCATGAAAGGGAGATGTGATGTAAGGTACCTAAGACACAGCCCTTAGTGATATCACCTGTAGTATATATATACTATTAAGAGGGTTGGAGAGAGATTGATTGTTCTCTTCTTCCTCATCTCACTCTCCTGAGACTGGCTGTGCTCAGTAGCTCCAGAATGAATAAACTTACTGCTCCTACATGAAGATTGGACTCTGTGTGGATTCTTATAAGACTGGATTCCAACAGCAGACATCACATACTCCCTTCTCTTTAATATTTCTGTCCACAGGATCACCCCAGTATCTGTTTCCTAAAGTCTAGAATGCATGTCCCACCACTTGCACCCCATTAACCAGGGGTCTAAACACACTGCAGAAATAATCCAGTTTGAGACTGGTTTAACTGCCCTGGCTTAGTGTCAGAGAATCCTGGGAATTGTAGGAAAGAACACCAAGATAAACATACTTTTTGACCTGCTCAATTGTTTGATTACCAATCTTCCATGTTCTCGGTACAAATCTCTTAGAAAATACCAGTATTTTGGATTTCTCAAAGTTTACCAGTAGGTGAAATTTATCACAATATACAGAAAATCTTTCCAAGGCTCTGACCACACCCACCTGAGTTAGAGAGAGTAATAAATTATCGTTGGCATATTGAAGTACAAAAATCGGACAATTTCCCAGTGAAGGTGGGTGAGAGTCTACTGTGGTCATAAAGGCAGGTAGATCAGCCACAAATAAATTAAACAGATGAGGTGCCAACACACAACCCTGTCTGACTCCTGTACCAGGGTAGATAGGGTCTGTTAATAGGCCCAATTCAGAAAATTTCATTCTACAATGATTATTTGTATGGAGTTGGCTTAAAAGAAACAACTGAAGATCTATATTAAGCCTAGCCAACTTATCCCAAAGTAAAGGCCGGTGGATTGAATCAAAAGCAGCCTTCAGATCAACAAAAGCCGCATATAGTTTACCTTTAGGGTGTGAGAGGTATTTGTTTACAAGGAATGAAAGCACTGTTATGTTATCCACTTATTGTGCGGTAGTTACCAGGATCCTGTCTGTCCTCCTTTTTAAAGATTGGAATTATAATGGAATCAGTTGGGATCTCGCCAGAGTTATTTACAAGAGTAAACAAATTAGCCAATGCCTTTGTCCATTGCTCGGGATAGAATGTCAAAATTTCTGCTGGGAGGCCATCATAACCAGGAGCTTTACCAGATTTTAATTTAAGGATCAACTGATGCACCTTATCAGCTGAAACTGAATTCCAAAAATTAGGAGGGTTTTTTATTAATAGATTATTATCAAATGTTTGGGCTCCCATTTTGTTGGTAAAATACAAAAACCAAATCTGAGGAGATATACTAGGATGGTCCATAGAGATGTCATTGTTCATATGTTTCCTAACTGCCACCCAGAAGTATTTAGCATCTTTGGATTTTAAAGCACTATCCAGAGACGCCCAGTTGTGCTGGAAAAAAATCTTCCTTTTGCCCTCCACCAGATTTGAATATTCTTTACGGGCTTTGTAATAGGGCCCAAATTTAACCTCCGGATTGGCCAAAGCCTGATGGAACATTAGTCTTAAATTCCTTTTCCAGATGAGACAGCTCTTATCGAACCATGTACTTCTACCTTTAAAATGACTGATGGGATAGGTGGCCTCATTTTAAAAGATGGTCACACTATCCATATAAGTCAACAAGGCATCATCTATCCTAGTGGTAGTAGTTAAAACGTTTAACCCATTAAAGATCCGTACATTCTTATAACTTTTGCTAATAATATCTTCCATTTTGGAAGATGAATATACTTCAATCTCTCATATCTGTAGGCTGTTAACTCACTCCTAGAAGATGGAGAAACTGGCTCAGATAGATCAAAACAGACATATAAAGGCAAATGGGCACTTTCAGTCCTGTGACAAATTTCAAAATAGGCAATTAAATTCAACAAATCAGGACTGCTTATCACATAATCCATAGCACTTCTTCCTATGGGTGAGATAAATGTAAAACCATCAGTTTTTGGGAACGTTTCAGAACCGTTTAAATTAAAAATGTATAACTAATACAAAGATTAATCAAGAATGACCCATTATTATTAACTTTTAAATCCTTTCCAACACGAGGGAGATTTAAGGGATAGGGAGGCAAGCTTGGATCAATCATGAGATGCTCACATAGAAAGTCATTTGAGGGCCCAATTCTTGCATTAAAGTCGTCCATTAAGATGCACCTGGAAGAAACAAACCTGGTGGTGTTATCTTCAACATAGCTATACAGTTGGTCCCAATAAGTGGCTAAATTAGGCTCATTTGAGGTAAAGGGAATATAGATATTGAACAAAAGTATCTTTATATTTCTTAATTGCAAAGAAATAACTTAAGCTATTTATGCACATGGTGTCAGTACTGTATACTTAAGACCACATGAGAGTTTTAGAAGTATGGCCAGTCCCCCCTTATATCTACCCCATTAGAGGATCTACTTGCAGGCACATAAAAGGATACGAATCCTGGCAGTCGAATATCATATGGGCACCAGGTTTCTTGTAGACATACAATGTGAAATTTACCAATATAGCCTATGATTGCTTTTGTCTCCAATTAAAGGATGTTCCCTCTAACGGTTCCCATCTGCATCTTACATTTCTCATTTGAAGCATTCTAATCAACATCATATATTCTCTTCTCTTATTTTATCTAAATATAGTTCAGATATGTTTTAAATCAACACAATTATCTGACAATATAATATAATTTACTAATGTAGCTTCATATATGAATCTTCCAAACCTGGAACCTTGTAATTAGTCCTCCTTCCTTTGGGTGTCGCTGTTATTTACTGACACAATCCGATTTTAAATTTCCAGACTTAAGAGTTTGCCCTCCTCCAGTCTGCTGGGATTTCTCCTGTTTTCCAGGAGTTTTCAAAGATTATTGCCAATGGCTCCGATATTACATTTGCCAGTTCTTTTAATACCCTTGGATGTAGCTCATCTGGTCCTGGAGACTTAAATTCATTTACATTAACAAGGTATTCCTGTACTATCTCTTTACTTAATCAAAGCATCCCTGACAGGTGGCCAACCAGCCTCTGTTTATAGACCTTCAAGGAAGGAGACTCCACCACACTTCGAGGGAATGCATTCTACTGTGGAACAGCTCTTGCTGTCAGGAAGTTCCTCCTAATGCTGAGGTGGAATCTCTTTTCCTGTAGCTTGCATCCATTGTTCCCAGTCCTGTTCTCTGAAGCAGCAGAAAACAAGCTTGCTCCATCCTCAATATGACATCCCTTCAAATATTTAAACAAGGCTGTCACATCACCTCTTAACCATCTCTTCTCAAGGCTAAACATACCCATATCCCTAAGTCTCTCCTCATGAGGCATGGTTTCTAGACCCTTCACTATTTTAGTCACCCTCCTTTGGACACACTCCAGTTTGTCAACATCCTTTTTGAATTGTGGTGCCCAGAACTGGACATAGTATTCTAGGTGAGGCCTCACCAAGGTATAATAAAGTGGCACTATTACTCCCTTGATCTAGATACTATACTTCTATTGATGCAGTTTAATTTAAGGTAATGTCATTAAGAGTTCAGTTGAATTTTTAAACTCTTGTTTGATACAAATTTCATTAACTTTCCAACAAAGAATCCTGGGAATTACAGTTTCCACCATAGAACTACAGTTCATGAGATCCCTTGCAGATAGGCAATGACTGTGAAATCAATTTAAATTTATGATGCAGAGATACCCAGACTGCCTGCCATGGATATACTCAGTACTCCTCAGTATCCTATTTTGGACATACTCAGAGTTCTGGTTGCAATATTAGCTTCACCTCTGTGTACAATAATAGTCTTACTAAATCACACATGAACTTCCCACATGTTGTCCAGAAGTGCTGTGAATTTCAGATTTTGCTCCTGTCCATTTATTTAGATCATTTATTAGCTGACAGGTGTACAAGGCCTTATCTTGCTCCCAGATAAGGCCAGTTTCTGGTATTTTTCAACCACTTGCTGGTAGATTGGACTGCTGTTCTTCAGAGCAAACTTGACGGCTGCTTCTTGGTAATGGGGTTCAAGATCTGGACAAGGATAGTCCCAACAGTCTCTAGAAGGGGGTATGACAGGTTGCAGCTGAACACACAGTGATGCTGGGCCCTTTCCTTGAAGCAGATGCTTATATCTGTCAGAAAGTAAGATAATAACAATAATTCCTACCATTTACTGTGCCTAAAAACAGGCTACCTGTACAAGGAGAAAGGCAGGGAATAAATAAAAAATGTATATATTTTTAATGTAAATAATAACACCTGCATGCTGCCGATATGCACAGAATAAACCAAAGAAATGGAAATACATACTCGGCATGAGTCACAGTATGCACAATGAGTCACAGTATGCACATACTGAGTCACAGTATGCACAATGCTGGCAAAGTAATTCCAGGGCATTAATTTCCACTGCCTTTGGCAGTATTCAGGTGTCCTTTCAAGTGTGGGTTTGACATACGCAACATTCTAAAGGAAGGATGGGTAACCTATGTGACACAACACCCACATAATTCCTGGGACAGAGAATGCCTTCCTATAAAGCCACAAGGAAGAAAAGACTGTTCAGCCCTAACAATGGCACTCACAGACATACACAGAGCAGCAATCACCTACTACTTAGGATACACAGGAGTCTTCAACCTTTTTCAGTCCAATGGCATATTTGAAAAATTGAGAAACTCACAGGGGATTAACATTTATTTATTTATTTGATTTCTGTCCTTCCTTTCTCCCTGAAAGGGACCCAAGGCATCTCACAAATAAAAATAAAAAACATATTACAACAAAACAATTAAAAATATCATCTAAAAACAATATAAAATCACAGACGTTAAAACTACACTAAAACCATGATACCCACCCTATATAACAAACACCCAAGCCACCACATGATTATACATGAAAGCCTGCCTCAATAAAGTTGTGTTTGCTTGCTGACGAAAGGCAAGCATGGAGGGGGGCAACCTTATTTCTCATGGAAGGGCACTCCAGAGGGCAGGAGCAGCCACTAAGAAGGCTCTCTCTCATGACCTCACCAGGTGAGCCTGTGATGGTGGCTGGACCAAGAGAAAGCCTTCCCCAGAAGATCTTAGGGCTCTAGCAGGTTCTTTTGGACAGAGGGCACAAAAAGCTAGTTTGCTATCTTCATAGGCTGGGAACAGTCAGAGTACACTTTGAGCTCAACATCTGTAATATGTGAATGAGGGTTGGTATTACTGTTTCATATCCAACAAAATCAGGTAGCCCATGAGGAATCCATATAGCTGCAACTTTAGAGGAAATAAATTGATTCCAAATTGAGGGGAAGTTATCCTGTGGAATTAGTGAGGTCAGACCAAAGGGGGGGGGGGGAGAAGAAAAAAAAGCTTTAAAAAGAGCCAAACCCTGGATTCAACTTTCTGCAATCCAACCTCCAACCATAGAATCATAGAGTTGGGAGAGATCTCAAGGGCCATCCAATTCAGCTCCCTGCTATTCAGGAAAACACAATCAAAGCACCCTGACAGATGGTCCTCCAGCCTCTGTTTGAAGATCTCCAAAGGGGGAGACTCCACCACTCTCTGAAGGAGTGTGTTCCACTGTCAAATTGCTCTTATTGTCAGGAAGTTCTTCCTAATGTTGAAGTGGAATCTCTTTTCCTATAGTTTGAATTCATTGCTCCTTGTCCTAATCTCTGGAGCCATGGAAGATGGGAACAACATATACCCTCCTTCAGTCTGCTGGGACCTCTCCTGTTCTCTGAGAATTCTCAAAGATTATTGACAGTAGCTCTGAGATTACATTTGCCAGTTCTTTTAATACACTTGGATATAGTTCATCTGGCCCCAGAGACTTGAATTCGTTTAGAGTAGCAGGTATTCCTATACTATCTCTTTATCTCCTCTGTGCAGCATTTCCCCTACTACATCATCAGCTCAATCATTGGCTCCATTTCCCTCCAGGATCAGCATCGTTTTCTGTTTGGTAAGAGAATGGGCCTAACAAAGTGTTGAGCAGTTCTGTCTTTTCTCTTTTCCATGTTAGCATTTCTCCATGCAGTGGCCCTGCCATTTCCTTTTTCTAACCTCTAGTAAGTTTGAGCTTGCTCTGTGCTTTAGCTTTTCTGAGTGACAATGGTCCTGGACAGACTGGCAAAATGCAGCTGCCTGTGGGCGGAGTCACAATGTAGCATCCACGTGCTTGATACTGTGACCTCACCCCCATGATGCCATTTTGACATGCACCCATTTACATGGCATGCACCATGACTGTGGCGCAGCACCGAAATGGTGCAGTGTGGAAGGGGTGTCATCATGGTACACTGGCATGCCTATGCTGCTGCTTCCAGGGAGCAGAAAGAACCTGCTTTTTGAGGCTTCTTTTTACTCCCTGCAGAGGCCTCAGAGTGTGGTTGCCGCAGCCCCAATCCAGGGCAAAAAGGGGCTGCATTCTGTACAGCCCGTCTATACAGCCCCTTACTCTCTACATGATCTGGCTAATTGTTTAAATTCTTCTTTGGTGATTTCTCATCTTTCTCATTTCTTGTCCATGTCCCTTTTGAGTCTTATCTCAGTTGAAATTCTTTAGACATTCATCCTAGTTCCTTTAGACACCTCCCATTTTTCCTCCTCCTTGGAACAGTTTGAAATTGTAGCAGAAGAGTAGGTCAGTGTAGCTTTCTAGACTCCTTTGAAGCATGTAGTGTATGCCACACTTCCAAGACACCTGAAAGCAGACTCTAAAGAGCTGTCTGTTTCGGGCCTTAGACTGGGCTAATGACAAATTGGAAGGAAAGAAGGCCAGCTCAGCCCTCTGAAACCAGGGAACACAATGTACATCCATGTGCTGGAAAAGCAATCCAAAGTTTCCCAAAGGAGGGTGGGAGTCAAGCAATTAACATCTGACTCCTTGGAAACCTCTTTGTCATCAGGGAGTCAGATTTGTCAAATGTAAGACTATATTGATGTTAGATCTCCCATGGAGCAGATTGGAAGCAAATCTGGCGGGGGGGGGGAGGAGGAGAGACCATCTGTTCACATATGAAATACGTGTGTACTGTATGGTCAAAACACAACACTGCCAAACAGAGCATAGGAGTACTTATGAGAAAAATAGGGAAGTAATGGGTTCATCTTATTCATACTGGAGGGGGTTGGGGTTGAAGTTTGTTGGATATTGCTCTCTGCACTGAAGTATAGGGGTTGCTCCTGCACTGGTGTGATAAGCACCAAAACAAAAAGGGGGAAAAACAGATAGATAAGCAATCAACACAATTGCAGTAACCTGTAATTGCTTTTTAAAATACCATTAGCTTCTGTTCTTAATGAGAGGCCCACTGTCTTGTCCTGTCTTTTAACCTAGTGGAGAGCAATGGCAGAAACAAGGAGGACACAGGGGGAGGTGGGACTATGGAGATGGCAATACTGATCTCTGAACAAATCACTGAAAGGGAAGCTAGAAGAAAAGGACTCTCAGAAGAAAAGAGTGCTCTCAGCAATATCCACTTTGGAGGAAGAACAAATGGCAGCTGAAGCATGCCCTTATTTTGCTACTCTCTCTTGCAGGCTCTGAACCTCTAACTAAAACAAACATTCACCTTTCCACATGGGAAGATCAGCTCTACCTACACCAATTACTAGAGGAAGTTGCTAAGAAGAAGTTGGTATCTTACCGTGTGAAATCTTTGGGAGGCACAATATTTCCCTGATTGTCTAGAGGAGGAGCTCGACATTCACTCCTTATTTTGAGTTGCTCACACTTCTTTATTTCATTCTTTGTTCTAGTCAGAACTCTTTGTTTGTGTCTCTGATCCACAAACAATGCATCCCCTTCGATAAATTTCACATAGGTGTTCCCATCCAGCTGTGAAGGAGGTGGCACTGGTGGCTCAGCCATTGAATCTTTTCTTGGAGCAGTAATCCATCGCCAGGTGTTGCTGTCAAAAGGCTTGTCAGGTCTTGGGCGATAGATAGCTGGCAACCTTCCCACATCCAACCATGTATGATAGCCCCACACATGCCACTGGGCACCTTCTTCAACTGGGCAACGCATTTTCTGGCAAACCTTGATTTTGGCATCTGTATGTGGTGGTCTTTCAACAGCCAGTTTATGATAGGGTCTTGGAGAAAATCCTGGCCATGATACATATTTGTCCTTACATAGAAAGTTTCTTTCTTTCCATGTAGTCATCTTGAAAAGGAAATCAGATGAATCCTAGCTGGAGAAAAAGAACATCCAGAGACATCACCAGTGTGATATTGAGTTACAATGTGGTTGCCATATTGCTCCACACAATTTCAATTTATAGAGCATTTTGAATCATGATAAATGTAAGAAGAATCTAAGTATGCATTGCTGAGGAGGTAAAAATGGGTTAGGATCTGCATGAGCTCCCCGCCCCCCCAGGATCACTCTAAGATCCCAAATCCCATGCCACATCTTATGCTCCCAAACAACTATTTATTCCCTCTTTAAACTATTTATCCCCAGCAAGACATTTCTATAATGCTTTATAATGCTAAGAACTCCCTAAGTGGTTTACAACGTGTAAACCAATTTCTCCCAACAAGCTGGGTATTCATTTACCAGCCTAAGAAAAGACAGAAGGCTGAGTCAAGCTGCAGGATCAAACCGGCAACATTTTGGGTACAGTACTGGCATTTAACAACTGAGCCTCAGAAAACAACAATGGCAAAACTCCCTCTGATCAAACATGCCAAGAACCCCCTGTGATACGATCACCAGAAATGATTTGAAGACACACAACACACACACTCACCTGTCTGGAAGGAGGATGACAAGGTGCCTCGGGGGTGGGACATCCGGCCAGAAGGGGTGGGGCTTACACCCAGAAGGGGTGGGGTTCCAGTCAGAAGGGCTGTGCACCACCCCTCCTTGTTGCAGCTTGGTTTTCTGCACCTCCCCACCCCACCTTACTGTGGCTGCTGCATGCCCTGTGACACAGAGGGCATGCATGACATGAGTTAGCCAACACAGGACTAGATGATGGGGTAGAGGGAATTCTTATCAAGTTTGTGGATGATACAAAACTGGGAAGGGTAGCTAATACATTGGAAGATAGGAACAGAATTGAAAAAGACCTTGATAAACTAGAAAATTGGGCAGAAATTAATCAAACGAAATTTAATGGAAACAAATTTGAAAGTTTATGTTAAAGCCAAATGCAAGGGTATAGGACAGGGAATACTTGGCTTGGCACTAATACAGTGAAAATTAACTTGGGATTATTGTAGACCATAAATTGAACATTACCTAGCAGTGTGATGCTGCAGTAAAGAATTCAACTACTCTTTCAGGCCTCATCTAGATTACCGAAATCAGTTCTGTGCTGAATTTCAAGGATATGGGTAAGAGTCACAAAGATAATGTGGGGTATGGATAATAAAACATATATGAAGAAAAGTTGAAGAAGCTGAGCATGTTAAGCCTGGTGAAGAGATGATTGAGGGGCAATATGACTGCACTCTTTAAAAACTTCAAGGGCTACCCTAGAGAAGAGTGTGCAGGCTTTTCCCCTCCTGTCCCAGACAGCAAAAACTTGTCTAGTAATTTTAAATTGTAGAATGGTAGATTTTGACTGAGCATGAGAAAGAATGTCTTGACAGTAAGAGCAGTTCAGCAATGGTATGAATTGCCTAGAAAGGTGATGGGGTCTTCTTCCCTGGACATCTTCAAAAAGAGGCTGGGCAACTACCTGCTGTGGATGCTCTGGAGATCCTGCATTGAGTAGGGGGTTGGACCAATGGAGTTCTTTTCAACTTTATAATTCTATGATTTTACACTTCTGATTTAGGATATCTAAAATTTTATCACTTCATTATTATCTATTTAACCTGCCTTTGCAAAAGCAGTCCTATTTTTATTTCCTCCTTCTTTATCTTGCTGTTTGTCTCCGCCTTCCCATAAATATTTGCCCCAATTCCCATCATCTTCCATTCAGAGAAATCAGGATCTGTTTGCAGGTGCCCCCCAGGATTTTCAAATTCAATTTAACTAAGATTTTAGTGTTTGTAATTTTAATCGCTAGAACTGTTTAATCCTTTTTTAAGGGGGGGGATTGTATATATTATTGTATTATTTTAATGTTGTACGCCACTTAGATTGTCAAAACAAAAAGCAGAATATAAATAAAAGTTTTATCATTATTTATTATTATTTATATTTTATTATTATAACACAGCAGCTGTAGACTAAACAGAAACACGGGTGTATAGAGTTGTAAGAGAGAACAATGGGAAAACTGCAGAATGTATTTACATCAACTGAGGTGACGTTTGTCCTTTAAATAACAAATTTCACACTTTTTACTGCATGATTAAATTTGTAAGGAAAGATAAGTGACACCATAATCCTAGCAAAATGTCTGGCAGGAACTATGCACAGAAGGGATAGTTTTTTATTCTGGTTAAGAGGACTTTTCTTTATTGATAATTAGGAGATTAAAATTCTTCTGCTACTTATGCTATTTTCCGTTGCCCTCTCCCTGGACAATGAAACAGGTCTGCTCACAGCAGTTTGTTGCTTTTATGTGACATCAAGGGGCTTCAAGTTAGAATTATAGAATCATAGGTCAGAAGAGGCTTCAAGGGCCATCCAGTACAACCCTAATCTGCCATGCAGTAAGAGAAATAAAAGCACCCCCAACAGATGGCCATCCAACCAGCTTTTGGGAACATTGTGAATAACAAACCTCTGCATGGGTTATTAACTCTGAATCCCCCCTGGGCTCGATGTGTCCTGTCTTCATGATGTCCACATCCAGTTTGGTGTTTCCTCTCCTTAACCCAAATTTAAAAACCACACCTTTTGCTCTGGATTTCTGCCCTTCCCATCTGGTCCTGTGACTTACTCACTGCTGCTGCATCAGGCGCAAGTCACTCTGAGGTCTGAACAAGGTACCAGCATCATTAACATGGCTGGCCATGCCATTGTGACCTCAGCGACGGTGCTGGGTAATGAATGAGGATCACCTGGGAAGGCAGTTGCTATGGAGCCATTGCTTTTGGGAGAGAGCACAGGTGACAGGGGGAATTCAGGGTGGTGGTGGAATTTGGAACCAGAATATTCTGGGGACAACCCAGAGAAGCATCAAGTCACCCTATCATCAATATCCCTGCCCAGGTCTTGAAAAGGCCTTGAGTTTCTTTAATTGAGTCAATCTTAATGGAAACATTGCAGAGTGGTCAAGCAGATGTGGTATCAGGAATGAAAAACCTCTGCAAGAGAACATTGCTCTAGAAAGTAGACTAGACAGCTCCTACTTGCTGATAATGACTAGACTAACAGGCAAAAGCTGCTCATATGAACAGCTGCTGTGATAATAGAAACTTTTTGGAAATACCATATGTTCTGAACTTTGTTAAATTAATTGCTCTGTTTGCAATCTCTCTATAATTCTGTGAGTGTTATGCATGTGCATTGCAACTGTCGTGATGTGGATTTGAGGGAAAGGTAAAGGAAAATGTACTACTGATGAAAGTGTGAAAGTAACTTAGTTTCAATGTTTTAACATTATAGGTGTGTTTGAAACTGTATGTGAATTGTATGTCTTATTACTAGCATGTATGCAAAGATAAAACACAAAGTATAATGAAGCAATAGCAATTATATCTCTGTACCACTTATCAGTGAACTCACCACTCTCTAAGTGGTTTACAATGTACAGCGTGCCCGCGTCATACGCGGGTGCGCTTTACGCGGCTTGAGCATACATGCTCAAGCCGCGGGGCACGTGCGGGGGCGGAAGAGGCGGAGCGTCCCATTCAATTTAATGGGCGCGTGCGCCCGTTGCGCCCTGCGTGCCGCCACGCACGAGCCCCATTGTTCCCAATGGGGCATGAGCATAGGCGGAATTCGCCTTACACGGAGGGATCCGAAACGGATCCCCGCGTAAGGCAAGGACCCACTGTATAAATCAATTGCCCCCAAGAAACTGGTGACTCATTTTACTGACCTGCGAAAGGATAGAAGGCTGCGTCAACCTTGGAGCTCTGGGATCGAACTCACAACCTTGTGACTGCAGACAGTATAGGCATTTAACCACTGTGCCACCAGGGCATATGAAGTATTTTTTTAAAAATAATCTTTATTGACTTTTTTACAATTTAAAAAGAGGGACATCATTGCTCTTGCTTACATTTCACACCTCGTTCATCTTGTATACCCCCTACCCCTTCCCTTCCCCTTCTTTCCTCAATTTTCTATTGTTACTATTTATATTAGCTATACATTTTTTCTATTTCTCAGTAAAAGTAAATTTAAATTCCTTATCTCACTCATCTATCTACTCTTTTGCTTAATTACTAAGATTGTATCATCAATTTTCTTTTCTAGCCCATGTTACAAAACATTCTTATCTTAACTTCTTCTCTTCTATTAACTTTTTCCGGATACTTTATATTTTTTCCCAAGTTTGTAGATCTCTATCAAGGTTTTCCAAGATTCATTATCCTCCCTATCTTCATCTTTCAGCAACGTCGTTATACTGTCCATTTCTATCACCTCTAAGCACTTCCCCAGCCATTCGTCTTTACTAGGGATCTCTTTGCTTCTCCAATATCTAGCTAACATAATTTTAGCTGCGGTCAACAAATATAAAAGTGATTTTATCTTCCGTCTTAATTCACTATTTTCCACCATATTTAGTAGGCACATTTCGGGTAATAATGGGAACTCTGTATTATTTTTTGTGTCACCTTATGTATTTCCTTCCAATATTTATTCACTTTTGGACATGTCCACCACATGTGATAAAGGCTACCCCACAGTTTTTCCACACTTCCAACACAACCCATTGTAATTTTTATAAATTTTTGCTAATCTGTTTGGCGTTAAATACCATCTGTACATCATTTTATAGAAGTTTTCTTTTATATCTGCGCAAAGGGTAAATTTTTGATCTTCTCCCCTTACTCTTTCCCAGCTTTTTAATTGAATATCATGACCTATATTTTGCGCCCACTGAATCATACAATGTTTAACCTGCTCTCCTAATTCCCGTTTTAATAATAGTTTGTAAAATTTAGAATTTTTTTCCTTTCATATCCAATATAATCAGATCTAATTCTGTCATAATTTGTGAAAGTCCATACTGCTTTTCATCAACCTTATGTCTCTCTACTAATTGATAATATAAGAACCAATTAATATATCCTTCTGCTTTCAATTCCTCCCTTGCTTTTATTATTAATTTCCCATTCTCTATCTTTAAAATGTCTTTAAATCTTAACGAATCTTTTGCTTCCAATTTCCCTTTTTTTAATAACGCTTCATGTGGTGATATCCAATCTGGTAAGTATCTATATACTTTTTCTTTATACAGTGGTGCCTCGGGTTACGAAATTAATTCGTTCCGCCATTCCTTTCGTAACCCGAAAATTTCGTAACCCGAAAAGGCTTTCTGTTAGCACTGGAAAGCCTATAGCTGCACTTTGCAGCATTTGAATTTCGCGCCGAAATGAATTTCGTAACCCGAAAAATATTTCGTAACCCGAAACAGTTTTTGCCAATCCAACTTTTTCGTATCCCGGAAATTTCGTAACCCGATCATTTCGTATCCCGAGGCACCACTGTATATTGTCCATATTTTCCATAAGGTTCTTCTTAATATATAATATATTAAATTCCTTATTTAATTCTACCTTTCCCAACCACATATAGGCATGCCAGCCTTATCTCAGATTAAATCCTTCTATCTCTAGTAATTGTTCATCTTTTAAATATATCCAGGTTAACACCCATTCCACACAACATGCATGGTAATACAGTCTTAGATCTGGTAAGCCTAAACCTCCTCTTTCTTTTGCATCTATCAATATGTTCCAGTTTATTCTGGCCTTCCTCCCTGTCCAAATCAATTTCTTTAAGTCTTTTTCCCACTGACTAAAAATCTTCTTGTTGTTAATTATTGGCAAATTTTGAAATAAAAACAAAAATTTCAGCAATATACACATTTTAATTATTGCTATTTTACTTAATAAGGATAGTTGCAATCTTGACCGTTTTCCCATATTTTTCTTTATTTCTTGCCACCCCACTTTATAATTGTTATCAAATAGTTCGCTATTTTTAGCCGTAATCTGTACACCTAAATATTTTACTATCTTCTGTATCTGAATTCCAATTTTTTCTTGAAGTATTTCTTGCTTTGCTTTTGTTATATTATATGTAATTATTGCCAATTTGTCTTTATTTATTTTGAATTCAGCACATTTTCCAAATTCATTTTTTATTTTTAAATTTTTAGGGATATTTTCCACAGGGTCCTCCACTATCAACATGACATCATCTGTGTATGCTCTAATACGAATTTCTTTTCTTTTACATCTGGCTCCTTATATTGATTTATCTTCCCTTATTTTATTACAAAGAATTTCTAAGCACATTATAAATAACAGAGGTGATAAGGGTCACCCCTGCCTTGTACCTTTATTTATTTTGCATTCATCCATTCTTACCCCATTCACTATAATTTTTGCCGATTGTTCTTCAATCCATTTTAATAGATTGTCTCCTAAGTCTAATTTTTTCATTAATTTTAACATAAAACTCCAATTCAAATTATTGAATGCTTTCTCAGCGTCCAGGAACATCATTGCTGCCTCGTTGCTTGGATTTTTTTCATAATAATTTATCAAATCTATAATAATTCTTATGTTTTGTTTTGCCTGCCTACCTGGTAAAAACCTGCATTGATCTCCTTTTATCCAATCTTTTAAAATTCTTTTTATTCTTTCTGCCATAATGTTTGTAAAGATTTTGTAATCTACGTTTAATAGTGAAATAGGACTGTAATTCTGGGGGAGTTTCAAATCTTTTCCTTCTTTTGGGATTGTTATGTTTGCCTCTTTCCATGTATTTCGTATTCCTCAGTTAGTATATTATTAAACACCTTTTGTATTGGTTCTAATAATTCCTCTTCAAATAATTTGTAGTAGTGTAGGGTATATCTGTCAGGGCTGGGAGCCTTCCCTTTTTTCCCTCTCCTGATTGCATCACTAATTTCTTTTTTTGTTATCCTTTGATTTATCCCTTCTTTTATTTCTCTTCTTATTTCTATCTTTTCTAAATATTTTCTAATTTCTCTGTCTTATCTTGATTCTCATTGTTGGCTTTATATAAATTCTTATAATACTTGTAAAATACGTCCCTTATTTTAGACTGATCTGTCGTTACTGTCTGTTCATTCTTAATTTCTACTATCTGCCTTTCATCTTCTTAACTTTATATGCCAGAAATTTCCCAGCTTTGTTCCCATGCTCAAAATACCTTTGCTTCACAAATTTCATTTTTTTGCTTATGTCCTCCGCCGTAATCACATTTAATTGGTTCTTTAAAACTTTCAATTCCTTTTCTATTTTCCTATTACCTGGATCTCTTATTTTACTTTTTACTTTTCTTGTATTTTCTCTGAGATTACTTGCAACTCTTTCTTTTTTATTTTATTTCTCTCCGATTTCTTTATCACATACCCTCTAATCGCTGCTTTTGCTGTGTCCCATATTATATTCATCTTAGTATCCTTTTCTGTTTTCTAAAAAGAAGAATTTCAATTGCTCTTATTTCTTTTTCCACTTCCTTATTTTTTATTAGTCCTTCATCTAGCCTCCATCTAAACTCCTTTTTCCCCTGAAATAATTCCAGCCAAATCTGATTATGATCTGAATTTTTATTTATTTTTATTTTGACTTCTTTTATTTCCCCAAGAAATTCTCCTGATATGAAAAACATGTCTATCCTAGACGCCGAGTTGTGTGGAACTGAGTAAAAAGTGTGTTCCTTCAGATTTCCATTTTTGTACCTCCATGGGTCTGATAATGTTAATAAATCCAACATTTGGAAAAAAAAATCTAGCAATTTCCCTTGGCCCTCTTTGATTTTCTTTGCAGAGACTCTATCCAGCTGTGGGTTTAATACTCCATTCCAATCCCCCATCAAAATATGAAATTCATACTTTAAACTCATTATTTCCCTTGACAGTTTTTTGTAGAATTTTGCCTTTTTTTCCCCTGTGGGCCCATATAACCTCATCACTATTTTTTTTTCTCATTGACTATGATTTCTATACCTATATATCTTCCTTCGGGGTCATTTATAACTACTTTAACAGGAATTTTGTTTTTTATATATATTGCCACACCATCCTTTTTCTTTGTGCCTGCCGAAATATATATGTCTCCCAATTTTGGATTTTTTAGGTATTTTTCTTCCTTTTTTAAAATTCTGGTTTCTTGGATACAGCACAAATCCCATTTTTGTTTTTCTAATTCATGAAATATTTTCTTCCTCTTGTATACCGAATTCATCCCTTTTATATTCCATGATAGAAACTTCATATTTGCCGTTTATATGTTTGTCAGGTCCCCTCTTTTCTTGTCTCTCCTTCTTCTCTTCCAATCTCTTTTCTTCCTTCTGTAATTATTTCGATACTTCCTCTCAATATTCTTGCCTCCTCTACCCATTCCAAGTCGACTCCTCCAACTGCTCCGACTAGTTGATCTTCTTCATTTACTTCTGTCTCTTTTCCTGGATCTTCACCTTCTCCATCTGCAGCCTTCTTTTCTTCTCCTTCTTGGTCTTCCCGCTTCTCTTCCTGTTCATCCTCCTTCCTTTTCCTTTCTTCCTTTGCTTCCTTGTTTAACGTTTCTTCTTCTTTAAACCATCTGTTGTAAAAAATTATGGCTTTTTCTATTGTGTCTATTTTGTAATGTCTCTGTCTCCACATAAACAATATTCCTTCTAGTGGTTCCCATTTATATCTTATGTTTTTCATCTGTAACATTCTTGTTAGAGACAGGTAGTCCCTTCTTTTCCTTAATGTCTCACCGGGTACATCCTTAAATATTTTAATTTCCACTCCGTCTATTGTAATCTTCTCATAGCTTTCTTGTATAATCTTATCCTTAGTCCTCTCTCTTGTGAAGTACACCACAATGTCCCTCGGTAGATTTTTATTCTTTGCCACCACAGAGTTGATCCTGAAGATCTTATCCAGATCCAGGTCCAAATATTCAGCTGAGCAATCGATCAATTTTGTTAGGGCCGGTACCACCTTGTCATAAAGGTCCTCATTGTATCTTTCTCTTAGGCCTCTGATCTTAATACATTTTCTTTTGTCTTTCAGTTCCTTTAATTTATTCTGGTTTCTCTCCTGTGTCTGTGTAAGTATGATATCTTGAGTTACTCTTTCCAATTCATCCGTTTTAATTTCCAATTTGTTCATTTTCTTTTTTACATCTTTCACTTCTTTGGATATCCCTTTAATCGATTCTTTCAGTTCGTCCATGTCTTTTCTGAAATCTTTTCTCAGCTCATCTCTTTAGTCTTTTATCTCTTGTCTTATGTTTGTTTCATTTTTTTGGATTGCTTCCAATATTTTAAGGTTAAAGTCTGTTGTCTTCATTTTTTTTATTTATTTATTTACTTATTTACCTTTTTATGTTGTCTTCATTTCTAATGAAGGTCGACGTACCATGTTCTGTTTTGGCTCATTTTGTTGTTGTGACATTTTCTTTTCCTTGTCTCCTCTTGTTATTGTTGTTTTCTCCATTTTTAATATTTGTATTTCAACAGAGGGTTATTTCTCAGTAAATTCAAAATTAACTTATTTTCCCCTTCACTTCTTGCTATTATTGGTCTTTATCTATTACAGTACCTTACAGTATCTTGTCAAATCCCTCCTGTCCTCTAGGGGTCGTTGCAGCTTATTCACTGTCTTATCTGTAGGTCCCTCTTGGTTCTTTTCTTACTCGTTCTCTTTATATCCGCTTCCTCTTTTATACTTGTAATTGGTTCTCCAGTCTCTAGGTGTCCTCACTATTCTTTTTTTACTCTTTAAATCTCTTTGTATCCTTTCTTGCCTCCCTTCTTTGTTATCTAGGCTACTGACAACTTCCTGTCTCTCCCATGCAGCCCCTGACCTTGAAAACGCCGAGGGTAAGCCTCAACTTTGTCCTTTTTCTCACTGTCTCTATTTTTCTTCTTAACCACTCTCAGCCTCTACTTCTCCTCCTCATCCCTCGTTGTCTACTTCTCCTCCTCGTCCGCAGTTGTCTACTTCTCCTTGTCCACCGTCGTCTACTTCTCCTCGTCTGCCGTCGTCTACTTCTCCTCCTCGTCTGTCCCTGTCCGCTTATCCTTGTCTTCCCCCGTCTCCGTCTGCTTCTCCTCCTAGTCCATCTTCGTCTCGCTTTCCTCCTTCCGTTTCTATCCTTCTCTCTTCTCCATTTCTTTTCCCAAATACTTTTTTTTACGAAATCTCCTTCTCTTAGTTCTCTTCTTCAACTCACTTCCTCTTAGTGGCTTTATTCTATTCCTTCTCAATCTCCTCTCTTTTCCCCACCGGTCTTCGTTTGTAATTTAAACCATTCTATCTCCTCTCCTTACAACTTTCACCTCAGTCGGGTTATTTATACTTGTTTTGTATTAAATAATTTTTGCCACACTGATGACAAATCAAACGTAGTCTTAGAAATTATCCACTTATATCTCCAATTTCTTCCTCTATCCTTCCGATAAAGTGTTACTGCTGAGAACCTTATTCCTTAGTAACGCTTTATATCAGTTCGCTTTGTTCACCCACCCGGTTAAAAAACCGGCTTCGGCGGGGCTTTGCGCAGGCCCCTGCTTGCAGTCGCCATTATGCCCGCGTCCTCCGGAGTCTGATTCCTGGTTCCACCAAAGGATATAATACCTCTGAGGGGGTCGTCGAGATTCACCTGGCCCCGAATGAGGACCCCATGGGACCACCCGAGACCCCTATATCGGGGGGAGCATTGTCCCTTTCCTTTAATTACCACAAACGGTGCCGCTTCTCCACCTGCTACTGCAGATTGTGACCATCACCCCACCATCTTACCTCTCTGGATATGAAGTATTTTAATGTGAACAAATAGTAACTGGTATGTTTGGGTGTTATGAAAATTGGACCAATATGTAACCTATGAGATGGACAGGTTGCTTACCTGTAACAGTATTTCTTCAAGTGGTCATCTGCGAATACATACAAATGGGTTTCACTGCGCCTGCGCAGTGCTGTTCAGAAACTTCTGGAATCACTGGGCAGTTTACTTTGCAACATATAGAAACTTTTTGGCGGTAACTCCGCCCACCCGTTATAAGGTCCCTGCCTTCCCGCTCTTTTCCCCAGTTCTGCAATTTTTCCGCCAAGCAGGCGATGGAAAGAGCCAATGTGAGCAGGACACTGAGAGGATGGACAGGTGGGATTTCTATGTATTCGCAGATGACCACTCGAAGAAATACTGTTACAGGTAAGCAACCTGTCCTTCTTCGTGGTCTCTGCGAATCATACAAATGGGTTTAGACTGACAAGCTTAGGTAAGCGGCGGAGGGAGTGTCCTGAAACCAAAGCTATGGTAAACCAAAGGCATATTTATTGTAACAATAAAACCTTGAACCATAAAAAGTCAGTCTTTTGTTTGTGCACAAAAACTCAACACGGCAATAACATTGCAAAACCTGAGAAGGAAATGTAAGGTCATGCAAGACCAATCCCATCGGAATTGTGCAAACCAACATTCAACAGAATGTAAAAAACAGTGGCATTATTTACATAAACCTTGTAAACAACAATCACCAGTGGTGCAATCAATGCAACCCTGAGACCAACACAGCCCTCCCGAAAGCTGCGTCTCGGATGGCCCTGGTGTCCAGCCTATAATGCTTTATGAAAGTCAGAGGCTGGGATCAGACGGCAGCCTTGCAAACATCCTCCAAGCGGTTCCCCGACAGGAATGCTGAAGTTGAAGCTGTCGCATGCGATGACGGAGGCTTCTCTCCCCGAGGGGACACAGGACGCAGGTTCAACCTGGTGAACTCTCGGAAGGCGGTCTCCCTCGGCACTGCCATGTAGTATCTCCCCATCTTCGAGTCGAAGAACATGTCAGTGTCCTCATCCACTGGTTTGTCGTCATCCAAGTGGAGCGAGAGAGAAGGAGACTGCCTCCGGCCAACTGTCCCTGCATCGGCACGGGCAAAGTCCACCGTCGAAGGCAGCGGTGTGTCCAGGATGGGAGCCGCATGCAAGGCGGAGGAGTCCTCTGGATGCGAGGAGGCTGGCGTGCGAACCTTCTTGGATGGGGAATGCGGCTTATGGGAAGCGCGCTCCTTCCCCTTGGAGGACATCGCCGACCCACTCTGCTCCCGGCTGGACTTGGACTTCTTGGGTGCGGAGTCCTCAGCTGCTTCCTTGGAGTGCCTCCTCTTTGATGATCGCGGCATCTCAACCTGATCCTCGGGGGGTTGTCTGGCAGATCTGAGAGGACAACGGCTCCCATGGACTGAGGCTTAGATGTCTTGCCTCTGTCCTCCGGTGCAGCCTTCCTCGATGCCACCGAGGATGCCCCCGTCTCGGGCAGCTTGGAAGCGTGTCGAGATGCCTTCAACAACGCCTTGGAAGATTGGACCGGCACGGTCAGGACCTCCGCCTCCGCTCGATCCCTCGAGCGCGAGCCCTCCGGGGACGGCTTCCTCCCGGACTTCACCCTGGGCTCGGAACCCTCAGTCCCCAACGTTTTGTGGGGGCGCTTGGAGGGCTTGTCAATGGCACTGGGTTTTTGCGAACCACGGGTCACATCGGTGGTGGTGGACGACTCTGCCATCGGCAGGGCAGACACCACGCTGGACACGCTGGCCCAGGAAGAGGAGGCGGCCGGTGCAGCTGAGGATGGATGCGGGCCCCCCTCTTGGACTTTTCCCTGAGCGATGGCTGAAGTCAGCCGGGACTCACGATTCTTCCGAGCCTGGGAAGAGAGGGACTTGCAGAGTGGACAAGCCTTCGGGTCGTGGTCCTTTCCTAAGCACAGGAGGCAGGAGGAGTGCGGATCTTGAATGGGCACCTTGCCTCCGCAAACATCACACTTCTTGAAGGGTGCAGGCATCCTTCCGAAGTCGACAAAGTGAGAGTCCAAAAAGGAGGTCAACAAGCCAAAAGTCCGAAGTTACCAGGGGCGAGAGAAAGAGAATGGTCAAGAACAGTTCGAGGTCAAAAGTGAAAGTGATTCCAATTGCAAGCTAAAGCAAGCGAAGTTCCCTGAAGCAGCTAGCACGGCGGAAAAAAGGAACCGAGAAAAAGAGCGGGAAGGCAGGGGCCTTATAACGGGTGGGCAGAGTTACCGCCAAAAAGTTTCTATATGTTGCAAAGTAAACTTTGCCTAGTGATTCCAGAAGTTTCCGAACAGCACTGCGCAGGCACAGTGCAACCCATTTGTATGATTCGCAGAGACCACGAAGAAGAATGTAAAAGGTGTATGGTAAGTATTTATTAATCCAAGGAAAGAGTAATAGGAATTGTTAAGAACCATCCAAAGGATAAAAAAATAATTTCTAAAATTAGAGAAATTGGGAAAATGTGAGGCGGAATGGATGCTGGCTTGTAAATAAGCAGTACAGAGGAAATCAAATCTTATTATAAGGAAATACTACTCAGAATTACACTTCTGTTTTGTTTTTATTGCATAGCTGGTTACAAGGAACACAGACACAAACTACTTTTTTCAAATTCCACATATTTTAATTTAAAGGACAGACTCTTATTCCTGGCATTACATAAGATAAAATTACACTTCATACAGCTTTCCTCTCTCTTTTAAAAAATACCATATCAAAGTGGGAATAGTGTGCATCAGTAAAATCTTTAAAATGTGAAGAATAATATTTCATACTCTCTTTAGAGCACTCTCCTCTTCAGTTGAAGATTACATGGTCCTTTTTGGAAGCTCAACCTCCTTCACATTATAAAAAGGAACAGTGCTCAATGCTAGAGGGTTATGGGGGACCCGTGAAACCTTCTGTGGCATGACCTATGTAGAAAGTAGCATTTGATTACACTGAGAGTGAAACCAGGTTGTAATTTGTGATGGGTGTAATGACCTGATTTTTGTTTTAAATCATCCCTAATTGAATTGATCACAAGTGGAAAACAGTGTCTGTCATCATGGCTACTTACGATTACATTTGGAACATTAACACATCTATAGGATCATTCTACTTGAGTCATTTTACAACATCTCAACTAGCCCTCTTGTTGCGCTGGATATTTAATTGCTACCACCTCATAGGGAAAACTGTTATCAGTGTGTAGCTAAAAAGAAAAGGCAATAGCTTTAGTCAGGCAAATCCCAGCTAAGCCTTATGTTTGACATAGTCGTTAAAGTCTCTCTTCTTGTTGCTAAAAGAGATACTTCAGACTGCTGTTGTATGAATTCTGAATGGGTAGTCATTTAGTTTTTTTGGCTTTACTCCTGTGCCTTAAATAGAGCGATAAGAACTCTTCAGCAGCTGAAGCTTTTCCTGAAAGGTACATATGGATGGAAAATACTTCAACTGCTAAATTTCTTATCTCTTTCTGTTAAGTGCACCCAAACCTGGAAGAAAGTGTGAACCGTAAAAGTAAAGAATATAGTTATTGTGTTTTGAGTTCTTAGATCTAAGGTTTCAGAGTTCCTGTATTTATTTGTGTAGTATTAAGAGTTCTTGTCCGTCCCCCGCCTTCTTGTTCCAGGATGAACCTGCTAAAATTTCCTCTGTCGCTCTTAAAAATACAAAAGCTCAGTCCTCTGCATTTGGGCATCCTTTTTATAATAGTAAAAGGGAGTTTAGACATATTTACAAAGAGCAAAATCTACTGGATGCCAAATGGAAGGCCTTTACATGGAAATTACTTTCCCCTAAAGCATTTAATAAAGAACTGACTTAGAACTGAATATTATTGATTATTCATATCAGTGTACTGGACCTCTGAATAAGCAACAGCAATATCCAGTGCTAAGCAACATCGAGGCCAATTTATCAGCAGCTCTATAAAAAGTTTACTCTACTATGTACCACAATGTAGGGATCAGTTAACAAAACATTGTCTGTGCTCCTTAGTTATTTTCAGTGAGAAGTTTCAGAATCCATGAGCCAACTTGGGTCATTTCAGCTCAGAAATTAGATGTGACCAGCTGAGATCAGTACCAAGGTTGTCATCAAGCCCAGGAAAACTGACATCAAGTAGGATTTTGCTTAGACTGTCATTCATAGTATCCAAGACTAGGCCTTCCATGAGTGAATGGTTTTCTGAAAGAACAGAGACTTGAAGCTCTGGGGATGACTGCTTGCTGGGTGCAGGAGAGCTTGTCAAGGGGCCAGAGACCATAGCATTGGCTTCTGCATTTAGAAGTGGCAGATGTGGGGAATCACAGAGGGATTGTCTTGGGGGAGTGCTACAAAATCCCAAAAGATCTACATCCTCCTGGAGGGATAGTAAAGGTACTGGAAGGGTTCTCACAGGGGTGAAATCCAGATCACTAGTTTCTTTGACAAAAGGTGCCAGTCTCCAGGTGTCAGTAAGTGCTAGGCAAGGTGGAGCAGCTACAGAAGTTTTACTAGGGGTGGAAGAAGCTGGTAGTTTGTTGAACATCTCTTTCATTGGAGTTTTAAAGGGACCATCTTCCTCTTGAAAGCAACTAAGCTGAGATGAGTTTACCACAGCAAGAGTTTCTTGCCCAAATGGAAGGTCATGTGTGAATGACTCTGAACTACCACTGGATGGCAGAACCATAACTGGTTCTTCTGAACAAGGCAGGGATAAGTGCTGCTTCCTTCTGGATTTGCCAGTTTTATGCCTTTCTTGCCTCTTTATAGGCATTGTATCCAACGTGTGCTGGGGTGGCAACGTGAAGGCTGTAAACCGTCTCTTCTGTTCTACAGGCGGAGCTGGAAGGCATACATTCAGTTCTTTGTCAAGTTTTGTTGGCTCTTCTTTTATAGATAGTGCTGTAGGAGAGACCCATTCTGTGGAATAAAAGGTGTCATTCTCTTCTTTAATAGTCAGGGCTGTAGGAAAAGCTCTGCTGATCTGACAGGAATCCTCCTTTGTGGAGGCAAATGGAGACAAGTCCTCACTAGAGCAAATCTCCTCCTTTATGGAATTTGCAGAGAACAGGGCTGGCTCTTCAGTGGATGATGGCACCTACAGTAGGAGCACAGGAGGTGAGAAGTGTCAGTATAGTTCAGAACAAAGTAATTGTTTTTAAAAAATCAGTTTAAAGAGTTATTATTATGTATCCTGTCTGATCTGCTTGAGAGATTGGTTAAACTTAAATAATGATAAGCTTCTAAGTTTAGAAGTTTATCATTAAATTTAGAAGCATATGGGAATAGATATGGACGCTTATCTAGTCCATGACCAAATCAGTCAATTAAGATTTCAATAATCACATTATAAGGAAAACGCTTTTCAGGATCTGAGCCAAATTCAAAACACATTTTAACAGAAAGATACCTCAATGAATCCAAGAGAAAAATTAGGTAAAGAAAAATTGCTGAGATATGAAGATAAATTGATAAAAGAAACATCAGACAATTACAAAATAAAATCATTAAAGGAATTAAGACAAGAAGGTTACAACATACAATGGTTCACTTATAGACAGGTAAGAGAAAGATTATTATATGGAATTACAGAACAGCAAACAGAATTAGAGAAATTATTGATGACAAAAGAAGACACAAAACTACTATCAAGGATATATAAATTTTTACTAAATCTGGAAATGGAAACAGAACTAATAAAATACTGTATGATAAAATGGGCACAAGACATAGGGGAAAATATTCAACTTGAGAAATGGGAAAAAACCTGGAAAAGAAGATTGAAATACACTTTGTGTATGGACTTGAAAGAAAATATTTACAAAATGCAATTCAGGTAGGACTTGGCCCCAGATAGATTAAGTAAAATCTACAATGATAGGTGTTGGAAACGTTCAACAGAAAAAGGGACATTTTATTATATATGGTGGCTATGTGCAAAAAGCTAGAAATTAATGGACACAAATACATAAAGAAATTACAGATATATTACAAATTAAAACTGAAAATAAACCCAAAATGTTCCTTTTGGGAATGTTAAATGAAGATTTGGAAAAATAACACAGCAAAGTTTTGTATTATATGATCATAGCCACCAAAATCACCTATGCTAAATATTGGATGGATGAGAAAATTCCAAATATCAAAATGGTTTTCAAAATTATATGAATATATGGAAAATGATAAACTTATACAACTATTTTACAATCAATTGATTTTACAATTGAAAAATTTGAAGAAGACTGGTTGAAAATAACAACCTATCTGTAGTTTGGAAAAGACTGAGATAAAAACATTATAAGTTTTTGTTTACAAAAATATTTTTTAAAGAGTGTAAATGAGTGTAAAGCCACAAAACAATGAACTGGTTATAAATGCATGATCTAGTAGAGAGATATGTTTTCTGTAAACAAGGTTTTAATAAGAAATCTAAAAATCAGTATCAGAAATCAGAATTAGCAGAGAGGGGAGGAAGCTAATAAATGTATGTTTTAGGTTTTTATGTTTTAAGTTCAGTTAAAATGGATTTACAAATGTAAGTGAATATGTTTTTATATTTGTTTATAAATATATTAAAAATAAATAAAAAATAAGTCAAGAAGTACCAGAGAAAGGTTAAATATATTATATTCAAATGTTTAAAATTATATTTTATAGTGGCTCTATTAAATATTTTAAACAAAATTGGTAATCAGACTCTAAAAATTGTGTTTGCTGGTTTGTTGTTACTGAAGAGGAATCTTTTCTTCTTTTTCGTAAATGTACATTTCAGGAAGAAGACTACTTTCTCTTTTAAGAAGGCATGGGGAGTGTCTTTTTCCCTTCCTGGGCAAAACTAAAAACAAACAAAACCCAAAACCAAACCAAACTAAACCAAACCCCCAAAAAACCCTAAAGATCATTGACGATCTTTCTCAAGTGCCTTGCATTAGACTGGGGCACAATCTGTTTCTTGAGGTTTTACGGGTATCTCTGAGACTGATCCTTTCCCTCAGGGAACTTAGTGGAAATGGGTATGGAATGGTCCTGGCAATACCCTAGGAAGAACATGAGAAGGTAATTGAGTTTGGCATTGTGTGGGCCAAATGGAGATTTGAAGTAGGATCGTGCCAGATGGTGAATCACTGTGGAGGTGGGTGTCACAGAGGCAGGGTAGTTCATTCACTCAATGCTAGGTGACAAATTCTCACTGATAATTAAAAAGCATTTTCCAGCTCTGTAAAATAAAAAATCCTTGCCCTACTCTGAGCATAAAGACTAGCCTTTCACTTCTACTGCTTGGAAGCCTACCGAAAGTACAAGATTGTTTCTGCTACTAAGTGTACCACAGCACTGTGCAAATTGAACAATGATTCCAGTAAATTCCTGTGAGAAGGAGGCAGCCTCTCACCTCATGCCAGTATAGGACATGTGTCTTTAGAGAATGACCTGCCTGGCCCAGCAGGAGATAGTTTATTATAAGGAATGTATGATAAAATGAATGCAAGACATTGGAGAACAAACTCATTTAAATATGTGGGGAAAAGTTTGGGCAAAAAACCTAAAATTTACTAAAAGTGCGCATCTGTTAGAAAATTAATATAAATTATTTTATAAGTGGCATTTGACACCCACAAAGTTGGCTAAGATAAAAAAGGTAAAAGAGATAGGCTTTTGGAAATGCAGGCAAATCAATGCCTCCCTCTTCCATATGTGGTGGAAATGCCAGGATGCTGTAAAGTTTTGGAGGGCGGTTCATGGTAAAATCCAAATGATCTTTTTACTTGATTTAGGTGGGTTACAGTCTGCCCGTTTGGGGCGGGCTGCACCCGCCCCTTTCCCCGGTGTATCGGGGCCTCAGCTGCCAGACTGGCAGCCCCCAAGGCCCCGATCCGCCGCTTTCCAGGCTGCGGGGAAGCGGCAAAAGGCCCCTTCCCCACAGCCTGAAAAGGGGTGTCCTTGGGGCTTCAAGCTCCAAGGACACCCCGCGGCGGGGAGGAAGAGAAAGGGGCCGCTTGGCCCCTTTCTCCCTTGCTTCGCTGGGCGCAACATTCTGAAGGCTGCGCCCAGCGATGCAAAGTGGCGCTGCAAACCAGGAAGGAGCTCCGAAATGGAGCTCCTTCCTGGTCCACGCAAAGGGTGCACTAAGCGCCCTGGCACGGACTGACGAAGTCACGTCCGCGCCGCCCCGTATAGAGGCGGCGCGGTCATGACGTTGTCATGGCGGCCCCCATGTGGAAGGGGAGCCGCCATTTTGTACGGACCCAGTCCATACTAGGGTTAGGGGGGTGCGGAAGCACTGCACTTTCCTAACCCTAGTACGGACTGACTCTGTACTTTCATGGTGGTTTGTAACCCGCCTTTGAGATGAAAACTAAATTATATTTATTGAACATAATAGAAGACTTGAAAATAAAATTAAGTAAAGAAGAGATAGGCGTAATATTGCACATGATCACTGAAGCCCGCCTAATTTATGCAAGGCATTGGAAAGAGAAATATGATTTGCTACTGGAAGACTGGACAGTGAAAGTATATAATTTAATGATTATGGATACATTAACAATGATGTTAAATGACAGATCAGATCAGCAATTTGAGAGAAAATGGTTGAAAATTAAGAAGCTTTGGATCTGAAATAAAAAATCCCATTGCTTTTTTTTCTTTCCTCATTCCCCCCCCCCCTTTTCCCTCTTCTTTTAAATATTGATGTCTCGAGACTACTTTGGACTGGATGATACATAATCGTATAAGCTTGCCTCTGTTTTATAGGAATTTTCTCAAAAAAATTAGAATTTATAGGGAAGGGAGGTAACCACTTTGTCCTGTTTGGGTAGGAGAATGTTTCTCATAGTAACCATGGCATGCTCTCCTCCACTTCATTTCTTAAGTATGGTACTTAGTTATGTTCTAAACTAAGTGTGTACAACATCTGGAACTGTAAAAATAAAGCCCTCCATAAAGCTTTTTAAAAAAGGAGAAAGAATTTTTTAAAAAGGAATTTAATTATTACAGTATTAAAACAGATAGTTATTTAAAAAACTTTATCAAACTTTATCAAATTGTTGAATGCTTTCCCCCCCCCCTTTTTTTTTTTGCAAGTTCTAAGGGCCTGTTGACCATGAATGTCAAATTTTGTGGGGGCCCCATTTGCAGTTTGATTGATTCCTCAAATTGAAGCATAAAATCTTAAAATGAGCTGTTGAATAAAATTTATTTCTATCCATGACCATAGAAGTGTGAAGTAGTTTAGAATTTATTTTCGTACCATTTAACTCTAGAGTCCCTCCACCAATCCATAAGTAGCACAGGTCTAATGAATGTTTTGGAATGAAGCTGGGTGTTCCAGTTTAACAATTTCTTTCACCATTTTAATGAAGAAGTGAATTCTGATGCAGATCTGGGAGGGGCTATAACTAGTTTAAAGGGTATGCTAAAAAGTCAAAATTATCAGATAAAAACATTAAACCTTAAGAAGGCCCAAGATGACACCCTATAAAGATTTGGCACTGTGATTTCCTAAAGGAACCATTATTATACCTTTTGTGAGCACCCACATTATCCTAGTATTTATCCTGTGTAATTGAGACAGTACATGCAGGCACAAAAAAGGAGGCATCAGTTGATCTGAGGGAGCTTCATGTTTTTCAGAAGTACAAGAAATGGGGCAGGGGCATGAAGGGGGAACCCCTGGAGCTGCCCAATGATTGACTGAGACCAGAATTCTGTTGCTGCACTATGCTAGTTTAACGCTCCATTATACTAACGCAGGGGTAGGCAATCTTTTTGAGCCAGGGGCCGGGTTGCTGTCCCAGACAACTGGGGGGCAAAGCCAAAAAAAATTTAAAATTTGTAAAATGAAATAGATAAATATAGTCAGTACAAATGTAAGGACGACAAATGTAGGACAAAATTTTCAAATGGAAGACACTTTTTTTTTTAAAAAAATGGAGGACACGCAAAAAAATTTGCTGATTTTTTTTAAAAATGTTAATATAAATGCATGTTTCTGAGGCTTCTATAGACAATTGCCCCCCAAAGGGCCTGGCGGCAATCGGCGGCAGGACCGGGCTGGGGCCGGTCTCAAGGCCTTGCTGGGCCGCATCCGGCCCGCGGGCCGCAGGTTGCCTACCCCTGTACTAATGCAATGCATTTTTGCAGAACTGCAGGTGTGGGAAGGCAGAGAATATAATCAGAATTGTTGTTAGGAGGATGCTCTTGGTTCCAGGCAGCCTGTTTCTTCCAATTCCTGGGCAGGTTTTCTAAATCAGTATATTCTGAGTAGGCTGGCTTGGAAGCATCATCTGTGCAAAGCCAGCCTTCCTAAAATACCGTACTCAGAAGCTAAGAATTACAGAAATGGTAGAGGAACCAAAAGCTTTCTCTCCCGATAGTTGCACTGATAAATTTCCCAGGCTCTCCCCTGGCAATGCTGCATCCACAGCCTTTTTACTCCTGTTGCTATTACAATGCTAGTATAGTGCACCAACAGGATCTTGGCATGAGCATGTATAGTGCCACAAAATGTTGAGTGTCTGTTGAAGGAAATGGAAAATAGGGGTGGCTGGGGTAAGGGGTATATCAGGTTGCAGTTTATTGAGGTTTTGCTGTAATTAGGATAACAGATCAAGAATTAATCAACTCTATTTGCCATGGTTAGATTCAAAGAATCAGTTGGAAGAGACTACAAGGGCCATCCAGTCCAACTCCCTGCCATGCAGGAACGCCAATCAAAGCACCCCTAACGGATGGTCATCCAACTTTTGTTTAAAGACCTCCAAAGAAGGAGACTCCACCACACTCCAAGGGAGGATGTTCCACTGTCAAACAGCTCTTACTGTCAGGACGTACTTCCTAATATTGAGGTGGAATCTCTTTTCCTCTAATTTGAATCCATTGCTACAGGTCCTATTCTCTGGAGCAGCATAAAACAAGCTTGCTCCATCTTCAATATGATACCCCTTCAAATATTTAAACAGGGCCATCATATCACCTCTTAACCTTCTCTTCTCCACATGAAACATCCCAAGGTTATAAGTCTCTTCTCATAGGGCATGGTTTCCAGACGCTTCACCATTTCGTTCACCTTCCTCTGGTCACCCTCCAGCTTGTCAACATCCTTTTTGAATTGTGGTGCCCAGAACCAGATACAGTATTCCCGGTGAGGCCTGACCAGAGTACTACTATTTCCCTTGATTTAGATATTATACTTCTACTGCTAGCCTAGTATCGCATTGGCTTTTTTGACTGTTGCATCACACTGTTGACTCATATTCAACTTGTCTACTAGGACTCTCAGATCCCTTTCACATGTAGTCTTGTAATATCCTCCATTCTATATCTATGCATTTTATATTTTCTCCCTAAGTGTTGTACCTTACATTTCCTCCTAGTGAAATTTATTTTGGTACTTTTGGCCCAGCTTTCTAATCTGTCAAACTCATTTTGAATTTGGAGTGTTAGCTACTCCTCCTAATTTGGTGTCATCTGCAAATTTGATATGCATGCCCCTATTCTTTCATCCAAATCATTGATAACGATGTTGACATTTGCCCTCTTCCAGTCTGCTGGGACTAATCCCATTCTCCAGGAGTTCTTAAAGCAGGGGTAGGCAACCTTTTTGACTCGGGGGCCAGGTTGCTGTCCTTCAGACAACTGGGGGGCCGAAACCAAAAAATAAATAATTAATTTAAATAATAATAATAATAATATAAATAAATAAATAAACCGGGACAAATGTAGGACAAAATTTTCAAATGGAGGACACTTTTTTAATAAAAAAAATTGGAAGGCACGCAAAAAAATTGCTAATTTTAAAAAAATGTTAATATAAATGCATGTTTCTGAGGCTTCTATAGACAATTGCCCCTCCTTGCTCCCCTTGCCCGTCTCCTCCTGATAGGCCAAAGGCGCCAGCGGCAGTCGGCGGCAGGACCAGGCTGGGGCCGGTCCCAAGGCCTCGCCGGGCCGCAGGTTGCCTACCCCTGTCTTAAAGAATATTGCCAGTGGTTCTGAGATTACTTCTGCCAGTTCTTTTAATACCCTTGGATGTAGTTCACCTGGTCCTGGAGACTTGGAATTCATTTAGGTTAACTAGGTATTTCTGTACTAACTCTTTACTTATTCTGTGCTGCATTTTCTCTATTGCATCCTGGGCTCCATTTTCCTCAGGTTGAATGTCCTTTTCCTTTTGTAAGAAGACTGAGGCAAAGGTGGTGAGCAGTTCTGGCCTTTTCTCTGTCCCTTGTTAGTATTTCACCATCTTCTCCACACAATGGCCCTATCATTTTCTTCTTGTTGTTTTTGCTATGGACATACCCCCAAATCTCCTTTTATTGTTACCTTTGGGAGATAGCTCTACTACTACTCTGCACAGAATATGTTTATTTGAAATACACATTCATTTAAGAAGACATGCAAGCAACATTTAAGAATATTAGAAAGGTTTATTCCATTATCCAAAAGGGTGGATGATCCTTATCCTCTGACCTGAAGCAAGAGTATGCATCTGTCAGAATGTGGAACCAGTATCCAGGAAAATCAATTAGTCAGTCTTATGAAGAATAAGCAAAACTTTATTGATAGCTCCAAGATCAGCAGTTCAACTCCATTCAGTGTTTAAGCTGAGACTAACCCCCCACACACACCAAAAGCAATACATAAAAACCCAGGTTTGTTTACTCCACCCCCAACCAAAAACCTGCGCAACAAAATCCCCACCTCTTTCTCACCATTATTCATCCCCATCTCTCTCCCCATAGCTTCTATCCCTCTATGCTCTAAGCTTGCATTCCAACTGGATAACAGCCACCTGGTACCACTCAGCTCCTACATAACTACATCTATACTAGCCATAGCAAAAGCATCTCAACCCCCAGCATCCCCACACACATAAAACATATATCTGATAGAATACTAGCAAGGATTCTAACAGCATCCAGCTTCTCTACTTGGCTTTTGTCTCTAGGGGCCCCTCTTAGGGATGTGATAGGTTAAGGTTTAGCACCTCCTGTGTTGGGGCCTGGGGTGAGGCAAAGCTAGTGTGCTCTGTCTTTGTGATACTCTTCCTCTTTTTGCTGGAGCCAATTAATGGTAAGGAGAATGAAGCACAAATATAGGTTGAGTTTCTCTTACTTGCAATGCTTGGGACCAGAAGTGTTTTGGATTTCAGATTTTGATAAAATATCTTGGAAATGGGACCCAAGTCTAAATAAGAAATTTATTTAACTTCCATATACAAGTTATACACATAACCTAAAGGTAATTTTATACATAATATTTTAATAGATTTGCACATGAAATTTGTGTATACTGAGCCACCAGAAAGCAAAGGTGTCACTATCTCAGACACTCATGTAACAATTTTGGAGTATTTCAGATTTCCAAAGGGATAAGGGCCATTCAACCTGTACTTTGTTTCCTTGGACTTATGAGAGGTATAGTATAGTTGTATCAAAAAAAAAAAAAAAAAAAAAACCAAAAAACAATGTACAGAGCACCAGGAAAGTTTATTTCCTTTAAGTGGTAGTACATTCCTTGGAGGCAGAGTAGAAAAATATCCCTTTGCAGGGATAAAATTTTGGGACTATGCTATGGGAGAATTTTTAGATGGCAAGGTAGCTGTTTCTGTTTTCCAGCTGCCTCCAATAGTGCTCTCGCTGTTAGGGATTAAAGTTGGTGTTTACCAATTGTTTTCCTGTCTGCAGTGAAAGGAAGAGGTAGTATTGGAAATAAAGACAGAATCACCTAAGCCTGGAGCACTGAGAAAAAACCAAAAACCTATTCTGTCAGAAGCAGGATGAGAAGTGAGAAGATCCGCTGAAGACAGAATATTCTAGCATAGCCCTGCTGCCACATATGGATGAAGAGTCATTCTCAACAGAATGCACTTGTCCTTGGACTTCCGGTTGGTAATGGCTCCCTGAAGAGACGCACTATGAGGAGGCTCTTGGGGACGTTCTTACTTAACGCGGTTTGCTGCTCTAAGGAATATTTCAAAGAACAGCGAAATTACCCCTTAGGTATAAGGGGGTCGGAGGGGGCTCAACGGAGGCCCAGAGGCTGCACTCCAAGGCTGAAAATTCAGAAGTAGATCCAGTCCTGGTGAAATCAAAGGGTCTGGATTCAAAATGTAAGGTGCAGCGGGGCTGGAGAGCATACCACAACTGCGGGTTAAGGAGCGACTTTTGTCGCATTAGGGAGCCACCAATTTTTAATTTTTGTTTCTTTTGGAGTTAACTTGGATTTGAAGTTAAGGAGTTGTCGCAGAAAGAACTATTATCACTGCTGGGGTGTAAATTCCAAGCAGAATAATAATTTGGATTTGTTGCATTTAACAATTGAATTAATTTAGAGATGGACAGGACTATAAATGTATTTCTGAAATTTCAAGAAAGAACCAAAAGAGACAGTGAGGATAACCTATTACCTATTGTTGTTGGTGGTGATTGAGAAGAAGAAAGTGACTATCTGGAACAATATAGATATCTTTAAAATTAACGGATAAGTAACTATGCCATGATGCCTTAAGTATTTCAAGGGTTAAGAACATTTATTTACTTGCTGAATATACATCCTAGCTGGTGTCCTTGAAGTCATCTGGGGGGAGAAGCTGTGTCTTCTTTGTTTCTGTTTCGTCTCAGCTTGGAGAGAGAGTGGAGAGAGAGAGGAGAAGCGGAGTCCGGACCGCGAGGTGGAAAGGAGGAAGAAGGACAGAATCATAGAGTGGAATTGGAGGAAGAAAGAAAGGAGCCGGAAAAGGGACAAAAAGGAAGTGACGGCGTAACCTTAGAGCGTACTATAGAGTTGGACATAGAGTTGTTAAGGAAGCGGATGGACGATAAAACAGAGAGAGCATCAGAGTGTTGGGAAAAAAGGAAGTAAAAATTAAAGGAACGTGGAGAATATAGTGTTTGGAAAAAGGAAAAGTTTGAACTTTTGGAAATACTTAAATTTTGAACGGAGGACTTGATGATGGATTGTGAACAGGTGGGTTAGTGGGAAGGAACATGGTTGGGGAATAGAAATGAGTGAAGATTCCATAGGTAAGGGCGGGGGGAGGAAAGATACTGTTAAAATGATGATCTTAGCCAGGATTATATTTTTATTTCAAAATTTACCAATTATTGCTAATGATGCCCCCTTGGAAAAATGGAATAAGGACATCTTGAAATTTGTTTGGCAAAATAAAAAAGCAAGGATAAAAGCAAAAGTCTTACAAGATAAAATAGAAAGAGGGGGATTAGCTTTACCAAATTTAAAGTGGTATTATCATGCATGTATTTTAGATTGTCTTATAGATTGGTTTAAATTAGAAAATAAGAGATTGTTAATTCTAGAAGGAAATGATTTAAGATATGGATTCCATGGATACTTGTTTTATGATAAATTGAAAGTGGACAGAAATTTTAATAATCATTTTATTCCCAAAGCCCTTTTTAAAGTATGGATGAGATACAAAGAAAAATGGTGCCCAAAGATCCCAACATGGACTTCTCCTGTCAAAGCATTATTTAGAAGAGAAGAATTCAGTGGAAAAAATTGGATGTGTTATAGAGATATAATAAACATAATGGAGAAAAGTGTTATTTTGAAAACACAAGAAGAGCTTCTAAATGAGGGATGGAACTGTAATAGGTTCACTCATAGACAATTAAGAGAGAGATTTAATATGGATATTAAATTGATAGGTATAGGTCCCAGTGACTCAGAATTTGAAAATATAATTTGGCGAGATAACATCAAATTTTTTTTTGAAATTTTATAATATAATTCTAAAATGGGAATTACAGGATGAGACAGTGAAAGAATTTATGATCAAATGGGCAGTAGACTTACAGCAAACAATCGAATTTGAGCAATGGGAGAAATTATGGAAAAAGAGAATCAAATATACAAAAAATATAGACATAAAGGAAAATGTTTATAAAACAATGTATTGATGGTACCTAACACCCTATAAATTATCAAAAATGTTTAAAGGAACAAATGCTGTATGTTGGAAGTGTCACTCAGAATTAGGAACGTATTTACATGAACGGTGGAAATGTGAGGTATTGGGGGAAAATACACAAAGAAATGAAAAAAATGTTCAACAATCGTGCAGACCCGAAATTGTATCTTTTGAATATTCTAGACAATCAGAAACTAGAAATTATGGTAGGCAAAATAATATTTTTGACAATAATAGCGGCAAGAATGGCTCTGGCAAAATATTGGAAAGTAGAAGAAACACCAACAATTGAAGAATGGAAATGGAAAATATTTGATTTTTTTGAAATGGATAAATTACCATATTTAACAAGACATCAATCATTACAAAAATTTTATGAAGAATGACAACCATGGATTAAATATCTTCAATCTGAAAACCCAGAAAATAAGTGGGTAGCTTTGACAGACTGAGTTGGTGGTGAATTGGTAGTGATAGAAGAGATGAAAAATATATTTCTAATTTGTAATCAGTTCTTGTTGTAGATATAAATATTTAGACATATGAATATAGGAATAGGAATAGATAGCACTGGAGGATTTATATACATATTGAGAGAAAAGTTTTGTTTTTCCAGAATTAATGAAGTAACAAATCCAGTTGAAATAAGTGAATTATTACATTAGTCACCTATGGATTATGCATAAAAAAATAACTAAGAGTTAGTAACCAATTATTTTTTCTTAATCATTGGTTCTAATGTGACAACTTTGGAAGTGTAATTATGATTATCATGAAATATGAAATGAAGGGTTTAGATAACATATCACTCAGTGCCTTTCGTCAGATACTGTTGAGGGCTTCCTCTGTTCTTGGAACAGGATGACTTTGCTCAGTAAATGATGCTGTGATATAATGCAGCCTATATTAGTGTAATGTATTGTATATGGGTCTACTTTTGAAAAGTTTTTGTCAACTTCAATGAAACCTAGCCTGATTATTAATTGGCATGGGTGGCTTTAGATATGTTGCCTAAGGGTTAAAAGATTTTCATTAGTGCCATTTGTTTTCAGCTTTATTTCAAAATGATGACTTTTGTTTTAAAGCCTTAAGTAGTCTAAAATGATTGCCTTCTCCCACATTCACTTGGCTGGCAGTTGAGATAATATTCAAATTCTCATATCTTTAGAGATTAGTCAGGAAGCTACTAGAAACAAGGCCTTTTATCTGCTGGTGACTGTATTATAGCAATAGCAAGGGCATTTCTATCTCGGTTATCAGTGAACTAGCACTCCCTGAGTGGCTTACAATGTGTAAGCTAATTGCCCCAAACAAGCTGGGTACTCATTTTACAATTCTATTCTACAAAAGGATGGAAGGCTGAGTGGACCCTGCTGCCATTATGGCTGCAGAACTGGTATTTAACCACTGTGCCATCAGGGCTCCCTGTTATAAAAAAACCCAAAAAACATTTTTGCTATATGTTTTAATCTGGTGACTTTCTTGATGTTCTTTAGGTCAGATGAAGAGAACATTTCACGGCTGAGGGCTAAATTGGTCTGGGATGTCAGGGATTTTACGATTTTAATTGTACAATTTTAACGGTTGTGTTTTATGTATATTAGCCGCCTTGGGTCCCACCTTGGGAAAAAGGTGAGATATAAATAAATAAATAAATAAATAAATCTCTGATGCCATGCATCTTCTCACTCCCATCCACATTCTCATACACATCCACCTTAATTGCACTGACACAATACATTGTCTATGTGGATCACTTGGGGCATGGGGATTTTCCCTGAGCAAGAGCCCCTCTCAGGGAAAGAGTAACAGCTGGTCAGAGACAGCAAATTCCTACCCTCAGCACAGAACAGGAAAAATCTCTCAGCTGCTGACTGAAGATAAGAGCTTTCCCTTATCTAGGTTACAGGATTACTTCAGTTCTCATTTCAACCCTGTAACAGTCGTTCTCATGAGAGTTTTAGCACAATTTTTCTTCCACACACATCCATCCCAAGGCATGTAGACAGACAACACCATCAATAATTTGTGACAACCCTTCCCACCATCCAGTACTTAACTAATACAGTATTAAAACGCTACAAAGTACTTCTCTATCTATACACCATGGATGGAAATCTTTGGATCCTGAAACAGAGGAAGTAACTGCCAGGGTGGAAGTTCATTGCCCAGGCCTGTTTTAGGTGCCAGGCAAATTTCATTCTGTCTTGTCAAACGTTTAATAGTATTTATGACCTGATATATCCTGGCTTTGGGGCCGCTGTCCTATACAGACTGAAGTGAGGAAAAGTTTTAGGTATAAAGGTGTCTTAAAGCATCCTAGTGGTGACAAGACTAAACCAGAATATATTTATGGGACTACTACAAGGACTGACCTTTGGAGCAATGCGCACCTGCTTGCTATTCTTCAGCTTCTCAGAGGTACCATGAGGCACAGGCATCTTCGAAGAGGGATGAAATATGGGGGACTGTCTCACTGGGAACTGGATTGGAACCAAGTAAGAATTGACACGTGGCAACAAGGGCTTCATTTTTCGACCTTGAAAGAGAAAAAAAAATTAGCTCAGCATGCAGAATTGGGGAACTAACAGATCAGTCAGTGTAGCAGTTTCATGCTTTGAACAGTTATCACACTTCATTTTGTATTACTGATGTGTAAATTAGGATGCAAATTGTGAACTTAACAATATACAAGAGGACAAGTAACACAGCAATAAGGAGGGCAATTGCCAATCTGAGGGCAATAGCCAAGAGTTCACTCTCATGTTCCTGCCAATGTGACTTTGACAGTAGCAGGACAGAGAAATTCCTTCTCAAAGAGCTTATCACCCGGACAAACCATATTTCAATTTGTTTTGTTCTGTTTGACCCTGGAGCCCTATCCCTTGGTCTTCTATATAACATAGGCCCAATAACTTTGTCTTAAGTCATATACAGCTTTATAGCTGTATATGACAGCTTGGATTATGACAGAAACAGACAAGTAACTAGAGAGTCTATTTTAACAAGAAAATTACTTATTCCAAGTATAGAATCATAGGGTTGGAAGAGAGCAGAAAGGCCATCCAGTCCAACCCCCTGCCATTCAGGAAACCATAATCAAAGCAGTCCCAACAGATGACCATTCAGCCTTTGCTTAAAAACCTCTAAAGAAGGAGACTCCACTACGCTCGGAGGCAGCATATTGTACTATTGAATAGCTCTTCATGTCAGGATGTTCCTCCTAATGTAACCAGGGATGGGGAGTAGTGGTGATTTTGGGGTTATTCCTTGTCCTACTCCGGAGTATAATATTTTTTCTTAATATTGCTCCTACTCCCGTAAAACCTCTTACTCCTTACTCCTACTCCCCAGCCCTGTGGAAAAGCTCCAGCTGCTTTGCAAGACTGGTGTGTGTGTGTGTGTGTGTGTGTGTGTCTTTGCCCCCCTGTCACTTCCCCAGTGCAGTATTATAAAATTGTTTGTGGTGTTTGCATGTACAATAACAGGAATAAGGAATAATAAATTTATTTTGTTACTTCTTATTCCTACTCCTACAAAAACCTCTTATTCCTTTACTCCTTACTCCTACTCCCCAGCCCTGAATGTAACTCATACCAGCCAGTAATATCACTGCACCCTAGACCAGCTAAAATTTTCAAATATTTTTTTAAAGGCAGTTCCATACAGAGAACACTACAGTAGTTCAAAAGGATGAAACAAGATCCTTTGTTGCTGTGAAATCCAACATCTTCAGTATGTGCAAATACATTCTTGGCTGCTGAAAAGGGGATTATAATTTCATTAAAGACAGTTTGTATTTCTGAAATATAATGTGCCTTTTGACTGATCAAAAGCAACTCTGTCCTGATTAGACTAAGCTTCAGTTTGTTCCCCCTCATCAGTCATAAGACACTGATTTAGAACTTCAACCATTTCCATGGATTTAGATGGAAGAGATAAAATTGGATGCCGTAAATATACTGGTGACATCAATCCCCCAGAAAACAAATCTCCCAACTTTTTCACCATACGGGACAGGGTGTTATCAGTATGCTGATGACACCCAGATATATTTCTCCATGTCTCAGTCTACAGTTTTGACTTCAGATGGTGTCTCTCCTCTCAATGACTGTCTTCGAGTGGTAATGGACTGGATGAGGACTAAAGCTGAATCCAGACAAAGCACAGGAACTTATAGTAGGAGCCCCTAATCCAGGGATTGTGATACAACCTCCAGTCCTAGATGGAGTCACACTCTCCTCAAAGGAATGTGTTCGCAATCTGAGGGTGCCCCTAGATCCGTCGCTCCAGATGATAAATGCAACTGTCAGAAGCACCTGTTATCAGCTTCGGTTGATACGCCAGCTGCTCCTTTCCTGGAAGTGGGGGACCTAGAAACTGTAGTGCATGCGCTGGTAACCTCAGACTCGATTTCTGCAATGCGCTCTACATGGGGCTACCTTTGTGCTTAATTCGGAAACTTCAATTAGTTCAGAACATGGCAGCCAGGTTGATTACTGGTAAAACCAGAAGTGATTGGATAACACATATTCTAAAATCGCTTCACTGGCTGCATATTAGTTTCCGGGCATAGTACAAGCCCTAAATGGCTTGGGTCCAACCTATCTCCGCGACCGCCTCCTTCCGTACAATCCACCCTGCACATTCAAATCCTCTGGGAGGAATTTATTGCAACATATAAAAACTAGGCTAACTGCAACCACCCAGAGGACCTTCTCGTCAACCACTCCCAGATTCCGACCTGCCAGAAGAGATCCATCACATCACCAGTCTAGACAGCTTTAAAAAAGCTATCAAGACGGATATTTTTGGCAGGCCTTTCCTGAATAGAAAACCTAGCCACCAATTTGAACCCTCTTATGCCTCTGAATTCGCCACAGTTTACTGCCTGATTGTTGTTGTTGATACTGATGATGTTGTTTTAATGTGTGATTTTAAATTGTTAAGGTTTAATTGATATTTTAAGGGGATGGTGGGATTGTGCATATGGGATTGTATGTAAGGATTAACTTGTAAGCCGCCTCAATTGTCATAGAGAAAGAGGTGAGATACTGTATAAATAAAAGTTTTATTTTATTATTTATTTATGTTAAGTGTCATGGGGGGATGGATGGACAATAAGTGCAATGGTTATGCTGTTGAATAGGAATGTCCCACCCCAAAGGACCAGACCACTGTAAAATGGTGCCATCAAAGTTCCATTCTAGCTAAGTAATGATATTGAAAGATACAGACAGGATCCTTGGAACCAACAGTGGCATACATCTACTTCCAGGGATAGGTCCCCCACTAAAGCAGTCTCTGCCCAATCACTCGATCTGGAGATAGACTGAAATGGAGTGAGTTAAGCCATTTCATTCACAAATTCCAGGAATCCCCAAAAGTCCCATTTGGATGGAAACTGGATATAAAATCAATTATATCTGCATTAGTTTGGCTCTCGTAACTGAAAACTATGTTAATTAACTTTGATCTCTATTTATCCAGTTGTAATGGATATATTTGAATGAATACACTGCAAGGATGAGGAGAGGATCCTTTGAGGAGGGAGACTTACTACACCAGTGGTCGAGTTTTGCCCTTTTTGGCTTCCATCTCCCCGCCCCCTCAAAGTGGAATATTGAAAACCTACTAGAAAATTCACCAGAGAATAGAGTTCTTTTTAAAAAAATTTCCAAATTTTTTTATTACACCGTGTATAATACATAGTACACAATCATGTTTCATATTATAATTTTCTCCCCTAACCCCCCACCCAAATAAGAAAACAGCATAGAGAAATTTACAATCCAATCAAATTAACAATTGGTTTCGGAGATATGGAAAATATTATTGATTATATTATTAACTTCTTCATACCCCATTTTACCTTTCACACTCTTAATTACAATACCCATTTGTCTTCCCATGGTTCTTTATTGCTTTCCCCAATATATTTTAATCTTCTTTCACTAAGAAAGTTGAATAGTATATATTCTTTTATATATTTAATTAAGTAAACCTTGTTCCAATTTAATTTGTTTCTCCATCCATAAACAATCACTGCATGAGCAGCTTTTAGAAATTGATATCATTTAAATCAAAATAATTTTTAACTTCCTCCCTAATTTGTTGTTTATTTTCCTCCTTCAGAATAACCACAGGATCAAAAATTCATTTTTTACATCTTTTAATATTGCTTCCTTCATTCTTTATGTATAATGGTGCATGATCTGAAAGCCAGACTCCCCCAGCATTAATTTCTTTTATTTTCAAACTATTGTCTTTTTTGACTAGGAAATAATCTATACGACTAAATTTTTTATGTCTAGCTGAATAATATGTATTTTCATAATTATTGTTTCCTGTGCTTTCATAACCATCAATAATATTCAATTTCTCTAAATTAATTTTAGGATTTTCCTTTCTATTCTTTTTCTTTCTTGTTCTTCCCCTTATATTTCCCTTTGTATTACATCTTAATATATCAAGATTGAAGTCCCCTCCCAGAAATAGATCCCCTTCGTAAAAGTCCTCCTGTAGAGTTAACACCTTATTTATGAATTCAACTTGTTTTTCATTTGGGGCATAAATACAAGCAAACACAACTTTTATCTTCTTTATATTCCCTTTAACAAAAATATATCTCCCCACCAGAGGATGGAGTTCAGAAAAAAAATTTTTTTGGGGGGGGGGGGGAATCTCCACTTATCATGTCCTACAATGACTAAGCCCAGTAACACCCAGTTGAAACAACCATATATTCTTTCCTGGTTTACCCCTACATTTCCTGCCCTACCGTTCATCTGTTGTCTCTCCTATGTGGAACTTTACTGTGAATGTTCCATGGGAGCAGGACCTAATATTTTATAGTACGAAATATCATGTACAGAAATGATGCAAACTAAGTTATTTTTTTTAAAAGTTGTCATCACTACTTTTGTCACAATGGGCTATAATTTGTCACAAATTTGTCACAATCGGCGATACTTCTTTCCCTCTCATGGTACAGAATGTAATAGGAATTTCATAGAATCACACAGCTGGAAGAGACAGAAAAGGCCATCCAGCCCACCCCCTGCCATGCAGGAATGCACCATAAAAGCACCCCTGACAGATGGCCATCTAGCCTCTGTTTAAAAACATCCAAAGAAGGAGATGCCATCACTCTCCAAGGGAGTGTGTTCCTCTGTCAAACAGTTCTTACGATCAGGAAGCTCCTCCTAATGTTTAGATGGAATCTCTTTTCCTGTAGCTTGCATCCATTGCTCCAGATCCTGGAGCAGCAGAAAACAAACTTGCTCCAACAAATATTTAAACAGGGCTATCATGTCACCTCTTAACTTTCTCTTCTCCAGGCTAAACATACCCAGTGATGCCTAAGTCGCTCCTCATAGGGCATGGTTTCCAGACCTTTCACCATTTTGGTCACCCTCCTCTGGACCCGTTCAAGCTTGCCAACATCCTTTTTGAATTGTGGTGCCCAGAACTGGATGCAGTATTCCAGGTGAGGCCTGACCAAAGCAGAATAGAGTGGTACTATTACTTCCCTCGATCTACACACTATACTTCTATTGATGCAGACTAGAATCACATTGACTTTTTTTTTTTAGCTGCTGCATCACACTGTTGATTCATGTTCAACTTATGATCTACTAGGACTCCTAAATTCCTTTCAGATGTACTGCTGTCAAGCCAGGTGTCCGCCATTCTGTATCTGTGCATTTCATTTTTTTGTCCTAAGTGTAGTACCTTACATTTCTCCTTGTTGAATTTCATTTTGTTATTTTTGGCCCAGATTTCTGATTTATGAAGATAATTTTGATCACTTGAAGAAGTTTGATAACTCTGTGTAAAGAAGACAATATGTGTCACTAGTCATTGCCATGTAGGCTTTTAAAAGGATTCTAGTCCATACTCTAACCCACTAGGTTCTCAGCCAACACTGCTCCGGCTGGCATCCCATTTGTTTAATCACCTCCTTTCTCTTGAAAACCCAAGAATCGTTTTGAATGTTCTCTGCAGGCAAAGGCACTCAAGATGGTTGAATAGATACCACCCACCTTTTCCACAGAATTCTTATTCTGTTCTAAAGAGCCACCTTCTGATAGCCACACTAGAACTAAAAAACTTTTCATTAAGGGACCTAGTCAAGTGGACAGAGTTCTGATAGACCATCATAATTTGTCAATCTTCCCCTCAAACCTTGCCTGCTGCTGCTAAAAGAACACAGGAAGGAAAACTGGGACACCCCACTTCCACCACCATTTGACTGAAGAGCCACTAACTCCCAAACTCTTTGAGCTGATGTGATGGTCACCAGAAAATGGAAACTTAAAAGACAGACATCTTAATGAAACTTTCTTTCAAATGATGAATTTTACAATCTATTGAACACCAAACCTAGATACCACAAAAGGAACCTGTCCCGGTTGCCCCTCATGGTTCCCTTTGCTATGTTAGGCCTGCTTAGCCATGCTGTAGCCATGTTGGGAGTCTGGGTATAAGGAGAGGGTGGAAAGCAGCTGCGAGGGATTGTGGTGTTTGAACCAAGGTCATATAATACCAGGTTCTTCATCGGAATGAAATGTGAAGAGAGGGAGATGAATCTGATGTTTTTTTTCTGCTTTCTAGCTTGCTTCATCATTCTATGCACACCAGCTGGAAATCTTTAACATGTGTAAACAACCTTCTAGTTAGACTATTTCATTCAGGGTAGGATGTTTATTTAGGGCTGAGAAGATTGGCCTTTTTTCTGGGTTTCACAGAGATGCAGGGTACACACTCACGTGTAGTCTGTAGTTCAGTTTTTTGGCTACTAGAGCCTCCTAGATTCTTCTGCAGATCCACAGTGTGCCGTTTTTGCTGCTGCATTGATTTTGGGTTGAGAAAGACAAGAAAACAAAAGTTAGAGGAGAATCCACCACTGCGCCATTGCCTTGTGATGTTCCAGAGGGCAAACTGAAACTAATACATGGAATATAGCTGTCATAATATAGAGACATTGCGTGTTATGTATCACCTACAGCTGCAAGCAAACACATTATTTTTGGTGACTGCCATCTTAAAGCCCCATAGAGCCACTTGGAGTATGACAAAGCTTCTTCAGCAGCTGTGAGATCTTCTATGAGGGAAGGGAAATGGGAGAACTAGGTATAGTATCTCACATTGCCTGAGGAAGTAAGAAATAATTATACAGTGTTGCAATCCAGCCAAGATCCCCATGCTTGTGTGCAGCAGCAGAAACTGAGGAAGATGAAGGAGAGAGCTGCTTCTAGAAGGACTGAGTCAATCTACTTTGCTACTTGCAAATCTATTACCAGGTACAGAAGACAGCGGGTCAGCTTTAATCCTGCCAGCCTCTTTTTGTGTCCAAAAAAGATATATTAAAAGGCGTTATTGCCAGGATTACTTGGAATATCCTGCTGGTTTGTTCTATAAACCAGTTATCACAGTGGAAATCAATCTAAAAATGCAGCACAGACATTAAATACATTACGTACTTAAGCTAAAACCCACCTTTTGACCTACTGACAATACAGCATTAATAAACATAAGCACCAATCTCTTAGTCCAACTACTAAACTTCTAGTCAAGCCTGTTCCTCCTCATTTTCCCCAGATGCTACCATGTGAGAAAGAGAGGGAAAGCAATAATTTTATGAGTCCAGTATAGATAAGCATCATCTATACATCTGCAGCAACCAAAATGGAAAAAAGAAGCCCAAGCCCCCAGCCAGGAGGGAAGGTCTTACTGATTCCAAGAGCTCAGGTGATGCTGGTGACCCCGCATCCAACGACTGGTGGTGGCCAGGCATACAAAAGGAATGAGAATGATATTATCAGTGAAGCAGGAGAATAAACAAATGCTCAGGCAGAAAAAACAGTGGCAGAACAACCTATCAGCTCTCAGCAACAGTATGTTGTACACTGTTGACAAGCACTTTCAGAGCCTCCTGTGTTCAGAATACCATTGATATCTGAAGTTAAACCAGTCAGCATAAAAATAAGGGCCTTTTAAAACAAAGACATGTGCAATGATTAGACTGAAATTACTGTGAATATTTTTTCCTCACCGTGGGTGGAAAACTAATCATAAGGCTGAATGCAAGAAAATAAAATAAAATCAAGATTTGAATATAGTGTTGCCTGGGCAACAGAAGCATCCCTTTCCCACCTCCCCACCCCCCCCCCACACCAAATTAGAATATATCAGGGTTGTTGTTTTTTTAAGCTCTGGTCTGTTTTTGTGAAAAGCTTCATGCTGAGTTTCTCAACATTTAGAAGCAGTACATGCCTGCTTGTAAGCCAGTGATGCACAAGGCTTTGCATCCAACTGAATACTGATTTAGTCTGGGAGGAGGCTAGGGTGGGGGAAAATTTATGTCAATTGACCTTTGCTGCAACCTGAGAGGCACTTTATATGTAAAACCTTCTCATTTGCTCAAGATCTGGAGTAACAGAGCCTTTTAAGAAAAAAATTGATAAACGCAATTAGATTTTCACATGAATATCTGAGTTAGAGTACAAAGTGGGTTTTTTAAAATATATTTTTATGTGGATATCTTTTGTTTGGCCATGCTAGTGTTAAAAACTTCTGAATTCTCTAAGAAGCTCTTATCTCTTATACATTTACAAATGATTTCCCAATGGCAACCAGAAAGTGATTTCTCCAGATTATGAGATGGGCACATCGGGTTTTTTTTATTATGATGTAGTTTTCTTCATGACACTTACACTTGAGAATTAATTCCTAGAGCCTGCCTCTTCAGGAGATTCTTTTTCTCCAACATATTTGAAAATGATGGATGAATTAAATGTGAATTTGTGTATGCCTTTTCATTTCAAGAGTAGTCAAAATATTTTCTTATTTGTACTGTATAGTATTCTGTATTGGTTTTAGTTGTTTTTCTGTTCATTTGATTTTATAAAAGTATGGGAAATGCCAACACAAGACTAAATGCTTCTTTTGAGATTATGCTTGGTATGGCAATTGAATGTATGATTTGGAAATGAAGACAACTGTGTAATTTTATAATCTGGACCTAATTATGGTATACATGTTTAAAAATTAGGGATGTTGTACAGCTAACGTTAACATTGCATGGTGTAAGTGTGCAGCTGGCAACCGGTATCATCCAGCTAGAAATGGCAGTTTGAAAATTGAATTGCATAGGGTTTTCTTAGCAAAGAATATTCAAGAGGAGGTTTTTCCAACAGCATTTGGTATTTGTTGCAGTCTCCCATCCAACTACTAACCAGAGCTGACCCTGCTTAGCTTCCAAGATCAGATGGGATCTGATGCCTTTAGGATATTTAGCCAACATATCCTTATGCCCCTTTAGAGCTTTTCCTACAATTGACTACTAAATGATATACTTCCTAACAACAATAATGTTTTTGTGAACCTTAATGTGTGAACCTTTTTGTGTATCTTAATCTAACTGGGTAGTCAGATGTTTTGATATTATATGACAAAATGTCTAGAGAGCAAAAAGAAGGATCCCTGGTGTAGTGGTAAGCAACAGTTATAGTTTGTAAGGCTTTTCAGTATTTGTCAGGTAATTTGCTGATGATGCAGTTTATAAAACTAGTAACTCCTGTGTCACTCTGGGTTGCCTGTGTGCTCATTTACAGAAAAAAACCTGCTGAACTCATTCACTCTTCTCACATATGATGACCAAATACTTCTGTTCCTTGTTTAGTGGCAAACTATTTTCCTGAGTTCAGATGAAACACGAAACTAAGTAGCTTCTAATCATCATGTCCAAGGGAGAACATGATTTGTTCTTGTACCACTTAAAATTCAGCATTACATTTGTATTATTTTAAAATGTCTATATCATCTGCCTTGTTAAAGAATGTAAACCAATAAAATCATGTAAATATACTAAAGAATAAAATAAAAAATACAATACACAAAAATTTTAAGAAGTGACAACAGGGAGGGGGGAAAAGCCAAACAAGCATAGTTATTTCCATCCAGTACTAAATGGCTTTTTAAAACTAGCCTAAGAAACACCAGAGTGGTGACAGATACAATTTTACTAGAAGCACAGTATATGAAACGTACTGTATATACTTGTCTACCACTCATGAACTTTATGTCCAAAAATTGACTCCAAAACCCTGGGTTGACTTATATGTAGGTCAATATGGTAATGCTGATGGTGGCACCTCATTCAGTGACAAACACACACACATACACCCTTTGTGAGAAGACAAGCCGGCCATTGCAGACAACTGTGGATGGGCCAGCAGTATTTATTTATATTTATTTATTTAGGTATTTATATCCTGCCCTTCAGCCCTAATGGCTCTCAGGGCGGCTTACAATTATTATTTTTAATCAAACAGTTCCCTGCCCTCAGGCTTACAATCTAAAAGACACAAAACAAAAGGAGAAGGGAATAGTGGAGGGAAAGGGGATGAGGTCCAGTGGTTCTTCTCTCCCTCTGAGGCCTGGACCAAGGCAGATGGATTGGAGGGAGGGCTCTTCCTTCTTCCAGGCTAGCCCTGATGGAGCTGGACCTGCCTGGTGAACTCCCTCTCAGGCCAGTAAAGAGCTTCCATTCTGAGGAGAGGCTATTGTAAAAGCAGGTTTCTTGGCAGGACTGAAGGGGCACAGGGCACCTGTGCCTGTTTAACCCCACTCCAAGGAAGAAATGGCTGCAACCAGGGCTCTTTGGTGCTTCCCTGCTGTGGCAGAGAAACAGCCTCTGTCTGGGGAAATGCTGAAGAACCATCATGGACCTGAGGAGCCTCAAAGCCTCAAATTATTACTTTGACCCCAAAACTTGCCCTTGACTTATACCCGAGATGGACTTATAGTCTTTATACAGGATCTCCAGTACATCCAATACAATATAGATGGAACATGACTTTGTAAAAATAATGACACTGCACCATTGCTTGTCATTTGGAGGGATTAGAGAAGCAGAGAAGAAGCAGGGTGTTGCTAATGCATCCAGGCTACAATATGAGCTGGGGACAGAAACATAAAATAAAACAGTACAGTTGGCCCTCCGATTGCATGGGGGATCCATTCCAGACTCACCCGCAAAAACGGAGACTTGCGTGTATTCAAACTTCATAGGCTTGAATAGGGCATGCCTCCATGCGTGCACGCCATTAGAAGTAATGGAGGTCACCCCCGCGCATAATCAAGGTTGTGGATCTCAGATTTGCAAGTTAGGAGGGGCGACTGTACATATAACTAAATCAAAGGAGCAGTATCACCCTGTTGCCCATACAGCTAGCATAAACTAAGCTTATGAACTGTCCTCAAAGGCATAAATAATAATAATAATTATTTATTTATATCCCGCCTCTCCCTGTATTGGATCGAGGCGGGTAACAAGATATCAAAAACAATAAAATCAAGTAACAAACAAACAAAACAAAAACAAAATGCGGAAACAATAGTTAAAAGACATATTACATTTCAAGTTCCCAAACTCCCTCCCACCCTATAAAACAATACAACAATTCCCAACCGATGGCCAATAAAATGAATCAAGATCATTCAATCCAATGGGAACAATTAGGTAAGTGGAAAAATTGGAAGTCAGTTCGGGAAGGTTCGCTGGAAAAGATCCATTTTTATTGCCTTCTTGAAGGCACCTAAAGATGTTATTTGGCAGATCTCATCCGGTGAACCGTTCCAGAGTTTTGGAGTGGCAACAGAAAATGTCCTCTGGGAAGTGGTTAATAGTCTAGTTCTCTCTGACTGCAATAGATTCATCCCAGAGGACCTGAGAGTGCAGGAAGGATTATATGGGAGGAGGCGTTCCCATATATCATTGCAGTAATACAGCAAGTCATCAAAATGTAGATAATTATGGACAGGTCTTCTTTGTTGAAGAAAACTAGGTTCCGTTGAAGCCAATAAAAGGCACCATGCCCACCATCTGAGAATTCAGAGGTAAAGCAGTATTCACAGACAATGTGACCTGTCCTTTATGGGTAAGTGGAATCCATCCACAGAGATTGCAACCTCTGTTTTATCTGGATTAAGTTTCAACTTGCTAACCCACTTCTTAGCATTCAAGCATTCCCAATGAATGGCAGTGGTTGTCATCACTAAGATGATGACACTGCATTCCAGATTGTTGTTATTGATCCCAGAGGTTGCAGGAGTTAAACATAGGGAGAAGAATCCCACAGTATCCCACAGGATGAAGCCCTGCCTTTAGAGCACCAGTGCAGTCACATCAGATATAAGAAACACCACCTCCCTGATTCCTTTCAGGTTCAGAATAAGGAGAGTTATACTCTTCATCTCTAAATACTGGTAATCTGACAAGGTACATTATGTAATTATGTAAATCCTGAAGATTTGAAAAACTTTCTTTATAACCACTATAATGGCTTTCTAAAATATTAAGATCACACAATAATAATTCTTACCCTTAGTTTTAAAAAAGATCAGCTGCACACCAGCATGTGTTCCTCTCATTATTTATAATGCAAATAAAATTGTTTGAGAGATGAGGGATTGGGGAACCAAACTCCTTTTAAGTATGAAAGGTACTTACCTTGAACACCCGGTCTAGTGTCAAATAGCGATTAGCTTCAGGGTGAATAGTCCAGAAGGAGATTTTGCCATTGGCAGATGTCTCCCGAACAAACATGTCATGAAGGGAAAGATTGTGCCGGATAGAGTTCTGGATGGAGAGGAGAAACTTTTGTGGTTTTCAGTTTCAAAACACTTATGAATTCTTCAGGCAAAATGAAATTCAGACTGAAAATCCACAATGACTTTGACATTCAAACTTTGCAATCACAGAACATATCTCTATAGTTCTGTTTTTGGGAGGGTCATGTAGACCTTCCGAGTTATTGGATTGCATCTCCAATTCACTTTCATCATTGACTAGGCTGATTAGGGCTGATAGGAGTTGAAGTCCAGCAATATCTTAAGGGCCATATATTTCCTAGCCTGGGGTGGTTCATATAATCAGCAGGTAGCAGCAGTGAAATTAAGTATCTACTTTTACAACTGAATGCTTCCTCAGGAAGGAAAAGATTTTCTGTGCATATAAAAGCTACATATGAAGAAGGCTAATAGAATCATGGAATCATAAAATAATGGAGGCTAACAGAATTGATATACTGCTTTCTATGCACATGGCTTTAAAACATAATTACAGTCAGCTCTACTTATCCACAGATTCTGCATTCACAATCCATGGCTTGAAAATATTTTTTTAAAGTATTAAAAATCCCCCCAAAAAAACTTTGATCCCCCCCCCCATTTTATATAAAAGACACCATTTTACTACTCCAATGTATATAATGGAACATGAATATCCAGAGAGTTTGGTATTCATGGGTGTGTATGTGTGTTTTCTAGAACCAAACCCCAGTGGATACTAAGGGCCCACTGTACATAAATAAGAACTCAGTCCCCACATGATTTTTCTTCCTAACTCCACATTTCTAGCATTGCAGCAACTTAAAATTTAGTTTTACCATTTAGAAATACAGTTTAGGCATGTTTTGGTGCCTAATTCTTTGTAGAAAAAGGTTTTTCTCCTTTATAGGCCAAAACATTCATTACCTTCCAGCCTGGTTTGGCTACATGCTTGAAGTAAGGGAAATGATCCTCAATCCAGGTATAGATGTCTTTCAACATCATGCGCTTCTTCTCAGTGCTGTTAATGGCAAACTGGATCATGGCCATGTAGGAGTAGGGAGGTCTTTCGGTGAATGACTCCAGCCATGAGGAGGTAGAGGAAGAAGCTGTAGAGTCTTCCTCAATCTTGTAAGTATAAAAGAAGGGAACACACTATGAATGATGGAAGACCTATAGAACATTACATAAAGGGCTTTTGAATCTTGGTGTGCCAGACAGGGGAACACTGGTTATGATAAGATTAGCAGCTTAGCTGATTAAATCTTTAAAGTAGAGGCAGGCAACTGCAGAAGATTCAGGAGTTAGTTTTCTGCCCTAGGGGACATCAGAGGGCTGCACTGACTGTTAAGAAATCCATACCAAAACACCCCCTCAAAAAACCCTACCCTGCACAAAATCTGCAACCAATTTAGAAGGTGGATTGCCTCTCTTAGGTCACTCTACTACTTTTTTGTTGGTCCTATGGCCAGTAGAAGCAGTGGCACACCAGGCAACCTTTCTGAGGATTTCCTGGTGGTAAGGAAGCAGCAAGCTGTGGCTCTGTGGACAGGTCAACCCCATTTCCCTGTGCTGCTCAGTGTGGGGAAATGAGATGGTGCAGATCATGGCATGTGGACAACTGGTTTGGCCCAAATTGGGTCCGGTTGAACTGTCCACACACCAACCCCCCTGCACTCATCTGGGGTTTTGGGGATACCCCAGGGTTTTCTTTGATTTTGCCTTGGAATAAACAAAGTTGGGTAAACAGCAAAAACTCATGGTACAGTCAGCCATGATTATCTGTGGCATTCCATTTCGGACCTCCTGCATGGATGCCAAAAATTGTGAGACCTTAAATCCCATGGTTTTTAATGTAATATGTGCTGCCATGCACACGCACCGCTATTAGGACCAATGGGGTTGCCATGCATGGAAGCTCAAATCCATGATAGCAAGACTGTGGTAGGGCGGGTGGACTGTATTTCACTGGAAGTAGCTGTGTCATGGAAACAGGCAGCACCAACTTCGGGGGGGTTTGGCCATGTAGATAAGGCTCTAGAAGTTTCCAGAAGGTAATTAAACCTTAGATTTAAAAAGTGGTTTGAGTAATCTGAAGAGGCTGAGGGCCAACAAAATGGCCATGGATGAGATTATGCAGCCCCAAGGCTACATTTTGTCAATCCCAGATTTAAAGCATGAATTTAGCAAAAACATTACCATGATGATTATGTTAACTGAGAAAAAAAAAAGGTTTTGATAATTGTAATAATAATAATAATAATAATAATAATAATGACACTCCACATTCAGTTTGGTGTAGAGAACAGTGTTTGACTTGAGTTTAAATTGCTTCTTAGCCCAGCTCATCGAGAACCCTGGTCAAGCTGCTGGTCCTCTAGTGAACAGGCCATGCACTGTTTTGGTGAGAGAAGAATCTGATATAGGAAGGGTGGGATTCAAATTCAAGAGGTTTTTAAAACAGTTTTAAAATAATTGGAACCAATTATTATTCACAACAGTGCTACACAAATAGAACATGCAAGTGGTATTTGAAAGATCAAATTGTTTTTAGATATTTGTCTGTTATGGTGCAGGGCAAGAGAATAATAATAAAAATAAAAATAAAATTTTATTTTTATCCTGCCTCTGTGTAACACAACAGGGGCGGTGTACAACATTAAAACATACACTCCCGTATCCCAAAATCCCAACGCACCAAAAGACAATTAAACGATTTACATTTTAAAATAGAGCATAAAATATTAGACAAGAAAACAAACAATAACTGCAGCAGAAGTCAGAGTAGAGCAGGTTAGGTCTTTTTGGTAGCGGGGAATCTATTCAGGAAAGGCCTGCTGGAAGAGATCTGTCATAACAGCTTTTTAAAAAGCTGTTCAAGGTGGTAATGTGACAGATCTCATCTGGCAAGCCGTTCCATAATCTGGGAGTGGTAGCTGAAATGGTCCTCTGGGCAGCAGCAGACAGCCTTGTTTTCACAGGTTACAGCAAATTCCTCCCAGAGGACCCGAGTGCGCAGGGTGGATTATATGGAAGGAGGCGGTCCCGAAGAAAGGTTGGACCCAAGCCATTTAGGGCTTTAAAGGTGATAACCAACACTTGGGCCTGGAAACTGATAGGCAGCCACTGAAGCGATCTCAAAATCGGTTATATGATCTCTTTTAGTTGTACCTGAAACCAGCCTGGCTGCCATGTTCTGTACTAATTGGAGTTTCCGAATCAAACACAAGGGTAGCCCCACGTAGAATCATAGAATCGTAGAGTTGGAAGAGACCACAAGGGCCAGAAATTGAGACGGGAGTGTACCAGCACATGTACCACAGTTTCAAGGTTCTTAACTTCCAGGAGAGGGCGCAGCTGGCATATCAGTCGAAGCTGATAACAAGCACTCCTGAGTGTCGCATTTACCTGATTAGTCATATGGAGCAACGGATCAAGTAGCACCCCCAGACTGTGAACATAGTTCTTTGAGAGTAAGAAGGAGGTTGGGGCCGCTACTTTAAGTACCTCCATTTTGTCTGAGTTCAGTTTCAATCTGTTTTTTCTCACCATTACTGCTTTAGGACCATCATTGAGAAAGGTTTATCAGAGCATATCGATTTATATTAAATTCTGGAGTGTTCACGTTCACTTTGACCCCAAGATGACCTCCTGGGGCACAGCCATTTCTCCAAAGCAGAGATGTCATGTACACAGCTTGCAAAGGAGGGGGTAGGAGCCCTACAGAAAAGGACTGGAAATTCCTCACAGGAAGTTTGGGAGTTGCTAGACAAGAAAAACCATCTCCTCCAAAATCCAGTACAATACCTGCTGTTGTTTTCAGCCTCACACCTGATGGCCCAGTCATTAAGTCAATGACCATCTATTCATCTGTTTCCCTTCCCCGGTTGTGTTTAGATCCCAGTGCCTTAGCTAAGTCTATTCTTCACCTTGGTTTAACAAAAGCCCAGGTATTTACACCCTTTGTTTTGGCTGCAGCTAAGCCATTAAGTTCATTGCTAGAGACTAGAAATTGTCTATATAAGCCTCAGTCTAACTCTAAACCCACATTGGTGTGCTATATTCAGAATACAGCCTGGCTTCACATCAGACTGAACTCTGATTTTAGCTCCCTTGGCCATTTTGCCCCACGTTTCGGCAGCTGTGTCTTCTCATCATCTACATCCACATCTGGTTCCCGGAGAAGCCTTTGGAAGTAAGTATCTCCCGTAGATTTGCCATTCAACTCTCTCCCAAATTTCCCTCCTTTACTTTCATTGAGAATTGTGTGTATAAATGTGCCCCTTTGTTTTCTCCTTTTAATAAATATTTAGACTTAATTGGAGCAGTCTGTCCAAGAGCCATCTCTCAAGGGATTCTTGTGGACCTCTCGTATACACCACGGGACACAGTCTCGCAAGGGTGTTGTTAGGACCCTACCCTGTCAGCAATTTGAGCTAAATTCAGAAATTCCCCTAATTAGATCCTTCCTAACAGGCTGCTCCTACATGAAGTATTTTAATGCAGAGGTCACAGGCTGGAGACTTGGAACAAATAGCCTTCTGCTATGAGATGAAACACCTTAAACAAAGGCATTTTATGAAATATTTGACCAGTCAATAGAATAGCACCCCAATTCTAACCCTGATTGTTTAGATTGTCAAGTCTGTTGGTCTACTGTCCACCCCGTAATTTAAGACTCCCTAGCTGAGCTGACACAACTAGTCTCAGAGCTGATGTTGGAATCGCCTGAGCGACCTCAACATCCCCCTCGAGGCTGATTTGTCCGGCTTGGGAGTTCATGGGTTTCATGACAAACATGGGCCCCTCCCAGATAGTCTCTGAGCCCACACATTGCGCAAGTCATGTTCCTGATGTGATCTTCTGTGCGGAACAGGCATATCTGTGGGCAGAAATAATTAGTATCTCCGCATTATCATGGACAGATCATTTCCTGGTTAAGGTTGGACTGAAAGCTACTATTCCTCCCTCTGGGGGTGGAGGACCAATTAGAATGGTCCGCCATTGAAGGCTGATGGAACCCATTAGGTTCCAAGAAGCCCTAGGGGGTTCTATGGTTGGCAATGCCAGCGACTCTGTCGAAGCTCTGGTTAATTTGTGGAATAACAACATCACCAGAGCTATAGACATGATCGCTCCCAAGCGTCCTTTCTAACCCGCTAAAAACTGTAACCCTTGGTATACTGAAGATCTTAAACAAATGAAGCAGGTTGGACAACTAGAGAAGCGTTGGCTGAAATATCAACTCATATCCTATCAAGTGGCGATATATGCAGCCAAGAAATCTTTCTGCTCTGCATCTATCGCAGGGTGCTGTTCAGCGTGGTAAGTTTAACACAACTGCCTCCCACCCAGAACCCTCTATTAGATTCAACTATAGCTTGCTGTGACGCTTTTAATGATTATTTCATAGATAAAATCTCTTGGAGAAGAGCTGATTTGGATGCCAATTTTAAGTCAGAAGCAATGAGAGAAGTATCCAACGCCCCCACCATTACTGTCAGACTGGATCAATTTGAGTCAGTAAGTACTGAGGACGTGGACAAGCTCTTTAGTAGTCTGAAAAACATGACTTGCCCTCTCAACCCTTGCCCACCCTGGCTGGCTGTCCAGGGGGGAGGGGTGATACAGTCAAGCTGATGCTGAAAAATTTAATCATTGCATCATCCAGGGAGGGTACCCTGCCTTCTTGTCTTAAGGAGGCAGTGGTCAAACCACTCTTAAAAATCCCCTGCCTGGACCACCTGGATAGAAATAACTAAAATTTGCTAAAATTTGGCACCCCCCCATGGCGCCATATTGTCTCCCATGCTGTTTAACATTTACACGAAGCCACTGGGTGAAATCATCCGGCGACATGGGGGAGGGTGTTATCAGTACGCTGATGACACCCAAATATATTTCTCTATGTCTCAGACTGATGCAGTGACTAAGGATGGCATCTCTCTTCTGAATGCCTGTCTTGGGATGGTAATGGACTGGATGAGGGAAAACCGACTCAAGCTGAATTCAGGTTAGATGGAGGTACTCGTTATAGGAAACCCAAGCCCAGGTATGGAATTATGTCAGCCAGTTCTGGACGGGGTCACACTTCTCCTGAAGGACTCTGTCCGCAGCTGGGGGGGTGCTCCTCGACTCATCGCTTCACCTAACAGCTCAGGTGGATGCACTTGTTATCAGCTTCGGCTGATACGCCAGCTGTGCCCCTTCCTGGAACAGGGAGACCTTGAAACAGTAGTATATGCACTGGTCACTTCTCAATTGGACTTCTGCAATGTGCTCTACATGGGCTACCCTCGTGCCAAGTTCAGAAACTTCAACTTGCACAAAATATGGCAGCCAGGTTAATTACAGGTACTCGTCGTAATGATCACACAACACCAGTTTTGAAATCCCTTCACTGGCTGCCAATTAGTTTCCAGGCAAGGTACAAGGTGTTGGTGATTACCTTTAAAGCCCTACGTGGCTTGGGTCCAGAATACTTAAGGGAACACTTGGCTGTCCCGCACATTGAGGTCCTCGAAGAAAACCTACTTCAGCCAAAAAGAGCTAGGCTAACCTCAGTCATCCAAAGAGCCTTCTCTACTGCTGCACCAAAGTTGGGGAATGACCTTCTGGAGGAGATCTGCCAGACCTCTACTCTACTTAAGGAAATGGCTTCTTCCATACTGTCCGCCCTGCACTCTAAGGTCCTCAGGGAAGAATCCACTACATCCAAAAAAATCTAGACTAACTTCAGTTACCCAGAGGGTCTTCTCTACTGCTGATCTGAAGCTATGGAATGACCTGCCAGAGGATATCCACCACATTTCTACTCTTACAGCCTTTAAGAAGGCTCTTAATACAGATTTCTTCCAGCAGGCCTACCCTACTTAGTTCCACTCCCTGTTTACTGTGACTTACGTCACTCTGTCCACCAATTTTTCTCTTAAATCTAATGAGAAGAATTAAATTAAAATTAATTAAAATAAAATTCTTGCCTCAAGAAGAAGAACTCTCCCTCCATATGTACTGTCATCATCAGACCTGGGAGGGAGTGAAAAAGACAGGCCCAATTCCATCAGGTCTAACTGTGAGTTCTGTAACTCATGTCACTCTCTTTTATTTTATTTTATTTTTTTGTATTTTGTTTTATTGTATTCTCTGTATTTTTATTGCTGTAACCCACCCGGATTTCTTGTGATTGGATGGGCTATAATAAATTATTATTATTATTATTATTATTATTATTATTATTATTATTATTATTAGGCTTCTTGTCGACACATGGTTGCCAAATGGCAACTAAGGGATCACTCGTCCCACACTTTAATTCTTCGCTGCTTCCAGGGAAGATTCAACTGACACTTCTCTCATTACTTCTTTCATCTGTCTCCTGCTCACCCTGAGTCCAGCTTGTTGTATGGATAGAAGTCAGAAGCATATCAAAACACTGGGAAGGAAAAAGGTGGAAGAAGCATCTGCAGAGTTAGCAGCAGCAGACTGAATGTTACAAGTGATGAAATCCTGGACTACAGACTGGAACCTCAGTTGTTCTTGGGCACTGTTTGACTATGAAATTTGCTCACCTTAATTGTTTTGTGCTTTGGGGTTTGGTTCTCCTTCTCCGTTTCTTTTTTCACACCGCACGGACTCAGTCCACTGGAGCTCATCTTGCCCAGCCACTGGATATTAGTCAAACTGTTATCCAGGCTGCAACTTGTCTCCCCACTGCCTGTATGGACACAAACGCATAGTTCTCATTCTGTAAATTGAGATCTGCAAGAAGAGGTTCTAGGCATTGCTATGAGCAGAGATCCAGTATCTTGGAGATAAGTGGTCCTACAGTGAAGTTTGGGCAGAACCACCTTATAGACTTAAGTTGAAGCCCTTCAAACCAGAACTTCATGGATGCACAAGCTACTCAGTCTTATTTATAGCTAAGTCTGCCAGCATTTTACCGGCTCTGTTCCTGTGCTACAAAGAACAGTATGGCAGACAGAAATTTAGCAAATGAAGTTTTTCCTATTATTTACATGACAGGAAACTCACCTGCTTAAATTCTGCATTTCACTAATCTGGTGCCCTTTACAAACACAAATAGAATAACGTCATTAATAGAAAACATTACATGAGATAAGAATTACCTCATTCTATTTCCTAACAAAACTTAGCTTTAACTTTTGGCATTTTTGAGAGAATATCATGAGTGAGCCTGAAAGAGGCAGAACCCTTCTTATTAGCAATTTAGAATCCAGTCAAATTTCATAACATAACAGAACATTTCATTTCACAGAAGTCATCATCACATATACACCCTTTTCTCCCCCCTCTCCCTTTCTCTCCTATCATAACATTCTGACAAAATTAAAACATCAGGTAGGGAGAGGTTGGAACTTTGCTTTGCAGTAGGCCCAACAGCTGCTAAGACAGGCATAGAGACAATTTTGTAAGTCTAGCACTGGAGAAGGCAGGTCTAAGTTATCTAATCAAAAGGTGCTCAGAGATAGTCAGATATGGGCAAGATTAAAAGTCAGTGGCTAACATATATGCTAAAAATTGGCTATCATAGTTAAGAAAAACTTTTATAATTCTCAAGAATGACAGGTCCCCCCACTCTTACCCTGGAAAATGCCCTGCCTACAACATTCAAAATAGTTTGGAAAGTTACTTTGAAAACTGACTGGTTACAGTTACAGATTAATTCAAAGGAGATTTGCCAGCGCCTTCCTTATAAATTGAAAGAGTTAACTTGCCCAAGATAATTTACTGCTGTTTTCATGGCTGAGCAATATTTCAGACCTTGGTCTGCCAGAATCCTGATTCAATGCCCAGAGTGTTACATCATGCTGGTTCTTACGGTACACATGTAGGAAGTTTATCTTGATGTCTGAGAACCAACCATTGAGGTGAGGGAGGAAAATTTAAGACCTATGATTCCTCATGACATGACCTTTGCACTGGACCTAGCCCTCTCCCATTTCTGAGCAGACACCTAGAGCCATGGAGTTAATGCCCGTGAGCAGTATGGATAGTGAACAGGACTAGAGAGTTGTTCCTGCGAGAACAGTGAATTACAGTCTGCTCCACAGGATCCTGCTGAAAATCTGGGTGATTCTCTGGAGAAAAATAAATCAGATTTTCCTATATATGATAATGCCATAAAAGATATGGGAAGAACAACTAGAAACATATTTAATACAAAGATAAGGCAAAAATTAGAGTATAAATATTATATGGCATGTGTAAAGTACAAAATTAAAATCTATATGCCCCAGAACAATTTCAGCTCACAAAGTTGTCTTTCAGTATTTGCATAGAAAATGACATAGGGCTGGTACAGATGGCATGAAAAGCTGGCATAAAGCCAGCTTGGAGCGTGGTGTATGCATGATGCACATCCCCAGCTGGCTTGATAGGCTGTTTCAGGGTGCTCCAGTAGTGCAGCATTCACATGCCAAATGCCACAGCAGCACCGTAAAGCCACGGTGGAGTGGGAAAAGCCAGCTTTTTGCCAGCTCAAAAAGGAGCAGCCTTTTACTGCTTCTTTTTGGACCAGCAAAAAGGCAGATTAGGGACGTGGACTGCGGCTGCCATGGCCCCAACCAAATTCTCTCAGGGTTGGCTTCAAGCTGCCCCTTTGGGGTGGTCTGCTTCACCCCATAGACAATAGTTACGGCCAAATTCTAAAAGACTGGTGAAATGCCATCTGAAAATTCTATTAGTCAACCAGGCTATAAAATTCAAATGTAGAGGTTGGCCAGAAGACTGAAAAACCTGGTGTCAAGGTAAACCTTTGCACTGGACCTCTTTAGTAAATCTTATGGCCATCACAAACCATTTGATTTTGGGGCAAGGTTCTGGGCCAGCATATAGAATTAATTCAGCACTTACAAAGAAAATATTTTTGTAGAGAGATGTACAGTGGGAGCTCAGTATCCGTGGACTTGTCATCTGTGGAATTATGCATCTGCGGACAGCAAGCCCATGCTGTCCCCAAAGGTGACACATGCCATGCCACCATTAGGCCCAGCCGTCATTGTCCCTAATGGTGGTGCATTGCATACACACGGCTGCACCATCATTAGGGACAACCTTTGTTGTCCCCAATGGTGGTGCATACATTGGCCCCGCCACCATAAGAGTCAATGAGACCTGAGGTTTTTTGTCCCTAATGGTGGCATGGCCACGTGTACATGCTACCATTGGGGACAATGGAACTTGAGGTCCTGTGGATTTTGAGTCTCACTATATTGATTATTTGGAAACATCACGTTAAGACATATTGTGATAAGAATAGTTTGGGAATCTTCCCCACCCCACCCCCAAAATTAATAGGAATCTTATTACCCTTTCTAGTAGATCTTTCACTAAAAATGTTTAGGAGAGAAAAATAGCTAATTTTAATAGATATTTTGATAAAACATTAGTTTTAATGGTGATTTTAATTTAATTACTTTTCTAGAAACAAAAGTAGATTGAAGTAAAAATCAACGAGTCTTTAGTGTTTCTTTCAGAACTGAAAAATGAAGAGACAGAATCGCTGATTCATGAAACTCAAACAGGGATGTGTTTAAAAAAACAAACAAAAACCCTTTCATTACCTGTAGTCAAAATAAAAAAAATAATAAAAAAGCAACCTATGATGATTCTGATAACTCTGACTTTAGAACAACTTTATAGAATAAGGAAGGGCAAGTGCCATCTTTGACAAACAGTTTTGCCTATTCTGTTGTATTCCACAAACATCCAATGCAGACATGATTTTAAAAGAAAAATAAAACTCAAAGCACACTCATTCTTATACTCCAAAAGGCTTGTACTTAGAATGTGTGAAATAAGCATTATCTGGAAATTCATCGTCTGGAATTCTGCTTGTTTATCTATGCTAATCAGGGCAAGCCCAGGCCAGTAATTCATGTAATGGGCAGTTCCCTTCATAGATGGGTGCTTTAGTCTTCATCAGTCTTAAATTATTTCTTGTAACACATCAGAGGTTCTTTCAAGGGCTGCTAGTGTCCCCTTGTACAGTTTTGTTTTCACAGTGGACCTTTGTTATATGCTGGGGTTTGGTTCCAAGATCCCCTGGGTATAAAAAAAATCCGTGCATGATCAAGTCCCATTAAATATAATGACATAGCAAAATGGTGTCCCGTATAAAAAATGGAAAATCAATGTTTGATATTTGAAATTTATACTTTTTTTGAACATTTTCAAACCTTGGATGCTTGAATCCGTGTATAAAAAATCCATGCATAAGAAGGGCTGACTGTACTATTAAACATTTGATTTCTCTCACTCCATGTACCAGAATTTTGCACTGGACTACTCAAGAGCTTCTGTTTTCAAGCACTGAGGTTTTCTGCTCCCAAGACAAAATTTACATTTTTCACCATGAAAATGTCTACATACCATTTCCATCCTGTTCTTGTCCTCCCACCGACAGTGACTCCGAGGCACAAGATACTGACTCTTCTATTGTTGCAGAGCTTTCCCCACTGCACTTGTCCACTCTCTGTGCGACATTACTGGCAATGACGTACTGATCTTCAGTTTGAACTGCTCTTAAATCCATCTGGGGATTCCTGCTCTCACCACTGATGAGAATAAACTTGTTAGGCCCATTATCACCAGATTTTTTTCCTCTAGTCATCAAAGCCTCAAGGATACTTTGGATATCTGCATTGGCAGGAACAGCTACCACCTGTGTATTTGACATGGTGGGATGGTCAATGATCTTAATTCCTGGAAACACTCTCTGAATTACGTGCTCCTGTCTGTTTGTATCGTGTACATCAGTTTTTGCTAGTTCCTGCTCAGGGGATCCTTTACTTGGTTCATCTCTTCCTTGGCTGACAGATGAATCAGTGTGAGAGAGAGACAGTTTCCGTCTCTTGAGAATCAGGGGTCTATGTGGGCTGCTCTTCATCCTTGACCAGTGCAGTCGATCTCCATCAAGGAGAGAAGAATGTATCCTACATAACACAAAGAAGAGCATTACAGTCCAACTATGAGAACACAGGACATATTATTGCGAGGGAGCTTCTTGAAAGTAAGATACTTATTTTTCTGCATTCTAATGCAGGAATCATATTTTTAGCAAGTGTAAGCAGTAAAATATCATAGACGGTATTTATTATTTATTTATTCTATATTCCCATCTTTCTCGCCACATGGTAAGGGGGAGAGCACATAATATAAGTTGAAACAATGACCAATATCAAAACATTGTACAGTCAAAACAATGACTAATGCAAAAGTTTAAAAGTTTAAAAATTAATATTTAAAACATGAACGTAGTTAAAATAATAATGATGATAAAAATGGAGCACCTCCAGATTATAAGACCTTCTCAATGGACACTTAACAATCAAACGTCTGGATAAACAAAAAAGTTTTCATCTGGTGGCGGAAAGACGACAGAGAGAGGCCCAACCTAATCTCTATGGATTGGAATTCCACAGCCTAGGAGTAGCCACCAAAAAGTTTTTCTCCTGTGTTCCATGAAACATGCCAGTGATGCTGGTGGGATCAAGAGAAAATCCCCCCCCCCCCCAAGATTTTTAAAACTTAGGCAGGCTCATTTAGGAGATACAGACTTTTAGATAATCTGGATCCAAGTCATAGAGGGCTTTATAGGTTGTAACTAACACTTTGAATTGTACCCAGAAATGAACTGGTAGCCACTGGAGCTGTTTCAACATTATACATTCCCTGCAATGTTTGTCAAAAGTCTAGCCACAACTTTATGGATCCTCTGAAGTTTCCAAAGGCAGCCCCACATAGAATGTGTTATAGTAATCCAAATGGGATAAATGAATGAATGTCTCACTGTGTCCAGATCTGACATTTCCAGACACAAGTGCAAATGAATAACTAGCTTTAACTATGCAAATACACTCCTGGCTACTGCTAAGACCTGGGCATCTTGCTCTCACCTGAATCCAAGAGCATGCCCAAGCTACAACCCTGAGATTTAAGATAATTTAAGATCTGGCAATTCCCTCACTTGTTTAGCAGACAATTTCATTGTCCAGATGGTGGAAGAAGCAACTAGGGAATCAACTGTTTTAAATCTGATCCTAACCAACAGGGGTGACCTGGTTATAGGGTGCAAGTGTCAGGATTCTTAGGTGGCCGTGATCACACACCCCTGGGAGTTTGTTACACAGTAGAAAGGCAGAGCCAAGCATACCCAGACATGCAATTCGGGTAATGATAACTGTGATGATGATAAGCATAACAAAGCAGAAGCAAAGACTGAAACTGACGCTGAACACTATAGCTCAGGAAAACTGAGCTCCTGTGGATAGCAAAATCTGTGGATGCTTAATTCCCATTAAATACACTGGCGTAGTAAAATGGTATTTGTTATATAAAATGGCAAAATCAAGGTTTGCTTTGGGGAATTTATTTTAAAAAAAAATATTTTCAAGCTGTGGATATGTGAATTGGTGTATAAAAAAACCATGGGTATGGAGGGCTGACTATATTGTTAAAATCAGTATATGAACAAGTTATATGTTCATATATAGGAATGAATGAAGGGAAAGATTCCAAACTAGAGGTGATGAATGTGAGATAAATAATTATAGCCGAATTGATAAAGAACAAAAGAGGTTGATGTAAATTTTATTTGGCAAAATTTGATAATTAGCTAATTTAGAGGTGGAATAAACTAATCTTTTTTCCTTTTCTTTTTGGTGTAAGATACAGATAATAAAGAAGAGCATTAGAAAAATTAAAATTGGACTTTATGGCACGTTACAGACCGCCCCTTAGGGGTGGCCTGTAGGTGCACCTTTCCCCGCTGGATCGGGGCCTCAGCGGCCAGAGCGGCAGCCGCTGAAGCCCCGATCTGCCGCTTTCCGGGCTGCGGGGAAGCGGCAAAAGGCCCCTTCCCCACAGCCTGGAAAGGGGTGTCTTTGGGGCTTCAAGCCCCAAGGACACCCCGCAGCGGTGGGGAGAAGGAGAAAGGGGCCGTTTGGCCCCTTTCTCCTTTGGTCCATTGGGCGCAGCCGTCTGAAGGCTGTGTCCAGCGGACCAAACCAGGAAGGAGCTCCGAAACGGAGCTCCTTCCGGGGTCGCGGAAAGGGCGCCCTAGGAGCCCTGCCGTGACCCCAATACGTCACAACTGCGCCGCCTCGTTTGGA